>NC_090445.1:447863337-448166368 GCF_031143425.1 Pleurodeles waltl | reverse complement strand
TCATAAGAAACACAATACTCAGAGTTACTAAAAATAAAGGTACTTTATTTTACTGACAATGTGCCAAAAATATCTCAGAGGATATACTCCCTTGGGAGGTAAGTAACATCCACCCCTGGCGGGCGGAACGGAGAACCGGCGGATGACCATGGTGGTAACCGCCATGGTCATAATACAAAAAAAAAGACCGCCAGCCAGTTGGCGGTCTTACCGCCGCTTCTCCGCCTTCTGCCAGGGTCATAATGACCCCCTAAAGGTGTCCAAGATAACCCACCCCAAGACCCTAGAAAGTAGGAGTAAAGTTACCCTACTACCCCAGAAACACACTAAAGTCGTAATAGGAGATTCTGCAAAGACAACAACTGACTGCAAAGCACTGAAGACGGATTCCTGGACCTGAGGACTGTAAAGGAAGGGGACCGAGTCCAAGAGTCACGCAAGTGTCCGGGGGGGGCAGGAGCCCACTAAACCCCGGATGAAGGTGCAAAAGAGCTGCCTCTGGGTGGAAGAAGCTGAAGATTCTGCAACAACGGAAGATGCCAGGAACTTCTCCTTCGCACAGAAGATGCCCCACAGCGTGCTGGAGGATGCAGAGTTGTTTCCATGCAGAAAGACCACAAACAAACCTTGCTAGCTGCAAGAGTCGTGGTTGAAGAAAATGGGTGCTGCCTGGGCCCAGGAAGGATCAGGAGGTCGCCCCTTGGAGGAGGAGACAGAGGGTGTACTCATCAGCGTAGAGAGCTCATGAAGAAGCAGGCAGCGCCCACAGAAGCACTTGAACAGGCGCTCAAGAAAGCTGAGCAAGGCGGTCGTCTCAACACAACAAAAGAGGGGCCCACGAAGCCGGTGGTCAACTCGGCGAGTTGAGCAATGCAGGACGGAGTGCTGGGGACCTGGGCTATGCTGTGCACGAAGGATTCCTTGCAAAAGTGCACAGAAGCCCTAGCAGCTGCAGTTCACGCAGTACACAGGATTACTGTCTGGCGTGGGGAGGCAAGGACTTACCTCCACCAAATTTGGACAGAAGGACCTCTGGACTGTCGGAGTCACTTGGATCCAGTTCCTGTGTTCCAGGGACCACGCTCGTCAAGATGGGAGGGGACCCAGAGGACCGGTGATGCAGAAGTTTGGTGCCTGCGATAGTAGGGGGAAGATTCCGTCGACCCACGGTAGATTTCTTCTTGGCTTCCAGTGCAGGGTGAAGGCAGGTTCAGAGCATGCACCACCAGGAAACAGTCGAGAAAGCCGGCAGGATTAGGTTCTACAATGTTGCTGGTAGTCGTCTTGCTACTTTGTTGCGGTTTTGCAAGTGTCCTGGAGCAGTCAGTGGTCGATCCTTGGCAGAAGTCGAAGAGGGAGATGCAGACGAACTCTGGTGAGCCCTTGCATTAGTTAAGAGAAACCCACAGGAGAGACCCCAAATAGCCCTCTGGGGAGGATTGGCTACCTAACCAGGTAAGAACCTATCAGGAGGGTTCTCTGACGTCACCTGCTGGCACTGGCCACTCAGAGACCTCCATTGTGCCCTCACACCTCTGCATTCAAGATGGCAGAGGTCTGGGACACACTGGAGGACCTCTGGGCACCACCCATGGGGTGGTGATGGACAAGGGAGTGGTCACTCCCCTTTCCTTTGTCCAGTTTCGTGCCAGAGCAGAGCTGGCGGATCCCTGAACCGGTGTAAACTGGTTTATGCAAGGAGGGCACCATCTGTGCCCTTCAAAGCATTCCGCGGAGGCCAGGAGAGGCTACTCCTCTCAGGCCCTTAACACCTATTTCCAAGGGAAATTTCTCAGAGGAAATCCTTTGTTCTGCCTTCCTGGGACTGTGCTGCCCAGACCCCAGGAGGGCAGAAACCTGTCTGAGGGTTGGCAGCAGCGGTAGCAGCAGTGAAAACCCCAGCAAGCTAGTTTGGAAGTACCCGGGGTCCATGCTGGATTCCCAGGGTGCATGGGATTGGCACCCCAATACCAGATTTGGCATGGGGGGACAATTCCACGATCTTAGACATGTTACATGGCCATATTCAGAGTTACCATTGTGAAGCTACATATAGGTATTGACCTATATGTAGTGCACACGTGTAATGGTGTCCCTGCACTCACAAAGTCCGGGGAAATTGCCCTGGACAATGTGGGGGCACCTTGGCTAGTGCCAGGGTGCCCTCACACTTAGTAACTTTGCACCTAGCCTTCACCAAGTGAGGGTTAGACATATAGGTGACTTATAAGCTACTTAAGTGCAGTGTAAAATGGCTGTGTAATAATGTAAGCGTTATTTCACTCAGGCTGCAGTGGCAGTCCTGTGTAAGAATTGTCTGAGCTCCCTATGGGTGAGAAAAGAAATGCTGCAGCCCTTTAGGGATCTCCTGGAACCCCAGTACCCTGGGTACCTAGGTACCATATGCTAGGGAATTATAAGGGTGTTCCAGTGTGCCAATTAGAATTGGTGAAAATGGTCACTAGCCTGCAGTGACAATTTAAAAGACAGAGAAAGCATAAGCACTGAGGTTCTGGTTAGCAGAGCCTCAGTGACACAGTTAGGCACCACACAGGGAACACATATAGGCCACAAACTATGAGCACTGGGGTCCTGGCTAGCAGGATCACAGTGACACAGGCAAAAACAAACTGACACACAAGTAAAAATGGGGGTAACATGCCAGGCAAGATGGTCCTTTCCTACACAACCCCACCCCCCAAACGAGGGACAATAAGGCTAACCTTGAGTCTTCATTGTCTAAGTGGAAATATCTTGAGAGTCTATCTGTATTGGAGTGGGTACTCCCAGGTCTATGTTCCACTGTATAGTCCATTCCTTGTAGAGAGATGACCACCTCACCAATTAGGGTTTTCACCTTTCATTTGTTTTAGCCATAATAGAGGTTTGTGGTCTGCCTGAACAATAAAGTGAGTACCAAACAGGTATGGTCTCAACATTTCAGTGCCCAGACCACAGCAAAGGCCTCCCTCTCTATGGCAGACCAACGCTTTTTTCTAGGGGTCAACCTCCTGCTGATAAAAGCAACATGTTGATCCTGGCCTTCAGTGTTAAGCTGTGATAGCACTGCCCCAACCCCTAATTCAGAAGCATCAGTCTGGACTATAAACTTCATGGAGTAGCAAGGGCTTTTTAGGGCAAGTGCAGAACACATGGCCTGTTTGAGCTCAATAAAAGCCTTTTGACAGCTATCTGTCCACAATACCTTTTTAGGCATCTTCTTACTAGTGAGGTCATTAAGAGGAGCTGCAATGGAGCCATAATTCTTAATGAACCTCCTATAGTACCCCGTGAAGCCTAGAAAGGCTTTCACCTGGGTTTGAGTTGTAGGGGGAGCCCATTCCATAATGGTCTGGATCTTCCCCTGCAGTGGTGCAATCTGTTCCCCACCTACCAGGTGGCCCAGATAAACCACTTTCCCCTGCCCTATCTGGCACTTTGAAGCCTTGATAGTGAGGCCTGCCTTTTGCAGGGCCTCCAAAACCTTCCACAGGTAGACCAGGTGATCCTCCCAGGCGGAGCTAAAGCCAGTTATATCTAGATATGCTGCACTAAAAGCTTCCAAACCTTGCAGGACTGTGTTCACCAACCTTTGAAAAGAGGCAGGTGCATTTCTCAGAACAAAGGGCATCACAGTGAACTGATAGTGCCCTCTAATGGTTGAAAATGCAGTTTTAGGTTTTGCATCTTCTGATAACTTAATCTGCCAATACCCTTCAGTTAAATCAAAAGTGCTTAGATACTTGGCAGAAGCCAGTGTATCTATTAGCTCATCTGCCCTGGGTATAGGGTGAGCATCAGTCTTGGTTACTTCATTGAGACCTCTGTAGTCAACACAAAACTTAATTTCTCTTTTACCATCCTTACTGTGAGGTTTTGGGACAAGCACAACTGGCCTAGCCCATGGGCTTTCTGAAGGCTCAATCACTCCTAATTCCAGCATTTTCTATACCTCTTGTTTTATGCAGTCCCTGACATGGTCAGGCTGCCTATAAATCTTACTTTTGACAGGTAAACTGTCTCCAATATTGATTGTGTGCTCACACCAAGTAGTGGTACCTGTATCAGTGAGAAGAGTTCAGAAAATTGGCTTAGGAGATTTACACAGATGTCCTTCTGCTTAGCAGTAAGGCAATCTGCAAGCACCACTCCCTCCACTAAGCCATCAGCTTCAGTGGTGGAGAAGAGATCAGGGAGAGGGTCACTCTCTTCTTCCTATCCCTCATCAGATGCCATGAGCAGGGTTAAGTCCGCCCTGTCATAGTAGGGTTTTAGGCAATTGACATGGAGCACCCTAAGGGGACTCCTGGCAGTGCCCAGGTCTTCCAGGTAGGTAACCACACCCTTTTCTCTCAACAACTAGATGGGATCCACTCCATTTGTCCTGGATTGATCTTGGGGCCACAGGCTCCAATACCCACACCTTCTGTCCTGGGTGGTACTGGGTCAGGACAGCCTTCTGGTCATGCCATTGCTTTTGCAGCTCCTGGCTGGCCTGAATGTTTTTACTGGCCTTTTTCATATACTCAGCCATTCTGGATCTTAGGCCAAGTACATAGTCCACAATGTCTTGTTTAGGAGCTTTTAAAGGTTGTTCCCAACCCTCCTTCACAAGTGCAAGGGGACCTCTCACAGGGTGCCCAGAGAGGAGTTCAAAGGGACGAAAGCCCACTCCTTTTTGGGGTACCTCCCTGTAAGCAAAAAGGAGGCATGGCAACAGGATATCCCATCTCCTTCTGAGTTTTTCATGGAGTCCCATTATCATACCTTTGAGAGTTTTATTAAACCTCTCAGCCAGACCATTTGTTTGTGGATGATAAGGAGTAGTGAACTTGTATGTTACACCAAACTCCTTCCACATTGCTTTGAGGTATGCAGACATGAAGTTACTACCTCTGTCTGACACCACTTCCTTAGGGAAGCCCACTCTGGAAAAGATTCCCAGGAGGGCCTTTGCCACTGCAGGAGCTGTAGTGCTCCTTAAGGGAATTGCTTCGGGATACCTAGTGGCATGGTCCACTACCACAAGGATAAACCTATTGCCTGAAGCTGTTGGAGAGTAAAAAGGGCCAACTATGGCAACCCCTACCCTTTCAAAGGGCACCCCAACCACAGGTAGTGGAATTAAGGGGGCCTTTGGTGTGCCACCAGTCTTGCCACTGGTTTGGAAGGTCACACAAGAGCGACAAAACTCTTTGGTGTCCTCTGTCATATGAGGCCATTGAAACAAGGGAACAAGCCTATTCCAAGGTTTACTTTGGTCCAAATGCCTAGCCAAAGGAATGTCATGTGCCAAGGTTAGAAGGAACTCCCTATATTGCAAAGGGATAACCAATCTCCTGGCAGCTCCAGGTTTAGGGTCCCTTGACTCAGTATACAGGAGGTTGTCTTCCCAATATACCTTATGGCTGTCACTGACATCCCCATTCTGCTGTTTGACAGCTTGCTGTCTCAAACCCTCTAGTGTGGGACAGGTCTGCTGTGCCACACTCAGCTCTTCTCCAGCAGGCCCCCCTGCACCCAAACGCTCAGCAGTGTCTGCTGCCAGCTCATCTGGTATAGGCTCTGCACAGGCAGAGGTTTCCTCTTCCTCAAAAGGGAAATCGTCTTGAGAGGGAGGGATAGGGGGCAAGGATGTACCCTTACTACCCCTAGCTTTTGGAAGCACTTGGTCCATTGTTCCAGGATCCAAGTGTCCCTGTCCTTTTTGCTTTTTGGCCTGAGCCCTTGCCAAAGCAAAAACATGCCCAGGAATGCCCAGCATTGCTGCACGAGCCTCCAACTCCACTTCAGCCCAAGCTGATGTCTCCAAATCATTGCCTTGTAAGCAATCTACAGGTAATTCAGTGGCTACCACAACTTTCTTTGGACCAGTAACCCTCCACCCCTAGTTGAGATTCACAACAGCCATGGGGTGGCTAAGTGTGTTATTGTGAGCATCAGTCACTTGGTACTACTGACCAGGTGTTGATCAGGGTGAACCAGTTTCTCTATCAACCATAGTTACACTGGCTCCTGTGTCCCTGTAGGCCTCAACCTCAACACCATTTATTAGGGGAAGTTGCTTGTACTTACCAATATTTTTTTTAATAAAGAGTTTTTATTTATTTTAGAGAAAAACAAGAATGAAATAAAATGGCAATACAGTGTAACAGTAAGTACAAATACCAATACCCTAACACCTTCTTCTAGGTACGTCCTCTGTCTCATTTGTCTTATTCGTCCCTTTGGTCCCCGCGGGCTCCATAAAATTTAAAGTAAATGTTTGAGCTTAATCCTGATCCTACCTCCACAGCTCGGGATCAATAACCCTCATTATTGCAGTGCCTGAAGGAGATCGACATATTCTTCACATAACATGACATGGGTTTGGCCCCTCAGCCTTTATAGAGCTAGGATTGTAGGCGGTGGTGTCCCTTCCCCCCGGATAAGTCCTTGCTTTGAAGGAGCATTTTTGGAAATTTCTATTGTCGTAGGTTGGCCAAGTGGCCAGTGTACTCCTCCAGTTCCCCCACACTCTATTGTATTTGTCTGGGCACCCCCTCGCTTCATATACAAGTTTTTCGCACCCTGCACACCAATCCACTCCTCGTCTCCATTTGGTGAGGGTCGGTGCTTTTACGGCCTTCCATTCTGCCATGATGTCTCTTTTTGCCACCAGGCAGGCCACTCCCAAGAAGACTCGATTCGCTCTATTTAGCCCCATCTCACCCATGGCCCCAAGCAAAAGTGGTACCGGGGATACCTCTACCGTTGACTGTAATACCTCGGAGATCTCCCCCATAATTGACCTCCAATATGACTCTATAGCTGGACAGGCCCAGACCATGTGAAAGAAATCCGCTCCCGGTTGTGCGCAACGGGGGCATTCATCTGTGGGTCGGAGATTAGCTCGGTGGAGTCTCCTAGGGGTAAGGTAGGCTGCGTGTAGGTAAAGGGTGTACTTACCAATATTAAGGGGACAAGCAACCAAGGTGGCAAAGTCAATACCACCACCAGAGACTAAAACAGCCTCTTTGGTCTCCCTAACAAGACCAACCCCAACTACACTGCCAATGGTGAGCCCAGCAACACCCTGGGATTGGCTATTTGCAGTACACTACCCACCACCACTGCTATTACTAGGGGCACTAGAGGTTGCAGTTGGAGTTGTGGTAGTGGGAGCCTTGGTGTTTTTCTTTGGACAAGTGGGATCACTTGCCCAATGGCCTTTTACTTTGCATAAATAACACCATGGCATTTTCTGATTGTGGTACGAGGATTTGGACCCATCGCCCCCAGAGGATTTTTGTGGGCCTCATGAAGACTCAGAATGTTTTTTATCGTTGTCTCCACCCTTAGCAAAAAACTTACCATCCTTCTTCTTGCCATCCTTGTCACCCCCTGTATGAACATTTCTGTTCACTCTTGTTCTGACCCATTTGTCTGCCTTCTTTCCCAATTATTGACGAGAGGTCAGATCTGAGTCTACCAAGTACTGGTGCAACAAATCAGGCACACAATTGTTCAAAATATGCTCTCTCGGGATTAGATTATACAGGGTTTCATAGTCAGTCACCTTAATGCCATGTAACCAACCCTCCAAGGCCTTCACTGAACAGTCTACAAAGTCTGTCCAGTCTTGAGAGGACTCTTTTCTGGTGTCTCTGAATTTAATCCTGTATTGTTCAGTGGTGAACCCAAATCCATCCAAGAGTGCATCCTTCAAACCTTTGTGGTTATTAGCATCACTTTCTCTGACAATAAGGAGCCTATCCCTACCCTTACCAGTGAAAGATAGCCGCCCACTGCCTTTGAGGGACCAACTGTACCATACAGGCCCTCTCAAGTGAAGCAAACCACTTATTAATGTCATCCCCTTCCTTGTAAGGGGAGACTATTTTATGTAGGTTTCTGGAATCTTGTTCTCTCACAGGATTCCTATCAAAATCACTGCTGCTGCCACCATGGGGAACTAACCCCAACCTCTGCCTTTCCCTCTCTACATCCAGAGATTCCCTGTCTAAGGCCAGCTGCTGCTGTTTTAGCTTCAGCCTGGCCTCTTCCAACCTCAGCTTTCTGAGTTCCCTTTCCATAATGTTATCCTCAGGGTGGGAGGCTTGGGAATTGTGAGACACAGAAGAAATGTGGGAATTGGCAGAGTGAGACCTGTCCCTAACTTGCTGGACTCTAGTAACCTGGCCTTTAGGAGTGAAAGGTGCCCTACTAGTGTGTGACCCCCTCCCACTACCAGTGTCACTAGATGGCCTGTTAGCTGGCAGGTCCTTGGACAAACCCTCCCCAGCATCCTCAGGGGACTCCTCTTAGTCTGGCTGGGTACCCCCCTCCTCTACCTCCTGATCCTGGCATGGGCCAGACTGGTTCTGGTCACTTTCTAGGAGAAGGCTAATGAGGAGGTCTTTGGTAGGATTCTTACCAATGCTTAAACCTCTTTCAATGCAGAGACCCCTCAAACTTTTAAAGTTTAAACTACCATATGTTGCCTGGACAACTGTGGGAGTAAGTTCTACTGCAGACATGATTAGAAAGGGTTTAGGACAGAGTAAAAAAAGTTTTTAGAGATTTTTAAAGAAAAGAGAAAAACGTTTCAAAACTTTTGAAAACGTTTCAGAAACGTTTTAGAAAGTCTTAGAGAAGGAAAGTTAAACTGTTTAAGTTAACTGTGTATATTCTGAAGTATTTGGTATGGTGGTAAAGCAGTTACAAGTACTTATCCCATTGCTGCACCACCAATGTAGGAGGCTGGCCTGGCTTTTAGTGGGTACCTGATTGTACTTACACCTTGTGCCAGGTCCAGTTATCCCTTATTAGTTGATTAGTAGTGTTCTAGAAGCTTAGGCTGATAGAGGTAGCTATAGCTGAGCAGCTTAGGCTGAACAAGGAGACATGCAAATCTCCTACCATACCACTTACATCAGATAGCACTATATCATAAGAAAGACAATACTCAGAGTTACTAAAAATAAAGGTACTTTATTTTACTGACAATGTGCCAAAAATATCTCAGAGGATATACTCCCTTAGGAGGTAAGTAAAATACACAAAATATACACACAAACCAAAATCAGGTAAGTAAACAGTTAGAAAAGTAGTGCAAACACTGTAGAATACAATAGGATGCAATAGGTCTAGGGGCAACACAAACCATATAATCCAAAAGTGGAATGCGAACCATAAATGGACTGCAAAGCACTGAAGATGGATTCCTGGACCTGAGGACCTGTAAAGGAAGGGGACCAGGTCCAAGAGTCACACAAGTGGGGAGGCAGGAGCCCACTAAACCCCGGATGAAGGTGCAAAAGGGCTGCAAACCGGTTGTAAGAAGCTGAAGATTCTGCAACAACGGAAGATGCCAGGAACTTCTCCTTTGCACTGAGGATGTCCCATGGCGTGTTGGAGGATGCAGAGTTGTTTCCACGCAGAAAGACCGCAAACAAGCCTTGCTAGCTGCAAGAGTTGCGGTTGAAGAAAATGGGTGCTGCCTGGGCCCAGGAAGGATCAGGAGGTCGCCCCTTGGAGGAGGAGACAGAGGGTGTACTCATCAGCGCAGAGAGCTCATGAAGAAGCAGGCAGCACCCACAGAAGCACTTGAACAGGCGCTCAAGAAAGCTGAGCAAGGCGGCCGTCTCAACACAACAAAAGAGGGGCCCACGAAGCCGGTGGTCAACTCGGCGAGTTGAGCAATGCAGGACGGAGTGCTGGAGACCTGGGCTATGCTGTGCACGAAGGATTCCTTGCAAAAGTGCACAGAAGCCCTAGCAGCTGCAGTTCACGCAGTACACAGGATTACTGTCTGGCGTGGGGAGGCAAGGACTTACCTCCACCAAATTTGGACAGAAGGACCTCTGGACTGTCGGAGTCACTTGGATCCAGTTCCTGTGTTCCAGGGACCACGCTCGTCAAGATGAGAGGGGACCCAGAGGACCGGTGATGCAGAAGTTTGGTGCCTGCGATAGTAGGGGGAAGATTCCGTCGACCCACGGTAGATTTCTTCTTGGCTTCCAGTGCAGGGTGAAGGCAGGTTCAGAGCATGCACCACCAGGAAACAGTCGAGAAAGCCGGCAGGATTAGGTTCTACAATGTTGCTGGTAGTCGTCTTGCTACTTTGTTGCGGTTTTGCAAGTGTCCTGGAGCAGTCAGTGGTCGATCCTTGGCAGAAGTCGAAGAGGGAGATGCAGACGAACTCTGGTGAGCCCTTGCATTAGTTAAGAGAAACCCACAGGAGAGACCCCAAATAGCCCTCCGGGGAGGATTGGCTACCTAACCAGGTAAGAACCTATCAGGAGGGTTCTCTGACGTCACCTGCTGGCACTGGCCACTCAGAGACCTCCATTGTGCCCTCACACCTCTGCATTCAAGATGGCAGAGGTCTGGGACACACTGGAGGACCTCTGGGCACCACCCATGGGGTGGTGATGGACAAGGGAGTGGTCACTCCCCTTTCCTTTGTCCAGTTTCGTGCCAGAGCAGAGCTGGCGGATCCCTGAACCGGTGTAAACTGGTTTATGCAAGGAGGGCACCATCTGTGCCCTTCAAAGCATTCCGCGGAGGCCAGGAGAGGCTACTCCTCTCAGGCCCTTAACACCTATTTCCAAAGGGAAATTTCTCAGAGGAAATCCTTTGTTCTGCCTTCCTGGGACTGTGCTGCCCAGACCCCAGGAGGGCAGAAACCTGTCTGAGGGTTGGCAGCAGCGGAAGCAGCAGTGAAAACCCCAGCAAGCTAGTTTGGAAGTACCCGGGGTCCATGCTGGATTCCCAGGGTGCATGGGATTGGCACCCCAATACCAGATTTGGCATGGGGGGGCAATTCCACGATCTTAGACATGTTACATGGCCATATTCAGAGTTACCATTGTGAAGCTACATATAGGTATTGACCTATATGTAGTGCACACGTGTAATGGTGTCCCTGCACTCACAAAGTCCGGGGAAATTGCCCTGGACAATGTGGGGGCACCTTGGCTAGTGCCAGGGTGCCCTCACACTTAGTAACTTTGCACCTAGCCTTCACCAAGTGAGGGTTAGACATATAGGTGGCTTATAAGCTACTTAAATGCAGTGTAAATTGGCTGTGTAATAATGTAAGCGTTATTTCACTCAGGCTGCAGTGGCAGTCCTGTGTAAGAATTGTCTGAGCTCCCTATGGGTGAGAAAAGAAATGCTGCAGCCCTTTAGGGATCTCCTGGAACCCCAGTACCCTGGGTACCTAGGTACCATATGCTAGGGAATTATAAGGGTGTTCCAGTGTGCCAATTAGAATTGGTGAAAATGGTCACTAGCCTGCAGTGACAATTTAAAAGACAGAGAAAGCATAAGCACTGAGGTTCTGGTTAGCAGAGCCTCAGTGATACAGTTAGGCACCACACAGGGAACACATATAGGCCACAACCTATGAGCACTAGGGTCCTGGCTAGCAGGATCACAGTGACACAGGCAAAAACAAACTGACACACAAGTAAAAATGGGGGTAACATGCCAGGCAAGATGGTCCTTTCCTACACAACCCCACCCCCCAAACGAGGGACAATAAGGCTAACCTTGAGTCTTCATTGTCTAAGTGGAAATATCTTGAGAGTCTATCTGTATTGGAGTGGGTACTCCCAGGTCTATGTTCCACTGTATAGTCCATTCCTTGTAGAGAGATGACCACCTCACCAATTAGGGTTTTCACCTTTCATTTGTTTTAGCCATAATAGAGGTTTGTGGTCTGCCTGAACAATAAAGTGAGTACCAAACAGGTATGGTCTCAACATTTCAGTGCCCAGACCACAGCAAAGGCCTCCCTCTCTATGGCAGACCAACGCTTTTTTCTAGGGGTCAACCTCCTGCTGATAAAAGCAACATGTTGATCCTGGCCTTCAGTGTTAAGCTGTGATAGCACTGCCCCAACCCCTAATTCAGAAGCATCAGTCTGGACTATAAACTTCATGGAGTAGCAAGGGCTTTTTAGGGCAAGTGCAGAACACATGGCCTGTTTGAGCTCAATAAAAGCCTTTTGACAGCTATCTGTCCACAATACCTTTTTAGGCATCTTCTTACTAGTGAGGTCATTAAGAGGAGCTGCAATGGAGCCATAATTCTTAATGAACCTCCTATAGTACCCCGTGAAGCCTAGAAAGGCTTTCACCTGGGTTTGAGTTGTAGGGGGAGCCCATTCCATAATGGTCTGGATCTTCCCCTGCAGTGGTGCAATCTGTTCCCCACCTACCAGGTGGCCCAGATAAACCACTTTCCCCTGCCCTATCTGGCACTTTGAAGCCTTGATAGTGAGGCCTGCCTTTTCAAGGGCCTCCAAAACCTTCCACAGGTAGACCAGGTGATCCTCCCAGGCGGAGCTAAAGCCAGTTATATCTAGATATGCTGCACTAAAAGCTTCCAAACCTTGCAGGACTGTGTTCACCAACCTTTGAAAAGAGGCAGGTGCATTTCTCAGAACAAAGGGCATCACAGTGAACTGATAGTGCCCTCTAATGGTTGAAAATGCAGTTTTAGGTTTTGCATCTTCTGATAACTTAATCTGCCAATACCCTTCAGTTAAATCAAAAGTGCTTAGATACTTGGCAGAAGCCAGTGTATCTATTAGCTCATCTGCCCTGGGTATATGGTGAGCATCAGTCTTGGTTACTTCATTGAGACCTCTGTAGTCAACACAAAACTTAATTTCTCTTTTACCATCCTTACTGTGAGGTTTTGGGACAAGCACAACTGGCCTAGCCCATGGGCTTTCTGAAGGCTCAATCACTCCTAATTCCAGCATTTTCTATACCTCTTGTTTTATGCAGTCCCTGACATGGTCAGGCTGCCTATAAATCTTACTTTTGACAGGTAAACTGTCTCCAGTATTGATTGTGTGCTCACACCAAGTAGTGGTACCTGTATCAGTGAGAAGAGTTCAGAAAATTGGCTTAGGAGATTTACACAGTTGTCCTTCTGCTTAGCAGTAAGGCAATCTGCAAGCACCACTCCCTCCACTAAGCCATCAGCTTCAGTGGTGGAGAAGAGATCAGGGAGAGGGTCACTCTCTTCTTCCTATCCCTCATCAGATGCCATGAGCAGGGTTAAGTCCGCCCTGTCATAGTAGGGTTTTAGGCAATTGACATGGAGCACCCTAAGGGGACTCCTGGCAGTGCCCAGGTCTTCCAGGTAGGTAACCACACCCTTTTCTCTCAACAACTAGATGGGATCCACTCCATTTGTCCTGGATTGATCTTGGGGCCACAGGCTCCAATACCCACACCTTCTGTCCTGGGTGGTACTGGGTCAGGACAGCCTTCTGGTCATGCCATTGCTTTTGCAGCTCCTGGCTGGCCTGAATGTTTTTACTGGCCTTTTTCATATACTCAGCCATTCTGGATCTTAGGCCAAGTACATAGTCCACAATGTCTTGTTTAGGAGCTTTTAAAGGTTGTTCCCAACCCTCCTTCACAAGTGCAAGGGGACCTCTCACAGGGTGCCCAGAGAGGAGTTCAAAGGGACTAAAGCCCACTCCTTTTTAGGGTACCTCCCTGTAAGCAAAAAGGAGGCATGGCAACAGGATATCCCATCTCCTTCTGAGTTTTTCATGGAGTCCCATTATCATACCTTTGAGAGTTTTAATAAACCTCTCAGCCAGACCATTTGTTTGTGGATGATAAGGAGTAGTGAACTTGTATGTTACACCAAACTCCTTCCACATTGCTTTGAGGTATGCAGACATGAAGTTACTACCTCTGTCTGACACCACTTCCTTAGGGAAGCCCACTCTGGAAAAGATTCCCAGGAGGGCCTTTGCCACTGCAGGAGCTGTAGTGCTCCTTAAGGGAATTGCTTCGGGATACCTAGTGGCATGGTCCACTACCACAAGGATAAACCTATTGCCTGAAGCTGTTGGAGAGTAAAAAGGGCCAACTATGGCAACCCCTACCCTTTCAAAGGGCACCCCAACCACAGGTAGTGGAATTAAGGGGGCCTTTGGTGTGCCACCAGTCTTGCCACTGGTTTGGAAGGTCACACAAGAGCGACAAAACTCTTTGGTGTCCTCTGTCATATGAGGCCATTGAAACAAGGGAACAAGCCTATTCCAAGGTTTACTTTGGTCCAAATGCCTAGCCAAAGGAATGTCATGTGCCAAGGTTAGAAGGAACTCCCTATATTGCAAAGGGATAACCAATCTCCTGGCAGCTCCAGGTTTAGGGTCCCTTGACTCAGTATACAGGAGGTTGTCTTCCCAATATACCTTATGGCTATCACTGACATCCCCATTCTGCTGTTTGACAGCTTGCTGTCTCAAACCCTCTAGTGTGGGACAGGTCTGCTGTGCCACACTCAGCTCTTCTCCAGCAGGCCCCCCTGCACCCAAACGCTCAGCAGTGTCTGCTGCCAGCTCATCTGGTATAGGCTCTGCACAGGCAGAGGTTTCCTCTTCCTCAAAAGGGAAATCGTCTTGAGAGGGAGGGATAGGGGGCAAGGATGTACCCTTACTACCCCTAGCTTTTGGAAGCACTTGGTCCATTGTGCCAGGATCCAAGTGTCCCTGTCCTTTTTGCTTTTTGGCCTGAGCCCTTGCCAAAGCAAAAACATGCCCAGGAATGCCCAGCATTGCTGCACGAGCCTCCAACTCCACTTCAGCCCAAGCTGATGTCTCCAAATCATTGCCTTGTAAGCAATCTACAGGTAATTCAGTGGCTACCACAACTTTCTTTGGACCAGTAACCCTCCACCCCTAGTTGAGATTCACAACAGCCATGGGGTGGCTAAGTGTGTTATTGTGAGCATCAGTCACTTGGTACTACTGACCAGGTGTTGATCAGGGTGAACCAGTTTCTCTATCAACCATAGTTACACTGGCTCCTGTGTCCCTGTAGGCCTCAACCTCAACACCATTTATTAGTGGAAGTTGCTTGTACTTACCAATATTTTTTTAATAAAGAGTTTTTATTTATTTTAGAGAAAAACAAGAATGAAATAAAACGGCAATACAGTGTAACAGTAAGTACAAATACCAATACCCTAACACCTTCTTCTAGGTACGTCCTCTGTCTCATTTGTCTTATTCGTCCCTTTGGTCCCCGCGGGCTCCATAAAATTTAAAGTAAATGTTTGAGCTTAATCCTGATCCCACCTCCACAGCTCGGGATCAATAACCCTCATTATTGCAGTGCCTGAAGGAGATCGACATATTCTTCACATAACATGACATGGGTTTGGCCCCTCAGCCTTTATAGAGCTAGGATTGTAGGCGGTGGTGTCCCTTCCCCCCGGATAAGTCCTTGCTTTGAAGGAGCATTTTTGGAAATTTCTATTGTCGTAGGTTGGCCAAGTGGCCAGTGTACTCCTCCAGTTCCCCCACACTCTATTGTATTTGTCTGGGCACCCCCTCGCTTCATATACAAGTTTTTCGCACCCTGCACACCAATCCACTCCTCGTCTCCATTTGGTGAGGGTCGGTGCTTTTACGGCCTTCCATTCTGCCATGATGTCTCTTTTTGCCACCAGACAGGCCACTCCCAAGAAGACTCGATTCGCTCTATTTAGCCCCATCTCACCCATGGCCCCAAGCAAAAGTGGTACCGGGGATACCTCTACCGTTGACTGTAATACCTCGGAGATCTCCCCCATAATTGACCTCCAATATGACTCTATAGCTGGACAGGCCCAGACCATGTGAAAGAAATCCGCTCCCGGTTGTGCGCAACGGGGGCATTCATCTGTAGGTCGGAGATTAGCTCGGTGGAGTCTCCTAGGGGTAAGGTAGGCTGCGTGTAGGTAAAGGGTGTACTTACCAATATTAAGGGGACAAGCAACCAAGGTGGCAAAGTCAATACCACCACCAGAGACTAAAACAGCCTCTTTGGTCTCCCTAACAAGACCAACCCCAACTACACTGCCAATGGTGAGCCCAGCAACACCCTGGGATTGGCTATTTGCAGTAGACTACCCACCACCACTGCTATTACTAGGGGCACTAGAGGTTGCAGTTGGAGTTGTGGTAGTGGGAGCCTTGGTGTTTTTCTTTGGACAAGTGGGATCACTTGCCCAATGGCCTTTTACTTTGCATAAATAACACCATAGCTTTTTCTGATTGTGGTACGAGGATTTGGACCCATCGCCCCCAGAGGATTTTTGTGGGCCTCATGAAGACTCAGAATGTTTTTTATCGTTGTCTCCACCCTTAGCAAAAAACTTACCATCCTTCTTCTTGCCATCCTTGTCACCCCCTGTATGAACATTTCTGTTCACTCTTGTTCTGACCCATTTGTCTGCCTTCTTTCCCAATTATTGACGAGAGGTCAGATCTGAGTCTACCAAGTACTGGTGCAACAAATCAGGCACACAATTGTTCAAAATATGCTCTTTCGGGATTAGATTATACAGGGTTTCATAGTCAGTCACCTTAATGCCATGTAACCAACCCTCCAAGGCCTTCACTGAACAGTCTACAAAGTCTGTCCAGTCTTGAGAGGACTCTTTTCTGGTGTCTCTGAATTTAATCCTGTATTGTTCAGTGGTGAACCCAAATCCATCCAAGAGTGCATCCTTCAAACCTTTGTGGTTATTAGCATCACTTTCTCTGACATTAAGGAGCCTATCCCTACCCTTACCAGTGAAAGATAGCCACAAGATAGCAGCCCACTGCCTTTGAGGGACCAACTGTACCATACAGGCCCTCTCAAGTGAAGCAAACCACTTATTAATGTCATCCCCTTCCTTGTAAGGGGAGACTATTTTATGTAGATTTCTGGAATCTTGTTCTCTCACAGGATTCCTATCAAAATCACTGCTGCTGCCACCATGGGGAACTAACCCCAACCTCTGCCTTTCCCTCTCTACATCCAGAGATTCCCTGTCTAAGGCCAGCTGCTGCTGTTTTAGCTTCAGCCTGGCCTCTTCCAACCTCAGCTTTCTGAGTTCCCTTTCCATAATGTTATCCTCAGGGTGGGAGGCTTGGGAATTGTGAGACACAGAAGAAATGTGGGAATTGGCAGAGTGAGACCTGTCCCTAACTTGCTGGACTCTAGTAACCTGGCCTTTAGGAGTGAAAGGTGCCCTACTAGTGTGTGACCCCCTCCCACTACCAGTGTCACTAGATGGCCTGTTAGCTGGCAGGTCCTTGGACAAACCCTCCCCAGCATCCTCAGGGGACTCCTCTTAGTCTGGCTGGGTACCCCCCTCCTCTACCTCCTGATCCTGGCATGGGCCAGACTGGTTCTGGTCACTTTCTAGGAGAAGGCTAATGAGGAGGTCTTTGGTAGGATTCTTACCAATGCTTAAACCTCTTTCAATGCAGAGACCCCTCAAACTTTTAAAGTTTAAACTACCATATGTTGCCTGGACAACTGTGGGAGTAAGTTCTACTGCAGACATGATTAGAAAGGGTTTAGGACAGAGTAAAAAAAGTTTTTAGAGATTTTTAAAGAAAAGAGAAAAACGTTTCAAAACTTTTGAAAACGTTTCAGAAACGTTTTAGAAAGTCTTAGAGAAGGAAAGTTAAACTGTTTAAGTTAACTGTGTATATTCTGAAGTATTTGGTATGGTGGTAAAGCAGTTACAAGTACTTATCCCATTGCTGCACCACCAATGTAGGAGGCTGGCCTGGCTTTTAGTGGGTACCTGATTGTACTTACACCTTGTGCCAGGTCCAGTTATCCCTTATTAGTTGATTAGTAGTGTTCTAGCAGCTTAGGCTGATAGAGGTAGCTATAGCTGAGCAGCTTAGGCTGAACAAGGAGACATGCAAATCTCCTACCATACCACTTACATCAGATAGCACTATATCATAAGAAAGACAATACTCAGAGTTACTAAAAATAAAGGTACTTTATTTTACTGACAATGTGCCAAAAATATCTCAGAGGATATACTCCCTTAGGAGGTAAGTAAAATACACAAAATATACACACAAACCAAAATCAGGTAAGTAAACAGTTAGAAAAGTAGTGCAAACACTGTAGAATACAATAGGATGCAATAGGTCTAGGGGCAACACAAACCATATAATCCAAAAGTGGAATGCGAACCATGAATGGACTGCAAAGCACTGAAGATGGATTCCTGGACCTGAGGACCTGTAAAGGAAGGGGACCAAGTCCAAGAGTCACACAAGTGGGGAGGCAGGAGCCCACTATACCCCGGATGAAGGTGCAAAAGGGCTGCCTCCGGTTGTAAGAAGCTGAAGATTCTGCAACAACGGAAGATGCCAGGAACTTCTCCTTTGCACTGAGGATGTCCCATGGCGTGTTGGAGGATGCAGAGTTGTTTCCACGCAGAAAGACCGCAAACAAGCCTTGCTAGCTGCAAGAGTTGCGGTTGAAGAAAATGGGTGCTGTCCGGGCCCAGGAAGGACCAGGAGGTGGCCTCTTGGAGGAGGAGACAGAGGGGGCATTCTGCAGCACAGAGAGCCCATGCAGAAGCAGGCAGCACCCGCAGAAGCACTTGAACAGGGGTTCAAGAAATCTGAGCACGGCGGTCATCTCAACACTACACGACACTACTGGCTGCCCAGACCCCAGAGGGCAGAAAACTGTCTGAGGGTGGCAGCAGCGGTAGCTGCAGTGAAAACCCCAGCAAGCTAGTTTGGCAGTACTTGGGGTCCATGTTGGAGCCCCGGGGTGCATGGGATTGGCACCCCAATACCAGATTTGGCAAGGGGGGACAATTCCACGATCTTAGACATGTTACATGGCCATATTCGGAGTTACCATTGTGAAGTTACATATAGGTATTGACCTATATGTAGTGCACATGTGTAATGGTGTCCCCTCACTCACAAAATCCAGGGAAATTGCCCTGAACAATGTGGGGGCACCTTGGACAGTGCCAGGGTGCCCTCACACTTAGTAACGTTGCAGCTAACCATCACCAAGTGAGGGTTAGACATGTAGGTGACTTATAAGTTACTTAAGTGCAGTGTAAAATGGCTGTGAAATAACGTGGACATTATTTCACTCAGGCTGCAGTGGCAGTCCTGTGTAAGAATTGTCTGAGCTCCCTATGGGTGGCAAAAGAAATGCTGCAGCCCATAGGGATCTCCAGGAACCCCAATACCCTGGGTACCAAGGTATTATATACTAGGGAATTATAAGGGTGTTCCAGTGTGCCAATTAGAATTGGTGAAAATGGTCACTAGCCTGCAGTGACAATTTGAAAGACGGAGAGAGCATAAGCACTGAGCTTCTGGTTAGCACTGCCTCAGTGACACAGTTAGGCACCACACAGGGAACACATATAGGCCACAAACTATGAGCACTGGGGTCCTGGCTAGCAGTATCACAGTGACACAGGCAAAAACAAACTGACACACAAGTAAAAATGGGGGTAACATGCCAGGCAAGATGGTAAGTTCCTACAGGAGTGCGCTATTGATTTGGAGTAATAGGGCATGTTGCTTCTTACATGAAGTGCCATGCCTTAAATGTAGTATGCAAATTGTGCAACAAGAAAGGTCATTTTGCTAAATGTTGCCCTGCAGGCTAGAATAATGTAAACATTAAAGAAGTGTCACCTGAATCTGTCAAGGGAGTGGAGGATTGCATTTTGTCTGTTTTTACCGAGATGGGGAAAAAGAACATCCTAAAGATATTATCATCACTAATAGTTTGTGTATAGAAACATTGATAGATTCTGGTGCTCGGTTAACTTTTTAACTAAAATTGAGTTTAAAAAACTGATGTTATTCCAGATAGCTATGGTGGACCGGTGATAGAACTGAGAGGGTTCTTTGATGCATAAATTGGTTTCTGATACAATAAGATTTGTGGTAAGGTACCTCGAAAAAAGAACAATGTGCTACGTTGGCCACATCAAAGGGATCTTGGTACCTTTTAGATCACAATGAATCACCTTCTGTCAGACTTAGAGAAGATTACATCAGAGATCTAAAGGAAGGGAGTGTGCAATGTCTGGAATCAGAGAGAACCAATTCCACAAACATGTTTCTGGATGAATTTCTGGAAGTATTTTTTGAAAGAATGGGATGTCTGAAAGGTTATGTTTATCAGATAAGAATTGAAGAGTATTCTGTGTCTGTGCTTTGTTAAGACAGATTGATTCCTGTATCAGTGTCAGTTGAAACAAACTGAAGCGATTATGTGCAGAAGTCATAATTGAGCATGTGTAGATCTCTGAATGGGTTTCTCCCATTGTAGTAGCATGAAAACAGTCAGGTGACATAAGGGTATGTATGGACTTGTGAGCTCTGAATAGATGTGTAATTGTTGATCGTTTTCCCCTTCTGATTGTTACGGAGATGGTATTGATGCTGCATGCGGCAAAACTATTTTCCACACTGGATCTCACAGCACCATATCATCAGATAAGGCTGCATCCAAATTCAAAGGATCTTACTACTTTTATTAGCCCATTTGGTACCTACCGTTTTGTGTGATGGCTTTTGGAGTAGTTTCTGCAGCATCCATGTTCATGTGTGAAATACATGATGTGAGAGTTAGACAAGTTTTGAATTTATTGCAGGAGAAGGGGTTAACTCTCAAGTTTAGCAGGTGTAAATCTGCAAGAGAAGTAATTAAGCATTTGGGACACTGCATTAATCAAACTGGGATAAGTCCATTAGTCAATTGTGTGTTTAAAACATTCCTTCAAAAAAAGGAGAAATTGATGGTGTTTCTTGGAATGCTGGAATTTATTTCAAAATGTATTCCTAACCTGGGATCCAAGACTGTTAATATACGTGAATTACTGAAGAAAAGGAAATCATTTTTGTGGAGTGAAGAAAATGAAAGGGGCTTTAGTGGCGTGAAGAAGGACTTTGCGTGTTACAATCCCACCCAGAACTGTTTTATTACAACTGATGCCCGCGAGGTTGGTCTGGGGGGCTGTACTATTACAGAAAGAGAAAAGGAAGGATGAATTTAGAACAATAACACACATGTCTAGGGCTTTACTTTGTGCTAAATTTAAGTACTCTACTATCTAGAAGGAAGCATTGAGTTGAGAAATTCTATATAGGGAAGAAGTATTGTTGTGTTGACTGATCGGATACCATTAATGGAAGTTTTGAGTAAGAAGGAGTTGGATCTGGATTCCATGTGTATCAGTAAGTGTATTGTAAGTCTACAAGAATATTGTTTTGTGGTTTGTCATGTTCCTGGGCCTAACATTAATATTGCAGATTGTTTTCAAAGACTGAGTTTGGTTGATGAGGAAGATGTGAGTGGAAATTAACAAATTTAAATATGTATGTTAGTTGTAGAGCCATTTCTCCTGAGGATTGTGTTCAGGGTGTTAGCTGGATGCTACTTTACAGACGTTGTGTGAGGTGTTGGGTGAAGGACAGAGTTTCTTGAAAAAGGACCCAGAACTAGAAGTGTACGGGAAAATAAGACATGAGTTGTCCTGTAATGATGGTGATGTTGTGCGTGTGAGGCCATCAAGTTATGATTAAGACTAAGGTAAGAATTAGATTGAGCTACTGGTGGCCTGGAATCGATATCCAGATTGAAAGATCTGTCACAGAATGTCAGGATTCTGTGAGAAGTGATAGAATTCATGTGTTGAGAAATGGTGCATAGGATGCAGAGGCATCTCTGGTAAACCATGAGAAGTTGTTGCCTTAAACATAGTGGGATGTTTGCATGGTGGTGGATCTTATAATTATCTTTAGGTTCTTATTAATTAGTTTTCTTGATGAACTGAAACTGAATTTATTGGGGGAGTTGAGACGAAGAAAATTACACATTTTCTGAGTGAGATTTTTGGCAGAGAGGGTTTGCCTAATAGTATTCATATGGACAATGGTCCACAGCTTGCTTCAAGAGCGATGGAAGAATTTCTTCATTTGAAAGGTATCAAACATAGGATGTGTTCATGATATAATCCATAAGGAAATGATACCATGGAAAGGTTTAATAGAGCAATAAAGGAATGTATGCAATTGGAAAGGCATCCTGGAAGAAATTAGAAAGAAGATTTGAAAACACTTTCCATGCATATAGGTTTTCCCCACACCCTACAACAAGAAAAGAGCCCTTTGATTTGTTCAGGGGTAGAAAGGCAAACACAGAAATGTCTCCAGTTTGGATGTTTTGGGGAAAAGAATGTAGTCTTCATTGGGAATCTGACAATAACATAATCATAAAAATGGAGTCTGTTGCAAACAGGAACTTGAACTATGATCTACGTAAGGGGATAAGAACTTGTGTGTTTAGGATTGGAAATTTTGTGACGATAAAATGTCCCTCAAGGCCTGGAGGGGTTTCAAAGCTTTAGGCCCATATAAAACGGTGAAGAAATTTCGTAATGCCCTTAAAGTAGATGGTAGAATATTGAACTTCAATAGAGTTGTTCCCTACAAGGGAAGTGTACCTTAGACTATTTAATATGTGTGTCTATTAAGGTTGTAGGATCATCATAGGCATACATTTCAGTTATGTTTATAATCCTCTCTGTATTTAGTTTTTTTTTCTCTTTAATTTTTTGTGCATTTTGTTCATATTGTTGCCATATTTTTAGGGAGGTCGATGTGTGGCAACTAAGATGTTTCAGGAATGTTGCTGCTGACATTCTAGACTGGTGATGATCTGACTGGGAATTACATTCTCAGTCGGTTGAGCCTGGTCTGATGTTGTTAGGATCTGTGGCTTGGCTTCTGTTTAATAAACAATCTGATTACTCTTCCTTTTTGCTTGGAGTCTTCACAGTAATGTTTCCAGTGTTTGAGACAGCTCCACTTCATCTCTTCAATCTCTGTGAAATGTCATGATTGATATGTTCAGTTTATCGTTTATCTAGTTTAGATGTAGGCTAACTTTTGAAGAATGCTCAATGGTTGTCTAGCAAAAAACAGTCCTCCCTTAGCTCTTACACTTTATCAAATGAGGTCCTGTACCTTCAAGTAAAACTAATTATGCTTTGGCTACTTCTGTCTTTGCAGTGCATAAGTCTTAACCCTTCCTTTATCTTCTTCCCTGTATCTTTAGTGTTATTGGGTAGTCTGTAATATTCAAGCAGCCCCTTTTCCAAATAGTAATTATTCCTTCATAGACGTTTCTTCTTTACTGAGCTAACGCCAAAGAATTGTTGGGAAAAGCCCTCTGCAGAATGTTGTTTTAGTGGCAGGAAGGCATGGTGAGAGTTAGGCAATTGTTTTCATTTTTTTTTCATCAGCGCACAAAAAACAGAAAGACACAGTGACACAAATATATGGACTGCCACCGACAGCACAGTGCCAAGTTCCAGTACACATCACTTTTTTCAACATAGAGAAGGATTATGAAGGTAGGAGGGATCACACAACGTCAATTAGCACTCCCAATATTGGTATGTCCAAAG
This sequence comes from Pleurodeles waltl, assembly GCF_031143425.1. Classification (NCBI taxonomy): domain Eukaryota; kingdom Metazoa; phylum Chordata; class Amphibia; order Caudata; family Salamandridae; genus Pleurodeles; species Pleurodeles waltl. The sequence continues at coordinate 448,143,103 of NC_090445.1, read as the reverse complement.
TTTGATAAACTCCTGTGAATTCACAGGAGTCAACACCTTCACAGCAGACAGATAACTAGCTAATTGCACCTCATATACCACCTCCCAGGGGACAACCAGTTTTTCCATCATTCTAAGGGCTTTAATCTGCAATAGAATGACAAGGATGACTTACAGGTTTCCGGTCTAAAAACTTCCTCATTGATAAACAAAGCCTTCACAGGCCCAACACAAGTCAAAATGGCTAGACGTCATCCAATCAAATTCAAGAAAGGAGTATCAATTCTATTAACTCAACTGACTGGTCAGACCATCACCCAATCATGTTTCACATCACAGCAATCATACAGAAAGAGAACGGCCATGGGATCACACCCAAACACTGGATAATAGATATCAGAAACATAAACAGAGGCAGTCTATCCTGCCTATGCCAGAGGATCCTCACACCCCCAAGAGAACTGTAGAGCATACAAGTAATAATGGAACACTACAACTATATCAAGACTGACCTAATGTAGGTAGCAGCGCCACTTCACCACAAAGAACACAAAAACAAATTATCCCCCACAGGTGCAACCACTACTTAAATGATGAAAAGAGAATCCATTTCAAAGAGATTATCGAGACATGTGCCAAATGCATCCGAAACAGCTAAGGGAGCTAAGAAACACCTATTTAAAGTGCATTATGAATGCTAAAATCAACATTGTTAAGATCCCAGCTAAATAGCACCAGAAAATGGTCATGCAAACTCTTTGAAATTGTCAAACAAAAAGCCAGGACCAAAATAACACCCCGATCATAAACACCTCCACCGACAATTGTGAAGCATTCTCAACCTTTTTGAGGAGAAAATAAAGAAAATTGAAAGCGTGATCAATATTGACAGAGAAATGATATGGGATTTGAAGGTTGACATATATGCCCCTATCCGGCCATGGAAAAGTACAATCATTGAAAAGGATCACATTTCAATCATTCCACTAAGAACAACAATGAGGCAATGAAGAGGAGAGCAGTACAGATCATTGAAGAGGAGATCCAGAGGATCATAGTGTCACTTAAACCAACATCACATTTCAATGATCAAAGCTCCTCTGCAAATATAAACCCTCAGCCACCTTTTCTACACCCTCTGAACAAAGATATTAAACTTATCAGTAGCCCAAGGGACAATCCCAGACTGCTTGAAGATTGGGCAAGTGACTGCTCTCTTGAAAGAAAAGAGTCACTGACTCGACCAATATAAATTGTTTTCATCCTTTGTCAAATATTCCCTTCCCTGCAAAACTGTTGGAAAAATGTGTACACAACAAACTCTGTTGATACATTGAACAGTTCAACTTTCTCGACATGCTCCAATATAGAATTAGGCATAAGCACAGCACAGAAATGGCAATCCTACATGTTATGTATGATGCACTCAAGTTCTAGGACAGGATCGACTCCTGCCTACTCATCCTCCTTGACCACCCCTTGGCATTCTAAAAAAACAGCACTCTCTTAGAGTTACTAGAACACACAATGAGGCTGTCAGGATATGTATTTAAATTGTTCCCCTCATTTCTACAAAATCACTCACAAGAGGTCAAATTGGGTAGCTCACTGTCAAGCATGTCCCTGGTTAGACTTGAAGTCCCTCAAGGATCCACCTTCTCCCCCGCCTATAGATGGAGCCGCTGATGGAGATCCTCAAATAAGTGAAGCTTGTGTACCACATGTATGCAGATTACACTCTGCCATACCTAAAGATAGCCTTCCTGGAGAGTATCATCCGAATGAACAAGACACTAGTGAAAACCCAAACCTGTCTGACATGAAACCACCTCAAACTGAACTCCGTGGAAAACTGAATTCCTCCTTATTCCTACCCCACAGCTCGCCCGCCCCCATGCAAGAATAGATTAACCATCTGGATGCCCTCGATTGTAAACCTATCATAATCAAATTAGTGAAATCCTTTGGAATAACCAATAGATAAAAACCTTAACGTACAAACACACAGTTCATCCACATGGATTGCGTTTCTCCAACTCAACCTCCTCACAAAGGTGAAACTGTTCATCCCGCCAACAGACCTCAAGATCTCAGTTCAATCACAAGTCATATCTAGACTAAACTATGGTAGTTATGGTAGTACAACCTTAACAGGATTACCAAAATCATGAACTGCATCACTAAAGGTGACCCTCAAAGACTGATAACAGAAACAAGACATTTTGACCATAACACAACCTCTCTGAAGTCTCTTCACTGGCTCCTATTAGAAGCCAGGAGCCATTTGAAGGTAGCTTGCCTGACACACAAAACCCTGCACTATGATTCACCCACAAAAACAAAAAAACTACAAAAGAAGTAGGATAGCGTGAGAAGAAGGCGTTCTGGGGGATGAGTGAAAAATGGATATACAGTCTCGATAAGCACATCCTTGCTGGCAATGGTACATAAATCCAGTGGTGGCTGTCACTGAACGGGGGTAGCGGGGTGGGTAGGGACAGATGAGTTTAAAAAAAACTAATAAATCAAAAATCAAAAACCCACTTACCTTCTTGGGGAGATGTGTTGGTCTCCCCTCCCTCCTCGTCCTCTTCCTCTTCCCAGCAACACACCCCCCCCCAACGAAACATAAAGCTATGGATGTTCTGGGTGGGACCGGGAGACCCTCAGAAATAATAATAAAAAATAGAAAAAACAGAAGGAGAAAGAATAATAAATGAGCAGCTGGAGCAGTTAATTTATTATTCGCTATTCTGGGAAAGAACACACCACAATGCTCTTTGTGGGCTTATTTAAATATATTTGATGCATGGTGGTGCCAATATAGTCAGGGAAACCACCACCATATTTTTTAAGTGTTGGAGAGGGGCTGCGAGGAGTACAGCAGCCCCCTAAAAAAACTTACAAAGAATTATCCTGTTCTTCTTGGGGTCTGTATAACATGACTACATGAAAAGGTGATCATATGTTTAAGACTTCTCAAAGCTGGAACTTTTGCTCTTTGGCTTGGCAATGCAGGGACCCCTTGAGGCATGAGGAGTGTAGAAGAAAGAGCCTGGTACTTGTGTAATGTTGTTTTGGAACAAATGCTTTATTTTGATAGGCATTGCAAGGACCCTTTGTTAAAGCCAATAAGACTGCCTTTTATATATTGATAGCGACATATTAAAAACCCTAGAAATTCACGGAAAAAACAAAAGTTAAAGGAACAGTTATAGTTAGCTATTTAAAACACCTTACCCATTCACTGAAAAAAACAAAGGGATAAAGTGAAGTTATAGTTAGGAGACAATGACAGTTGCAACATACCATTTTCAACTATAAACTGAAATTCACCAGTTATAGTTAATAGAAGTAACTATAACTTGAGCCCTGAAGTAACTATAACTCACGCCCTCGCCATGCACTGCTTATACCCTCACATTGTACATCTCTCATGACATGTTCTATAACAACACTGATATCTTCACTGATGACATCTAAAAAACCATCATTTATGATTTATGACAAACCTGTGCATAATAAACAAAATGCCTCCATACACTTTAATGGGGTAGCCTACTTTTTGCATCTTGCAGAGCCTACAAAATAGGGTTTGTTCTCTATTCACCTAATGGGATCAGACTCTTAAACACCCACACATGGTTTCCAATTTATAGGCAAGAGATTGAGGGATAACAGTTATGCGCTGATAGGTCAACTTTAGCCATTGAAAACCTCTATAATTTGCACAATACACTACTTTGAGGAAAAGAAATGAGTACAACCATAGAGGCAGTGTTACAATCACACTGTGAGTTACGCCACCTTTAAGTGAGTCAAACCTACATTGAACAACATGGTGCAATGCCTCAAAATCTTTGCAGATGTTGTTCAAATATATGCCCACAATTTACAGCTGTTTAGTTTAGATACAATCTGTCTATATCAGTGCATGACATATATTTTACATTGACATATGCCTAGACATCCATAGGTAAATAAAACTTTTTAACATACGTTTTAGCTTTCTTTCATATATTTTTGGAAACTACATTTGTGTCCAATCCTCATTCTATTTAAAATGAGGTTCAGTAACCCACATCATGTGTGGTCATCATTTACCTTGTTTGAGATGGAGTGCTTGTTGCATCCGTTACTTTAGTGGGAGGTAAACCATAAACCATATAATGTTTACTATGGAGAACTAGACTTCTCTATTTCCATCAATATAGAAAGTAATACTACGCTGTATATGGCTACAGGCCCTTAACTATTAACTTAATTTTGCTAAAATTACGTAAAGGTCTACTGAGTAATCAGAATGGCAGTGATGTCAATAATTATGTCATTTGAAATATTATCAAGGATGTTATTTACCATGCTGTGAGTGGTCATCTTGTGAGTGAGATCAAAGGTGGTTCTCTCAACTTTAACTGGTCAAATTGTGAATCTTTATTGTTTAGTTAATGAAACCCATAACAATCAATGCATTGTATACAATATATAAAATTCTATAAAAGAAAGGACAAACAGAAGGAGAAAATTCTATAAAATCTTTGAAATAAATACACTTGCAATTCTAGAGCATTTGAGGGGCAGGGTGACCATTAAACTAACTTTGCAGACACTTGATGCCCCTGGTGTGGTTGATGTTACATGCTAACTCAATCTGTACAGGCTGAGAACCTGCTGTTGTGCCTACAGGCTTTTCTTTTGCCTTTTTAACTGAGTCATCTTAAAAGGTGTCCTTCTACATGCTATAACATTGTCAAAACTTTAATATGCGACTAATAAAATAAATGAACACTTAAAAGTGAGTCAACTGTCAGCTAAGGTGTGTCCTAAATAGTAAGTTTACGCTTGCAGTGTGGTCAGTCAAAAAGTTGATGAATCTGCAGATTGACTGTGGATCGTGAGGTTCAAACATTGACATCACTGCTGGCCGACAGGACCGAGTCCCATTCCTCTCGAAGACTGGTTTTAACAGTTGTCGTCGTGCTTCCGTTAAGGCCGGGCAAATACAAATCAGATGGACCATGTCTTCCTTGGGACCTTCACATAACCTACAGGAAGATTCTCCTCCATTCTTCCAAGATGGTTGGTCCGCTCTGGATGGTAGAGCGCCTAGACGAAGAGCCATAAAACTACGCTTGATATGTAGTGCGAAAGTTGAAATCAAATATTGTGATGGCGCCAAGGTGGTATAAGTGTGCATAAGAAGCCAGTCGTGCGAGCGTTGTGCAAATTAAGATTTATCAGCTAGAAAGGACTGCAATCCCATTTCCTTTTTTAATGCTCAACACAACAGTGAATATGAGATGTTGGAGTCCCACAGATGCATCATTTCTGTCTCTTGCAGAGAATTATACAGATACCTTTTATATACTGATTTTGGATTGTTGCTCACTGAATACCATAAAGCCATGACTAGAGGGCTGGTCATATTTTTTCTTATTTTGCACCAGGACTTTATTGTATGCGCTTTCCTGCCCAACTACTGTTGTATTAGGCCAAATTCTAGCCTGACCTGTGCGGGAGAAGCGGAGCCAGGAAGTTTAAAGACCTGCTTATAGATTTTTATTTGTTGTCGGTCCAGTAGTGCAGGCGTCTTTCCTATATAAAGCCTTGCTTCCGTATGTAGTGGCTGAAAGGAATTTGTCCGACATAACAGACAGTAACGGCTTATACGATGGGCCATTTAATCTTTTTGCTAGGGTACAGAGAGCAAACGTTAAGGCTTTGCACTTCTGTGCAATGTCCAGCTTCTGCGGTGCGAGATTGGCCTTATTATCGATAATGATGCAAAGGTATTTAAAGCAGCGAGTTGTTTCAAGGGTAATGCCATTCATCTTTATATTGTTGGCTAGATTCAGAGGACATCCCATGGACATGGTTTTGATCTTTGAGGTGTTAACTTCTAATTTGTTTGTCTTTGCATATTCACCTAAAGTAGTGACCAACCGCTGCAGCCCTATTTTCATGTTGCTTAGCGGAACAATATCGTCAGCGTATGAAAGGTGTGATAGGGTCAAACTTCCCATCCTTGGAGAGTTCGAGTTGGTTGCATCCAGCTTTAAGGAGAGATCTGCCGTGAAAAGGTTGAAGAGGTGCGGGGCCAAAACACAACCCTGTTTTAGTCCTATATTTGTCGGTTTCCTCCTAGAAAGTTTTGAGCCATCTGCTACCTTGACCTGCACCCAAGTTTTATCGTATAGCATTTCTATGCATCTAAGAGTTCACTCTGGCAGGCCCCACCTTCGCAATTTGCTCCAAAGAAGTGCACTAGCGTCTCGGTCAAAAGCACTTTTGAAGTCCACGAAACATAAATAGAGTTTTTTCTTTAAGCATTTTGCTCGGTTGGCAATGTCTCCTAATGTAAGGATGTTAATCACTGTACCATATCCCTTCCTAAAACCAGTTTGATTCAAAGGAACCAGATTGTTTGAGTTTGACCAATTGAGCAGGTCGACCAGGACTAAGGTGGTGAAGTATTTGGCCTCGCTGTCAATTAATGCTATCAATCTGTAACTGTCTGGGTTTGCTCTACAGCCCCCTTTGAATATTGGGTTAATGATGGATCCTTTCCAACTTTCTGGAATTATTGTGTTACACTCAACTTCAGTATACAGGATTGACAGTGTTATTGATCAATATTCAGGGTCAGCCTTAAAGACAGCTTGCGGAAGACCATTAGGACCAGGGGCCCCGTCCCTGCGACCCTTCGTGATGGCTAGGGCGACGTTCTTGGCGCTAAACGCTGTCCCGCTCTGACTGACGTCTGTGAGTTTTATTGACTCCTTCAGAGCCTGATTTACTTCAGATGAGGGTGGTTTAAAGAACTGGTCATATTGTGTTTTTTCATTTTTTTAAATGTTAGCTTTGTCTTAATCTGTCACCCAGCTACACCATCACTTTAAATGTAGGTTTTTTTTTCAGTGATATTTGCTGGAGGCTTTTTTATGAAAGTTAAGACTGTATTACCACACCTATCTGTGATGTCTCTATAACATTTAGGGGGTCATTCTGACCCTGGCGGTAAAAACCGCCAGGGCCAACGACCGCGGGAGCACCGCCAACAGGCTGGCGGTGCTCCCTTGGGCATTCTGACCGCGGCGGTACAGCCGCGGTCAGAAACGGAAAACCGGTGGTGTACCGCCGGTTTTCCGCTGCCCTGGGGAATCCTCCATGGCGCCGCCATGGGGATTCTGACCCCCATACCGCCATCCTGTTCCTGGCGGTTTTGGCCGCCAGGAACAGGATGGCGGTATGGGGTGTCGTGGGGCCCCTGGGGGCCCCTGCAGTGCCCATGCCAATGGCATCGGCACTGCAGGGGCCCCCGTAAGAGGGCCCCACCATGATTTTCAGTGTCTGCCATGCAGACACTGAAAATCGCGACGGGTGCAACTGCACCCGTCGCACCCCTTCCACTCCGCCGGCTCCATTCGGCATCCTCATGGAAGGGTGTTTCCCGCTGGGCTGGCGGGCGGCCTTCTGGCGGTCGCCCGCCAGCCCAGCGGGAAACCCAGAATACCCGCGGCAGTCTTTTGACCGCGCAGCGGTATTCTGGCGGTCCCAGCCAGGCCGGCGGCTTCCGCCGCCGGCCGGGGTCAGAATGACCCCCTTAGTTGTTTCAGTGAATTTCTGGGTTTCTGATCATATTTGAAAGGTACCACATGTAACACATTCCTCAGGTGGACAACTCCACTGCATATTGCACACAGCTATGTGCAGTGGAGTTTGGGTACAATGCCTGGCCTCCGACCAGACCTTGATCCCAGCTGCCTGCAAGTGTCCAGCCACACCTTCCCTGCACTGAACCTTTAGTTGTGTGCAGAAGCTTTTTTTTTAACTTATTGTGATTTGTGTTGTCTTTTTTAGCACTGTTAATCAAAGTTATGCATGTTTTACTTGTTTATGTAACTTTTTTATTTCTTATGTTTTTAAACAGCTCTTTATGATCCTTTTGTAGGTGGTGTTCCAGTGCTTTGGCAAAACTTATTTTTTCCTCTTCAGAAGCCACAATTTTTAAGCAGTGTTTCTGTAGCAAAATTGTACTTCCAGAGGTGCATCTTCTTCAACCACTGCTCCTCTAATGTTCTTTCACACTCTGCTTGAGCTATTTGCTATTTGGTTGGGATGCATGGCCTGCAAGTGCCTATACGTCCTCTTTCTCCCCATTGAGTACTAGACAGCTTTACCTCTATACAGAATCTTTTTTCCCAGCAATTAACAAAAAGGAACTGCCACGCCACTGATTCTTTTTTCTGCTTAGCTGGTTGTGCTGCGACATATGTTAAAGACAGCATAATTATGTAGTTATCTTGTGATGAACCAGCTGTGGAACCACCAGTGGATGGTGTAGTCATTGGCTGCTGCTGTGGAGTTTTGTTAGATGGCCTGACACTCTCTGAATGTCTGCACATGAATGTGGCTCTGCAAAATACTCTTATTGTCTGCAAACCAATATGGCTCTGTAAAATGATAGTCTGAAAATGTGTTTTTTTTCTTTTCTAAAGGCTTACTTTTTGAGTAGTGTACCATGAGTGATTAATCAGATGGCTGCTTTTATTTTTAGTGTTGAGCGCGCAAAGTGCTCTGTCCCTGGTGTAATCTCTCTGTGGGCTTCCAACCATGCCCATGTCACCCACATCAGTCTGGTTGGCTCGCGGGCTTGCCTTTTAAAATTTGCTTGATTTAATTTGTGAAAGGCATGCATACCTCATGCCTTTTCGGGTGTTTAGCCCGCCCCAAGCGCACTGGCCAACTACTGAAAACAACAAGGCTACATGTTTCAGGACTACCTTTTCTCTTTATTTTGTAGGCAGCGCAATCTTGCTGGGCAGTAGTTGAGTGATTTGCCTGACACTTTTGCCGGTTACATGAATAATTGCACTTTTGCCAATAGTTTTCACAGTGAGCAAACGTCTGTTTCCTTTTGTGTGTCTGCTTTGTGCTAATGGCGGCCCTCGGCTTGCTTATGTGAAACGGTTTTTCTTGTCATTTTCAGTTTACGTGAACAAGAATAGTCTGGTTAGGAGCTTACAATGCTAATTGCTTTAACTCGAGCAAACCCAAGACCGATTGCACTGCAAATGCTTGTTTTCTGGTGACCCCATGTTACCGCAATACTATAGCATGACCACAGACAATGATAGCGCTGTGCCATTCCTATGGGGCCTTTACTTCCTTCGGGACCAGGAAACTTTAAAAAAATTTGCTTTCACTATGAAGGAGTTTTTTATTTTAATGTTGAGCCTAGGGTTTTCTGACAGGTCAAATATCTAAAATATATTGGCCCTCATTACAACCCTGGCGGTCGGTGTTAAAGCGGTTGTAATACCGCCAACAGGCCGGCAGTAATGAAAATGAAATCATGACCACGGCGGAAACCGCCAACACAGACAGCCACTTTAACACTCCGACCGCCACGGCAGTAGCAACAAACACAGCGGCGGTAACCGCCAACAGCCAGGCGGAAGACAATGTACAACCCACTCCATTACAACCCGCACATCCGCCAGATTTTACGGGGCAGTACCAACACCATTAAAAGCACGGCGGAAACAGTACTTTGAAGGGAAACCTCTCACCCCTCGACACTCAACAAAAGAACTTTGACACCATGGAGCCCGAGCTGCAGGTCTTCCCCATGCTGGTGTATCTGCTCATATACCAGGAGCACCAACGCCGGCGATGACGACCACAGTGAGTACTGCACCTAGCACACAAGGGAGGGGGGGAGGAAAAAGAGAGTGACACACACACGCAAAACATGCAACACCCCCACCACCACCCACACCCTCAACACCATACACACAAAGACGTGCAACAACATTACACCTAGCACACAAGGGAGGGGGGGGGAGAAAAAAGAGAGTGACACACACACGCAACACGCAACACCCCCACCACCACCCACACCCCCAACACCATACACACAAACATGTGCAACAACAATACATATACACATAGGAATAACACAAGGACAAAAGGAATTGAGTCAAATGAGTGTAATATTAGAAATACTTAGAAATACGTTCATAAATAAATAAACAGTATGTACAATATATACAAAATGAGGGACAATGTCCACACAAAAATAGTCCGTGGCCCTCTGGGCCCTAACACATAGGCCAAGCCCACACTTGACTTCTGCCTCAAAACGGAGAGAACACTGCAGGGGCATCGGGTCGAAAACACAAAGGCACCTCAGGTGGACGGGAAGGGGGGGCACATCAGCTGGAAGATGGTACTATGCCACTGCTCCTGGAGGGGGCTCCATGCCCACTGCTTGGTCCTGGGGAGTGCAAAGCCACAGTCTCTCTAGTGGTTTGCCCACTGCTTGGTCCTGGGTAGTGCAAAGCCACAGTCTCTCAAGTGGGTGGATTGCCCACTGCTTGGTCCTGGGGAGTGGAAAGCCACAGTCTCTCTAGTGGGTGGTTTGCCCACTGCTTGGTCCTGGGGAGTACAAAGCTACAGTCTCTCTAGTGGGTGGTTTGCCCACTGCTTGGTCCTGGGGAGTGCAAAGCCACAGTCTCTCAAGTGGGTGGTTTCTCCACCGGTTCTGGAGGGGGCATTGTGCCCAGTGTGCTTCATCCTGCCAAGGATAGGGTGAGTGGATGCCTTCTTCCACTGGTTCTGGAGGGGGCATTGTGCCCTGTGTGCTTCATCCTGCCAAGGATAGGATGAGTGGATACAAGTAGAACTACAAGTAGAATGCCAAGTATCCTTCTACTTGTATATTCTTTTGAATGCGTTGACCGACATTCTAGAGCTCATCTTTGGCTTATCAAGGCCACCTCTTCTCCACGTGACTAATATCCATGATTTCAGAGACTTCATGCTCAGAATCTATTTGTCACCATTATATCAGTACATGGTAGTTTCTCTACCGGACCTACCACATGAACCCTTTTGGATTATTGGAAATTATCCAGCTCTCTCCATGAATACTATCTACACCTACAATCTTGCCTTGAAAAAGTCCTTGAGATGAAACACATGTCGGCTGTCTGCAGAATGTACTTTGTCCGCGAAGAATAAAATCTCATCAACCTCTACACTGTGTTTGGACTTTGGACTCTTCTTTCCACCTTGGAACTGATTTTCAGACTACTCTTGGTGTGCCCTGGTATTCTTTGAGATAGAAAATGGCAGTCACGTCCATGGCGGTGCGTACCGTCACCGCCGGCGTACATGGCCATTGCCTCCTGGAGCCCATAAGGCCTAATGTTAATCAATGCGAAGTTGCGTGGCGGTCGTCGACTGCTGACCGCTACGGCGCACAACTCCAGCGGAATTACCTCATTTCTACTTGTCTCTCCTCAGAGGTCAGGCAGCCACCATTTCAGGGGGGCACAGACCATGGCACCTAACTGTGTCACAGACATTGGTACATTAACTGACTCTCGAATTTACATACTGTTTCTGTAAAGGAAGAAATGCATCATTATTTCAACAGATGTGTGAATATGACCCTCTGCTCACCGCTTTTCTCCCTAGACTTCGACTGCTGAGGATGAATATGAGATGGAGACATCCTCCTGTGTACAGACCCCTAGTGGACCTGGGGGCAATGGAGGACAGACACATTATCCTAACCTACAGACTTGATAGGGCCACAATCCAAGAACTGTGTGCCCAATTGGAGCCAGACCTGATTTCAGCTATCCGCCAGCCCACAGGTATCCTCCCTCTTGTGCAGGTCCTGTCAGTGCTCCATTTCCTGGCAAGTGGTTCATTCCAAGCGACAGTGTCCATGGCATCAAGCATGTCCCAGCCTATGTTGTCAAACGTGTTGACCAGAGTGTTGTCTGCTCTGCTGAAACACATGCACAGCTATATCCTATTCCCCCAGGTGGAGGGTTTGGCCACAGTGAAAGCTGACTTCTATGCCCTGGGACATATCCCCAACATGATCGGTCCCATTGATGGTACACATGTAGCATTTGTCCCCCCCCCCCCGGAGGAATGAACAAGACAAGTGTTCAGGAATAGAAAAAGCTATCACTCTCTGAATGTGCAGATGGTGTGTTTGGCAGACCAGTACATCTCCCATGTGAATGCCAAGTATCCTGGCTCTGTGCATGATGCCTTCATCTTGAGGAATAGCAGCATTCCATATGTGATGTCTCAACTCCAGAGGCACCGGGTGTGGCTAATAGGTGAGCCCATGGTCCCCACCCAGTTCATGTAGGTATATGGGTTTGGGGTTGTTGCTAAAGGGTGAGTGTCTGTCTAACAGGTATCCCTCGAATATTTGCAGGTGACTCTGATTACCCCAACCTCTCATGGCTACTGACCCCAGTGAGGAATGCCAAGACAAGGGCAGAGGAACGTTACAATGAGGCACATGGGTGAACAAGGAGGATAATTGAAAGAACCTTTGACCTCCTAAAGGCCAGATTCCAGTGCCTGCATCTGACAGGTGGATCCCTGTACTACTCACCCAATAAGGTGTACCAGATCATCGTTGCATGTTGCACAACCTGGCCTTGAGATGCCAGGTGCCTTTTCTGCAGGAAGATGAGGCTAGGGGAGGTCTTGTGGCAGTGGTGGAGCCTGTGGACAGTGAGGAAGAGGAGGCAGAGGAAAAAGATGTGGACAACAGAAGTTCACTCATTCAACAGTACTTCCAATGACACACAGGTAAGACACTGTAACTTAACTTTCCATTGCAGTTTTATGTCGAACATTGTACATGGCAGCCTGATTTTCCATATTCTATAGCCACTTACTGTACCCTTTGGCATCTCTATTTTCAGATCTCTGCGCCCCACTCTGGCTCCTCGTGTGTTCCCTGCTGCCCACTACAGGTCATACCTATGTATACATGACTGTACAGTTGAATTGCAATGTTTACAGCTTGTTAAACTAATACATATTTGAGTCAATTGACAGACTCTATAGTTGTATTAGTTCCAAGGGTGTTTATTTATGTGCTAATTAGTGGAGGGGGTATTGCAATGGGCTGGGTTGATGATGGAGGAAAGTCCAGAGTAGAGTCCAGTCTATTGGTATCACAGGTGCATTGTCCAATGAGCTATAGGAAGGGGAGCAATAGCAGTTCAAGGTGGACAGGGTAACAGAGTGGGACAGAAGGGTGACAATCAGGAGAGTCTTATTTCCTGGTGGGGGGTCTTGGCAATGTTCACTGGCTTCTGCCGGGATCGCAAGGACTTTTGCGTGGTGGTTCTCCTTCTGCAGGGGTGGGGTGCTGGTGGCCTGTTGTTCCTGTGGCGGGGCCTCCTGTCCACTAGCGGCGGCGGCGGCGGAGGTGGAGGGCTGTTCTTCAGTTTGGCTAGTGTCAGGGAACCGTTGGTGTGCCATAACCTCCCCCATGGTGTTGGCCATGTCTGCCAACACCCCTGCAATGGTGACCAGGGTGGTGTGGATGTGTTTGAGGTCCTCCCTGATCACCAGGTACTGTCCCTCCTGCAGCCGCTGGGTCTCCTGCAACTTGTACATTATCTGGCCCATGGCCTCCTGGGAATGGTGGTATGCTCCCAGGATCCCTGCAAGTGCCTCGTGGAGAGTGGGTTCCCTGGGCCTGTCCTCCCCCTGTTGCACAGCAGTCCTCCCAGCTTACCTGTTGTCCTGTGCCTCTGTCCCCTGAACCGTGTGCCCACTGTCACTGACCCCAGCTCTCTGATTGTCTTGGGATTGTGGGGTTGCCTGGGGTCCCAATAGTGGTGGACACACTGCTGATTGACGTGTCCTGGGGACAGAGGTATGGGCCCGCTGGGTGGGTGCTGTGCTGGTGTTTCCTGAGGGGGGAGGCTCTGTGGAGGGTTGGGACTGTGGCAGGATAATCGACTGTCCAGAGGTCCCTGATGGGCAAGGTTGGTCATCATGATCCAGGCATGCAGAGCTGCTGTCATCACTGTGGGCCTCTTCTGTGTGGGGACTGGATGCTGGTGGCACCTCCTCTCCAGTAACGGTGAGTGGGGGTCCTGTGGGGATGTAAATGCAGTGTTATTGTTACTGCGTGTGCCATCTTGTGCATGGGTATGTTTCCCTCTATGGTTGTTATTGGCAAGGCAGCTTTGGCTTGTGTGAGTTGTGATTAGGTTGGCTAAGTGATGGTCACCAGTGTGCATGCTATGGTGATGGGTGTCCATGCAGGTCTGTGATGGGTGTCCATGCATTGTTGTTGCATGCAGGGCTTGGTATTGGGATGGGTGAGTTGTGATGGTGGGGTATATGTGAGGTGGTGGAGTGATGGGGGTGAGGGTAGGGGTGGGACTTTGCGATGGCATGCAGGTAGGGTGGGGGGATAAAGTAGTAAAAATTTGACTTACCAGAGTCCTGTCCTCCTGCTACTCCTGCGAGGCTCTCAGGATGCATGATCGCCAAGACTTGCTCCTCCCATGTTGTTAATTGGGGGGGAGGAGGTGGAGGTCCACCGCCAGTCCTCTGTACGGCTACCTGGTACCTTGCAACCACAGAACGCCCCTTCCCCCGTAGGTCGTTTCACCTCTTCCTGATGTCATCCCTTGTTCTTGGGTGCTGTCCCACAGCGTTGACCCTGTCCACGACTCTCCGCCATAGCTCCATCTTCCTTGCAATGGACTTCTGCTGCACCTGTGATCCGAATAGTTGTGGCTCTACCCGGATGATTTCCTCCACCATTACCCTTAGCTCCTCCTCTGAAAACCTGGGTTGTCTTTGTGATGCCACGGGTGTAGTGTGAGTGATATGTGTGAGGGTGTGTGGGGTGATGAGTTGGGGTGTGTGCTGTGAGGTGCATGTATGGTGTATGGGTGATGGTGTTATATGGCTCAGATTTAATGGGTGCTCCTGGTTTGTCTCTCTGTCAGTTGGCAATATTTATTTTAGTTGTCAGGGATTGTGGGTTTTGTGGGTGGGTGTTTTATTTTGGATTGGGTGTGTGGGTGTGGTGTGTGTATGTGTGTCAGGTGTGTGTAGTTTGAACTGTCCAATGTGGTGTAGTTTTGTTAATGTGTGTGTATTTTGAGCCCGGCGGTATGTACCGCCAATGATTTACTGTGGTTGAAAGACCGCTGCGGTGACTCATGGGTCCTGATGCTGTGGGCATATTTCTGTTGGCATAACGGTGTGGGTTTTGGTACCGCCAGTTTATCACTGACCTTTGGGCTGGCGGACTTGTGTGGGTGTCTGTATAGTGGTGGATTTCTCTGTGTGGGCCATAATACCCGTAACAGTATACCACCGCGGTCACGGTATTTTGGTGGCCGTCAGCACGGCGGTCAGCGGCATTTACAGTAAGGGTTGTAATAAGGGCCATTGCTTTTATTAAAATTTATGCATTTGTAGGTGTCATAGTATTGCAGGACCTACAAACAGTACAGTGGTACCTATGATAGTAAAAGCACATCTGATTGGTTGAAAGGACTATAGCTAAGCATTCTGAAGGAAATCCGATCCCATTACCCTCATTCTGCACTTGGTTAACATCTTGTGCTGTGACTTATGACATTTTTCTGGCACCTTACAATTTTGTTTTGTGAGGTGTTCAGCCCAAAAAAATCTGGACAGTAGGAAATGCCAGAAGACAAGCCTGGGGAGCAGAAATGGCAGCTGAGAACCATGCAAGAACCCATTGGCTGGCAATTATTTTCTATTCCAGCAAAAAGTGTATTTTTAAAAGAACTTTTAGAGTTCGAGTTCAGATTCCCCATTACTTTCTTTAGTTGATCCCCTACCCCCAAAAATGAAAAACTCTAAAAAAATAAGTTTAAACACCTCAAAAACGGCCCACGTTTCTTGGATACAAAATAGGAGAAAAATATGTTGTTTATCATGTATGTGTCTAAATGTTAACGTATGTTTGGCTATGAGCAGTGGGGGTTGGGCGCAGAACCTGGCCTGTGGGCAGGCCCTATGCCCAACCCTCCGAGGAGTGACCTTTGTCTGCTGTAGTGTTTGGGGCCACAAATCGAATACAGTTCACATGAAGTGAAATAAAAAAGGTCATATGACTGTGGTTGAGAAATGACTGGTCTTTGCTGTGAAGGTGTTTTGTGTTCATCGATGTCCCAGATCCTATTTCGGTAGGGGTTAAGAGAAGTTCACGATCTGAATCTTTTGCATTGTTTTCAGATGGTGGACCTCCAAGCCCTTCTGGACATGAATCAGAGTATTAACTACATGCCTCCAGAAGCTTTCAACGCACTGGAGGCGAGGTAGAGAATCTGCACCAGCAAGGCAGAGGCTGTGAGCTGTGGTACAAGGGAACAAAGATGTGAGGGCATGAAAGATTTTATGTTGGTGCTGGGGCGTGTGCTTGTCCCGCAGAGATGCTTTTCCAATATTTGCCTGTGTTTCATTGCCATTGCCCTGGTCTGTTGGATCTTATTCTCCATTGTATCTTCATTGGTTCCCACTTGTACCTGTATCACGATTTCTAGGTTGGGACAGCCAGTCGGGTTCTAGGTCCAGTAGCATAAGTTCTCCTCTAACTCGGGACAGGAGGCTTTTTGTCAGTATGCAGGCAGGCAGATCAGCCCGTTGTCCACCTGGAAACATGCTGGTTCTAGATCAGAGGATGATGAAGTCTGGGGGTGCTAGGGCATCAGGGATGTGCGTGGTGGTCAGGGTAAACAAGGGCCCTCATTACAACATTGGCGGAAAAAGCCGCCTACCGCCGCGCAGAAGACCGCCAACACATCGCCGCGGCCGCGGAATTCTGCCACAGGTATTATGACCCACAGCTCTGAATCTGCCAAAATTCAGACACCCACACAAGTCCGCTACACCAAAGGTCAGTGAGAAACTGGCAAAAACAAAACCTCCACCGTCACGCCAACAGAAAAACGCCCACACTATCACGACACACGAATCCACGCGGCGGTCTTTCAACCGCGGTATTCCATTGGCGGTACACACCGCTGCGCTCAAAATACACACACTCTTACAAAACACAGCCACATTGGACGATTCGAAATACACACACCTGATACACATACACACACCACTCCCACACACCCATTACAATATAAAACACACACCCACATCACCCACAAACCCCTACGACAAAAAAGTCCAAAAGAAGGCCAGAGAGAGACAGCACCAGCAAGAACAACAGCATCCACAGGCACACCACACCATCACCCACAGAACTTCCACGCACCTCACACAACACCCCACTACATATCAGCACACTTATCACCACACACTCCACCCCACACATCAGCTACACCACCCCATGGCACGGCAAAGACACCCCAGGTTCTCGGAGGAGGAGCTCAGGGTCATGGTGGAGGAAATCATCTGGGTAGAGTCACAGCTATTCGGATCACAGGTGCAGCACACCTCAACAGCAAGGAAGATGGAGCTATGGCGAAGAATAGTGGACAGGGTCAACGCAGTGGGACAGCCCCCAAGAAATCGGGAGGACATCAGGAAGAGGTGGAACGACCTACGGGGAAGGTGCGTTCCGTGGTCTCAAGACACCACCTGGCGGTTCAGCGGACTGGTGGCGGACCCCCACCTCCTCCCCCACAACTAACAACATGGAAGGAGCAGGTCTTGGTGATTCTGCATCCTGAGGGCCTCGCAGGAGTAGCTGGAGGAATGGACTCTGGTAAAACAAATCTTAATTATTACATCCCCCACCCTACCTGCATGCCAGCACATACCCCCACCCTCACCCTCACCCCCAGCACCCCAACTCCTCACATATGTCCCAACATCACAAACCACTCATCCCAACACCAAGCCCTGCATGCAACAACAAAGCATGGACACCCATCACTAAAGCATGCCCACTGCACATACCCATACAACCCCCTAAACCATAATCACACAAGGTCCCACACAGGAATGCAAGCACTGGGGTACACGGTCACCCACCCATTGCACACCATGACACACACAGATGTAATAACCATCCTTTTATACCCCTGCAGGACCCCTACCCAACGTCACCAGACAGGAGGGTCCACACATGTCCACACCACCAACAGAAGAGGCCCACAGTGATGACAGCAGCTCTGTCCAACTGGATCTGGATGACCAGCCCGGCCCATCTGGGACTTCGGGACAGTCGGTTCCCCTCACCCAGTCACAGGCATCCACAGACCTTCCCCCCTCTGGAAACACCAGCACAGCACCCACCCAGCAGGCCCATACCTCCGTCCCCAGGACACGTCAATCAGCTGTGTTTCCACCACTACAGGGAACCCAGGATAACCCACCACCCCAACAACAACAGGGACCTGGGGGCAGTGGGCACATGGTCCAGGGGACGGAGGCCCAGGAACACAGGGGAACTGGGAGGGCTGCTGTGCGACAGGGGGCGGACAGGCCAAGGGAACCCACTGTCCACGAGGCCCTCTCCTCCATTATGGGAGCCTACCACCACTCCCAGGAGACGATGGCAACAGTACTGGCCAAGTTTCAGGAGACCCAGCGCCTGCAGGAGGAACAGTATTTGGGCTTCAGGGAGGAACTCAAAACCATCAGCTCCATCCTGGGCACCATCGTAGGGGTGCTGAAGGAAGTACTCAACACCAGGAGGGACTCTGTGGCACTACAAGGGGCCCCTGACACTAGCATGGACGATGAACTGCCCACCACCTCTGCCGGCGCTAGTGGACATGACGCCCCGCCACAGGACCACCACACCAGCACCCCACCCCCTGCAGAGGGAGAACCACCCCGCAAACGGTCCCTGAGATCCAGGACAAAGACAGAGCACGATGCCAAGACCCCGGCCAAGAAATGAGATGACCCTCATTGTCATCCTACTGTCCCACTTTGTCACCCTGTCCATACTTAAACTGCCCCAGCTCCACTTGCTATGCCCATATGGGCAATGCACCTGTGAGACTAATAGACTGGACTCTGCCATGGACATTCCTCCGCCATCACCACTCACCATTTCACTACCCCCTTCAATATTGAGCACTTAAATAAACGCACTTAAAGCACAAAACAATCCGGAGTCTGTCTGTGATTTCGAAATAGTGTATTAGCAATTACAGTGACAAAATGCTCTTACAATTGTAATGTCAACATACCTATGTCACACAGCTCTAGTCTATGAGGAATCTAAGCAGATGTCACACAGTGGGACCCACATCTGTGAAATCGTAAGGGAAAGTGACAACTCAGTGACCATACACTGGGTGAAAACAACAGACAGTAGAGAGGTAGTAGTGTTAAAGTATATGTAGTAGGCAGGTCTGTACTCTTACCTGTGTCTCACTGGAAATATTGCTGGATCACTGAGTCCTTGTTGTTCATGTCTTCTTCCTCTGCTTCCTCGTCTTCACTGTCCACAGGCTCCACAGCTGCCACAACACCGCCATCTGGACCATCCTTCTGCAGAAAACTTCACAGTCGCAAAGCCAAGTTGTGAAGCATACAGCAGGCCACGATGATCTGGCACACCTTCTTTGGTGAGTAGAATAGGGATCCACCTGTCATATGGAGGCACCTGAACCTCGCCTTCAGGAGGCCGAAGGTCCGCTCGATCACCCTCCTAGTTCGCCCATGGGCCTTATTGTAGCGTTCCTCTGCCCTTGTCCTGGGATTCCTCACTGGGGTCAG
Organism: Pleurodeles waltl; assembly: GCF_031143425.1. NCBI lineage: Eukaryota > Metazoa > Chordata > Amphibia > Caudata > Salamandridae > Pleurodeles > Pleurodeles waltl. The sequence goes on along the minus strand of NC_090445.1, from coordinate 448,123,606 downwards.
TAGCCATGACAGGTTGGGGTAACCAGAGTCATCTGCAAATGGTGAGGGACAACTGTTAGACACGCACTAACCTGGAGGGATATCCCCAGACCCAGACAACCATTCCCACTGACTTGCTTCCAGGTGCTCACCTAATAGCCACACACGGTGCCTCTGGAGTTGACCCATCACATAAGGGATGCTGCTATTCTGTAGGATGTAGGCGTCATGCACTGAGCCAGGGAACATGGCATTCACATGGGAGATGTACTGGTCTGCCAAACATACCATCTGTACATTCATCGAATGATAACTCTTCCGGTTTCTGTACACCTGTTCACTCCTGTGGGGGGTGGGGGGCAAAGCCACAGGGGTCCCAGCAATGGCACCTATGATGTTGGGGATGTGTCCCAGGGCATAGAAATCACCTTTCACTGTAGGCAAATCCTCCACCTGAGGAAAAACGATGGAGCTCTGCATGTGTTTCAGAAGGGCAGACAACACTCTGGACAATACATTGGAAAACATAGGCTGGGACATCCCTGATGCTATGGCCACTGTTGTTTGAAAAGACCCACTTGCAAGGAAATGGAGCACTGACAGCACCTGCACTTGAGGGGGGTTTCCTGTGGGATGGCGGATTGCTGACATCAGGTCTGGCTCCAACTGAGTACAGAGTTCCTGGATTGTGGCACGGTCAAGCCTGTATGTGATAATCACATGTCGCTCCTCCATTGTCGACAGGTCCACCAACGGTCGGTACACCGAAGGATGCTGCCATCTCCTCACATGTCCCAGCGGACAGTACCTATGAAGGACAACAGCGAGCACAGAGTCAAACAACTCAGAGGTACGTACCCACAGTTTACACAGAACACCATTCATACACAAAAGATGGCCTGTATGTGTGTAGAGTCTAGGCCTAGGTATGTGTGACACAGTTGAAAATGAAGCCATGTGGGCCCCTGAAATGGCGGCTGGCTGACCTGTAAAGTGGGACAATGGAATGTGAGGTAACTGCGCTGGCGTTGTACACAGTCGCGGTAGGCGGTCGAAGAGCGCGGCGCAATGCTGCATTGGTTAACATTGGACCCTATGGGTCCCAGAAGCCAATGACGATGTACGCCGACGGTGACGGTACGCACCGCCACGGACGTGACCGCCATTTTCTATCTGTTGAATCACTCAATACCTGATCTTCGACAGGAGAGGACCTACACTGCAAATGCTGCTGTGACCTCGGTCTGGAAGAGACAATGGCTCGAGTGTCTGGGGAAAGGGGCTCTGCCTTCACATCGGAGGAGTTGGAGAAGCTCGTAGATGGGGTCCTCCCCCAGTACACGCTACTCTACGGTCCTCCAGACAAACAGGTAAGTACACAGGGAGCATGTTGTATGGGCTATGCCTGTGTGGAGAGGGCTGGATGTAAGAAGGAAGGGGGGAGAGGTGCGTGCATGAAAGACGGTTAATGCATGTGCCACATGGCAAGGGTAGGGATGGGGCCAATCAGTTTGACGGTGAAGTTGGTAATAACTTCTCTTTTTCCCCTGTACATTTCATGTAGGTCAGCGCCCACCAGAAAAAAGATATTTGGCGTGCCATCGCCAAGGACGTCCAGACCCTGGGGGTCTACCACAGATGGAGCACCCACTGCCGTAAAAGATGGGAGGACATTCGCCGCTGGAGCAAGAAGACAGCAGAGGCTCAGCTGGGGATAGCCTCCCAACGTGGGAGGGGTGCCCATCGCACCATGACCCCCCCTGATGTTCAGGATCCTGGCGGTGGCCTACCCGGAGTTGGATGGGTGCTTGAGGGCATCACAGCAGCCACAAGGTGGTGAGTACACTCTCATTCTGCTGACTTTGCGCGCAGTGGAGGTGTCTGGGTGGGGGAGGTGGGCTGTGGGTTTCCCTAGGCCAGGGCGAGTTCCGTAGGCAAGGCCCCTCCGTAAAGCAGGCCATGTGGCATCCCACCCCACCTCTGTAGAGTGCCAAGTACACCTAGTCATGCCCCTGTGTCATCTATGTGTGCAGATGTCATCCATAGCCTTGTAGGCCATTTCCCAGGAATTTAACAGTGGACCCCAAGAGCAAGGCGTAGTGCGGGGGGCTTCTGTGTCTGTCGTGTCCGCCAACGGTAGCGGTAATGCATGCACTCAAAATGTCTTTCTTCTGTCGTCCCCCACCTTTTTGTGGTATCCCTGTTCTTGTGTGCATTAGCATCATCAGGCGGAGGAGCAGTGGCACCAGAGCACGAGGGAGCTGCATCCCACATGGCCCTGGAGGGCGAAACTACGGACTCAGAGTTCACCAGTGGGACGGAGGGCGAGGGGAGCTCCACGGCGGGGACAGGAGCTGACACCAGCGACACAGACTCGTCCTCTGATGGGAGCTCCCTTGTGGTGGTGGCAACATCTGTGCCCCCCGCATCTACAGGTACTGCCGCCACCCCCCCTACTAGCACCGCCCTCCCAGCAGCCCCTCAGCCTTTGCCCCGTGCCCGCTCACCCAGGAGGGTGGGCATCACCTTCGCCCCAGGCACCTCAGGCCCTGCCCCAGTCACCCCTGCTGCCCTCAGTGAGGAGGCCATTGACCTCCGCAGGTCCCTCACTGTTGGGCAGTCTACCATTTTGAATGCCATCCAGGGTGTAGAGAGGCCGTTGCGACAAACAAATGCATTCCTGGAGAGCATTCATTCTGGTCAGGCGGCCCTTCAGCAAGCTTTTCAGACTCTGGCCTCAGCACTGATGGCAGCCATTGTCCCTGTCTCTAGCCTCCCCCCTCCAACTTCCTCCACCCAGACCCAATCCCCTGTACCTCACCCTATCCCAAGCACACCTACAGACCAGCATGCACACACGTCAACACACAAGGGAAGCTCTGGCAAACATAAGCACCACACATCCCAAAGGCACTTACACAAGCATCACACACATGCAGACACACCAACATCCACTGCCTCCACTGTGTCCCCCTCCTCCTTGTCTCCCTCCTCCCTCCCAGTCTCGTCTACACTCACACCTGCATGCACTACCTCTACAGCCACTACGTCCCTCCCCAGCACACCCACCACCACACCCCGCTCACATGCAGTCACCACCCCCACTACCGTTCACACATCCCCTGTGTCCTCTCCCAGTGTGTCTGTGACGCCTCCTCCCAAGAGGAGACCACCCACTGTAGAGACTTGAGAGACTGTGGCTTTGCACTCCCCAGGATGGAACAGTGGGCATATGGCCCCCTCGTGGATTTGGCGTTGTGCACTGAAGCGGCTGAGGTGCCCCCCCTTTCCCTTCCCCTGAGGTGCCTGTTTAGTTGCTCTCTGATGCCCCTGCAGTGTTCTCTCCGTTATGGTCGGGGATCATGTGTGGGCCCATACCGTGTGGTCCCAGTGTCCCACGAACTTTCTTAGAGCCCTACCTGGACTACTATGCTTGGTATATATTATGTACATGGTGTATATATATATTTCTGCCTACTTGCTTTTAATATATTACAATTGTTACACTCATTTTCTATTGTCTTTGCATTCTTCCAGGGGGTTTGGGGGGTGTAACTGTGATGCATTGATATGCATTAGTGTGTGTGTTGTAGTGGGTGAGGGTGGAGGTGTTGCGTGTGAGTGTCCCTGTTTTTTGCCTCCCCCCTCCCCTGTGTCGTAGGTGCAGTACTCACCGTGGTCTTTGCCGCCGGCGTTCGTGCTCCTGGTAGAGGAGCAGGAAGACTATTGCAGGTAGAATTTGGAGTTCTGGGTCCATGGCGTCCTCGTTCCTCGTGGGGTGTGTAGAGGTGAGCGTTTTCCCTTCGGGATTCCTGTTTCCGCTGTGTTTTTATCCGCGGTGAATCCGCCCCGGAAAAGGTGGCGGATTGGCCTGTCATAATAGTGTGGGCGGTACATTGTCTCCCGCCTGTCTGTTGGCGGTGACCGCTGCGCTGTTTGTATGTACCGCTGTGACTGTCGGAGTGTTAAAGTGGTTGTCTTTGTTGGCGGTTTCCGCCACGGTCGTAATTGCACATTTTTTACCGCTGGCCTGTTGGCGGTCTTACCGCTGCTTTAACACCGACCGCCAGGGTTGTAATGACCACCTAGGTGTCTGTATGTTGCTAGTCAGGCTCAGGTCCACTGTGTCTATTGCATGCATGGCTGATTAAACATTCACCACCATGAAGTGGCATTTGTAAGGTACCTGATCTTTAGGTTTGTCTGTTTCTTTTTCTTCTTTCAAACTCCTGCCAGACTGTGTTTTGACGTAGCTCACTTTCAACCTCTAACGTTTTACAAAACTGCAACACGATTAGACCTTGAGTGCCTGCAGCAGACCTTCTGCAGTGTTCCCCAACCCCCGGGCCGCGGACCGGTGCCGGTCCGTGGATCAATCGGCACCGGGCCGCCCGAGGAACTTCAACTTCATTTCACTGTGGCAGATGGCCGAGGCGCAGAGCATTGCGTCCTCCCAAGCGGGCCACGGAAAAATTAACAAACATTTACCGGTCCGCGGCGATAAAAAGGTTGGACAACACTGTTCTATCGCAGTGCACAAACGTTTCTTCAAATGTCACTTTACAACATCGTTGGCCCACTGCAACTACTGCAGACAGCCATGCCATGAAGATTGCTTTATTAGTGCTCACATCAGCCGAATGCTGCTTAGAAGCTGGAGGAGGAACAGGCTAGAGATGGGGGGACGATCGGGACGAAGAGGGAATGTTGTTACAGAGTTTACATAATTGTGGTTTATTTCATCCAAGGGACTTAAAGAGATGTAGTCAATCGGAAGGTGTAGGAAGAGGCATATGAGAGAAGGAAAGGGGTGATAAAATAAAACAGCAGACCACGAAGAAATCGGGACATTCCAGAAGTGGTTAGTAGCGTGGAACCCATCAGGGCGAAAAGGTGCTCGTCTTCCACTACTGTTTCACTTTCTACCTTCTTTAATTTCTTTCCCATAACCTCATGTTTTCTTCCAAAACTGAAAACGTGTATTTTAAACAGTCCCTTTGTTGACTGGACCAAATAAAAGAAAACATTTTAATGCATCAGTTCAAATAAAGTTACTGATTATGTTGCTAAAGGATACCAGCAGATGGCGGAACCACACTGTGGCATTAGCAGTAACTGATCAAGATTATAATTACATCCTAGATGCACATTGGGCCTATTGGAGCTTCCGGTATTTTGACACAGTTTTGTTTTCAGTGGAGCATACACTCGCAGAAGCATAGCAGGAAAAGGGGAAGGGCTTAAAAGCATGTGGTGCATAACTTAAAGTATCTCTTCATTCATTGGTGAGGTTTTGCAACCAATGAATCATCTTAAATATACTCTTTTCTAATGTTGTTTTTTTATTTTGTCCTCATAATGAATTTACGCAGGCTAAGGGTGCAGCTGAGTCAAATCCCAGACCAGAACCTCAAGCTTAGGGAGATCCCTTAGTGACCGCCTCATCTGCCCACAAGCCACACAAGGCCATATCGGTTTTTCCGTATCCTCTGGTAGCGAGCAGGTAATCACCTAACTCAGCATACTCATAGAGATAGGCCTTGTGAGAAATCTTAATCATTGGATATCATCAATCGATAGCGAATCCACATGAGCCTGTCTCGGTGATGTTACGTCCTGTTCCCAAAGTGCCCAGAATCTATCCTTTTTTTTAGAGGAATACTGTGTTCTAAGCGATATAGATTTGTGACTGATGTACTCCACTCATGTAAGCCGAAGGGAGAACCCAATTTAAATATATCTTCGGACAGGTCAGGAGAATTAGCACAAATAACAAAGATCCCTGATGGCGTTGTATCTTTCGGCTCAGCTCTTCCCCAATAACCACCCCAAACATTACTAACAGAAGGCTTACCTTAACTTCTGTACTTATCACATCCATAATTATCTTACCCATATCCTGCCAAAACTGGCATAGCATCGGACACTGCCAAAACATATAGAGATCATCCGCCCTCTCTTTGCTGCAATGGGGACAGTTATTCTTAGAGTTCCCCAAAGCTGTCAGCTTCTTTGGCGTCATCTTAAATGTACTCCGCTACTCCTTTTTTTTGGGGGGGGGGGGGGGGTAAAGCGCGCAAGTGCTCTTTCCTTGTTGTAATCTCTCTGCTGGCTTTTAACCACACCCATGTCATGCCTGCCCGTCACTTTCATGGGTTTGTGGGCTTGCCTTTTAAAATTTGCTTGATTTTATTATTGAAAGGCATGCATAAGACATGTCTTTTCTGGTGTTTAGCCCTCCTCGAGAGCACTGGCCAGCTACTGAAAACATACGAGGTTCCATGTTTTCCGTATGGTTTCTGGACTACCTTTTCTCTTTATTGCAAAGTAATCTCGTTGGGCACTTTTCATGACTACCAGTTTATTTCTATTGTTTATCCTAACGCTCCTTCGTAATTCAAGGTTTTACACAGTGCAATTGCACATTTTTTTTATTTTTTTTATTACTATGCAAAGGCGAAACCAGATTGTTTTTTTGTTCTGATAAGTCACCTTCATGCTCATGGCGTGGCGCTTTAAATCGGCTCCCTTAAGTGAAATTGTATTAGTAGGGGTGTGGCTAAGCGCCAGCCAGGATGTCCGCCATTTAGCAGAGCTCTGTCACCAGCTCTTCGACCTCCTTAAATATCCGTGCCGCCCTCCGAAGGAGGAGTTCCGGGTGCGGTCGGGGTGACAGAGCACAAGCTCGGGAGGCTCTGGGATTTGGGGCCCTGTGTGCCCTGCAGAAGGATTGTGTGTGCCCTGTGGCCTGGTGACATCGGCGCAGCCGCATGGAGGCTGCGGCGCGGGTGAAGAGCCCGGGTCCACCACGGATGGGTCACGATCCTGCCGCGGAGGGTGAAGGCAGTGGATGGGGCGAGGACCTGCATGTGTCGGGGCCCCCGCAATCTGAGAATTGCGGATTGTGGCCAATGTAGGTGACACCTGGGGCCTACATCATCCCTCTCCCGCATTTGAATCCATTGGCCACCGGAGAAACAGCGAGGAAGGGAGGACGGCCCAGGACAGAGATTGAACGAAGGTGAGAGTAGCCACAGGTCGCGGAGGCCCGGCCCCATGTCCGCCGCCTGGCTGGGCTTGCCTGAGCGGACCACGATATTTGTGGTGAGATGGAGGAGAGACGAGGTGCCAGTGGGGTGATCATGTCTGCCACCAGCTGGACCCCGTGGTAGAGGTAGGAGGTTGCCATACCCCAAGAGGGGTCCTACAGGCTGTTGCACTAAGTTCAGCGAAGGGTGGTGGCTGTGCTGGAAGCGGCAGCACTCCAGAGCCGGAGGGAGAGGCGGGGTCCCCCGCTTGACTGCTGCACCGTGAGGCTGGTGACGAGGAGGCCTGGGGCTCCTGCCGGCACAGATGGCTGGTGAGAAGCCTCTGTGCCAGGGGGGAGAGACTACCTCACATTAAGGGATCTATATCGGAGGCACTCGAGACACAGAATATTAGTGAGGCTTGTGGCAGGTGAAAGTCCAGTCATAGAATTCCCAACGGACCCTTGGGGGGGTTGCCGAGCGGGCGTCCCTCCAGCATGGTGAGGAACAAATGACAGCTCCCGCAGCAGACAAACAAAATGGATAAATACGCTGTCCAGAGGCCGGCAAGGGGGATCCATGGCATTGAAAGAAGCCAGGGGGAGGGGCAGGAGATGGATCAGCCCCCCCCGGGGGAAACCCTCATTGGGCGCAATTATGGCAACCATTCAAGACCTGAAGGAATCGTTGGCGCTCAAACTGGACGTGATAACGTTGGATGTAACCCTCCTCCGTGTAGACCTAGAAAGTAGTGGAAAAAGTCACAAGCACTGAGACAGAGATTGCTGTTTGCAGTCCAGAGACTTGAGAACCAGGTACAATATCTCACTACAGAACATGAGAGAATTATGACACGCTTGGAAGACCAGTAGGGGAGAGAATGGCAAAACAACATTAGAGTGGTGGGGGTAATAGAGGGGCCCGAAGGTCCGAGTGTTCAACTTTTTGAGGAGTCCCCAATCATGAACACCTTCTCATTAAGAGATTATCTACGTTCTTCACTGTTTAACGTGCACATAGGGAACCTGTCCCCCCCATGACCAGGGGCCCCTCCAAGGACAATCATTGTGAGAGTATTCAACTTTCGCGATAGAGATGCTATCCTGCTGACATCTAGATCCTTTGGGGACCTCCAATATGAAAACGCCACCATCCCCTTCTTCCTGGACTTGGCACTCAAGGTCCAGCAACAGCGACAACGTTTCCAGAATGTCAAAAACGCCTTACAGAGCGTGAACTCAAATAAATGATGCTGTTCCCGGTGCACTTGCAGGGGGTCGCAGAGGGCAGAAAATGGCATTTTACTGCACTGGAGGAGGCCTGGGAGTGACTGGAGGGGTCTCGGGCTACAGGCTGCCCTAGCTGGCGGAGCAACAGAGGAGAACCTGGCAGAGGAGGGAGGGCAGACCCCTGTTGCAGCTACTGGGGACCGGACCTGGGGCAGCGACATCTCTAACACTATAACTGGCCGACCTGATGTGGCCCACTGCGGAGAATGTTAGTCTGGATGCTGAAGGTATCCTGACGCTGACTGGGGGTGGGCCGGAAGATGCGACTACCCTGGTTTTCAGGCCGAGACAACGCTTTGGCTGGTGCTACCTGCTGGGAGCTGAAGGGGGCCCTCAAAGCACTTGTGGTGGGTTCTGGTGGCCTGTCAGAACAGGCAGGCGGTAAAGAACATATATATGTTTATTGGGGGATTTTATAGCTAATGGTGATAGTCAGACACGTTTGAGTTCTCAAGTGAGTGGGTGGGCGTTTAAAGCCTGATTTGCAGGGTTGCAGGGTGGGAGGAGTTTCTAGTTGGGGAATGCTAACTAACTGTTTATTGTTATACAGTGTTTATATTCCATTGCACAGCTATATGGTGACCTGTGACTTTACCTGGGGCGGGGAGACATGCGAGCGACCAGGGGAACGAGGAACAGATGCAATAACTCTCCTAGACATAGAAAAGGTCCCTAATGGCAGTCACGATGGCGCACACCCTTAGGGTCCTGACATGGAACTTGAATGGACTGGGAAACTGCATTAAACGCATCATATCCTTACGTATCTGTGCAGGCATGGCCCAGATCGCATCCTATTACAGGAAACGCATCAAGAAGGGAATCACCACAAGGCACTAGATAGGTTTGGCTATCAGCTGGTGGCACATGCAGGCTACACAGCAGACTCTAGGGGAGTAGGCATTCTTCTTAAAAAATCAATACCATTCATTTTGACTCACACATGGTGGGACACATTGGGATGGTATGTGGTGGTCTCAAGGGCCTGGGAGGGCCACATACACTCAACATATGCTCAGTTTATGCCCCGTCGAGACTGCAGGGATCAACTCTTGAAGATCTGGGAGCTCTGCTGGTGGATCTCCCGATGGGACTCCCGATCTTGGGAGCCGATATGAACCTCGTGGTTCACCTGAGGCTAGACAGAATCTCACGCGAGAGGGCACCGGATGCTTCAGTGACAATTCATTCCTTTCAGGACTCCTTCAGACTGGTGGACCTGTGGAGGGAACATAAACCAGGGGAGAGGCAACTTACTTATTCCTCCATGCCACATGGTAGCTAGTCGAGACTGGACTACCTACTCACCACATGGGCACATATTGGGAGGTTTAGGGAGGCCATGCATTACCCGAGAGGGATGTCTGATCACTCCCTGTAGGAATCACACTGCTGGGGCCCACCAATTCTATTCCCTGCAGACTAGACTAGACCCTTGGCACCTGACGGACAATTCCTTCAGTGGCAAAATCAGGGGGAGGGCTACACAATACTTTGAGGAAAATCTCAGATCTGTGGACTTTGCATATATTTTGTGGGAGGCCTTTAAAACTGTAATCAGGGGACATGCTCAGGATTTGATAAGGGGCAAGATAAATGACCATAATTTGCAGTGGGCGGAATTAAAAATAGAAATTGCAGTCCTTGAGGCCCGCTACCACACGGGGTGGATGGTGGTCTTCTGCACCGACTGCGACTAAAGCAGCAAGAGCTGCGTACACTAGCTGAACAACATGCCCGGGCATAAGTGTTGGTGTCACAGCGTCGACTGCACGATGTGGGCGATAAAGCCAATAAACTTTTGGCCTGCTGGACAAGAGAGACCGCCAACGGTCATGGGTAAGGGGTATTTAGAACAACAAGGGTACCCCCTGCAGGTCCAATGATGCCATAGCAGAAATATTCACTGCATACTATGAGGAGGTCTATGCCTCAGCGACACGGATGATTGAGGAGGACTGTAGGGACCTCCTGCACGACATACCCCTGCCAGAGCTTTCAGAGCAAGAAAGAGGAGCGTTAGATGCTGAATTGATTGAAAAAAAGTTGTCTCTGTGCTACGTGTGCTTCAACGGGCAAAGCAGCGGGACCAGATGGACACCTGGTGGAGCTCTTTAAGTTAGCAAGTTAGCCAAACATATGTTGCCCATATTTCAGTAGGCGCGGGGGCAGGGCTGTCGGTGGATCAGAGGACTGTAACCATTGTTGTGATTCCAAAAAAAGGTAGACCCCAAGAGTAATGCGCCTCTTATGGGCCCATCTCCCTTCTTAATACGGAGGTCAAGGTCTTGGCAAAGGTCTTGGCATCCAGATTGCGTGCAATTATTACAAAGCTGATCCACCCAGACCAATACGGCTTCATGCCATGACAATGCACACGCCTTAATTTGCAGAGACACATGTGGGGTCCTATATATGACAAAAAGCCAGACTAATGAGTGGGCTGCACCCATGTCTCTTGATGCTAAAATGGCCTTTGATAGTGTGGAATGGCCATACATCTTCGCCACTCTTGAGAGGTTTGGTGTGGGGGCCGCAGTTCCTGGACTGAATCAGACTGCTGTACCGAGATCCAGTAGCCCGGGTGTGGGTTAATACCACGCTCTTACCACCCTTTGCCCTGCACAGAGGCAGCAAACAGGGCTGCTCGCTCTCACCTATCCTATTTGTGCTGGCACTTGAGCCCTTAGCTGCATGGATCTGTCAAAACCCCTCGATTTGGTGTATAGATTCCAGCACAACACGGGAGAAGCGTATTTCCTTGTATGCACTGGAAGAATGTAGCCTCTTTCTAACTTGGTTGCCCCCACTTTTGGCATGGTTGTCAGTGTGTTTGACTGTGTCTGCTGGGATCCTGCTAACCAGGACCTCAGTAATTATTCTCTCTCCCCTAAATGTAGATGTTGGTAACTGTTATCACTGTATTTCATCCCACAATTGTCACACTAGTGCCCCATCATCAGTCCCTAGTATATGGTAACTAGGTACCCGGGGCATTGGGGTTCCAGGGGATCCCTATGGGCTGAAGCATATATTTTGCCACCTGTAGGGAGCCCAAACAAAGGGTTCTAGAGGGTTGCCATTGCAGCCTGTATAAAAAGGTGCAAGCATCCTTTCACTTTCACTTTTCACTGTGCCAGGTCACTTATAAGTCACCCCTATTGCAGGCCTTCCAGCCCAGTGGGCAGGGTGCAAAGTACCTGTGTGTGAGGACACCCCTGCACTAGCAGAGGTGCCCCCACAAACTCCAGGGCCATTTTCCTGGACTTCGTGAGTACGGGGATGCCATTTTATGCGTATACTGGACATAGATCAATACCTATGTCCCGCTACATAATGGTAACTCTGAACATAGGCATGTTTGGTATCAAATATGTTGGAATCATGCACCAATGCTTTCGCAAGCATTGGTCGTATGATTCCATGCACTCTGAGGGCTCCTTAGAGGACCCCCAGTATTGCTGTTACAGCCTTCTGAAGGTTTTCATGCAGTCCAAGCAGCTGCCACCTCCCTGACACATTTATGCCCTCCCGTTGCTTGAAAAGCTCAAGTCCAGGAAGGCAGAACAAAGAATTTCCTTTGGGATAGCGTTGTAACTCCCTCTCCCTTTGGAAATAGGTGTTACAGGCTTGGAAGGGTTAGCTTCCCCAAGCCACTGGCAATGCTTCGAAGGGCATATTTGATGCCCTCTTTGCAGAAACCAGTCTACACCGGTTCTGGAACCACCAGTACCTGCTCTGGTGTGAAACTGGACAAAGGAAAGGGGAGTGACTACTCCCCTGTCCATCACCACCCCAAGGGTGTTGCAAAGAGCTCCTCCAGAGGGTCCCTGGGTTTTGCCATCTTGGATTCATTCTGGGAGCATCTGAGTGGTCAGTGTCAGCAGGTGATGTCAGCCCCCCCCCGATAGGTGGTCACCCAGCTAGGTGACCAATCCACCTTCCAGGGCTATTTAGGGTATCTCTCTTGGGTGGTTCCTCAGATTCGGATTGCAAGACTCCAGCAGGAATCCTCTGCAACCTCCAATTCGACTTTTGACCAAAGAAACTGCATCTGGGCTCTTCAGGATCCTACAAGCTGCAACAAAGAAGCAAGACGCCCCCTGCAACATTGTATCTTCGGCTCCTTCCAGCAACGGCAACATTTCCATGGTCATGCATCCTCTGAGGACAGCCCGTCTTCAGCCTGTATCAGAAGAAAGAAGGAATCTCCCTTGGGGTGAAGGAGTCAGTCCCCTTCTTCTGCAGGCAACAAAGCAACAGCAAATGGCTGCGTGGATCTCATCTCCTGCTGCAGGACGTGAATCCTACATCATGGGTCTGCACAGCTGTCCAACTTGGGTGGAGGTAAGCCCTTGCCTGCCCATGCAGGACAGTACCCCCTTGCACCGCTTCCTTTGCAGCTGCCAAGGCATGTTGGCATCTTTTCCATGAGATCTTCAGGCATCCTGAAGCTCCAGCCCCCAACACTCCATCCTGCGATGCACAGCTCCCTGAGTGGTTCTCCAATGGCGTGGGAGCCTTTTTTGTGGTGCTGCGTGGGCCTCTTCTACTACTTTTGTGTCCCCATCCTGTGGGACTCCCGTGGGTTCTGCCTGGGCTTCTGTGGGCTCTCTTTGTTGCTAAGGGCCCCCTCTGACTTCCCCTCCTGGGTAGAGTCCACCTAGTCCTCCCTGGTTCCCAGCAGCTCCACTTTCCGCTAACTGCGATTTTTGCGTGTGCCAAGGCTTGTTAGCAGAATCTGAAGACGCAAACCAACTGCAATCCTCCTTCCGGCATGGGACATCACCTGCATCCTCCAGGAACTCGACTTCATCTTCTTGGGTGCAGTGCTGACTCTCCTTCTTCACCGTCAACTCACCTCTTGCACATTTAGTCTGCTGGGTAGGGGTTCCTGCCCTTCCTGGACTCTGCTGTGCTTCTTGGACTTGGTCCCCTTCTTCCACAGGTCCTCTTGTCCAAGAATCCACTGTTAGTGTCTTGCAGTCTCTTCTGGGTTTTGCATTATTCTTCTTTTCTTCTAAGTGGGTGTTCTGGGGGATTTACAGTGATTTATTCCTGCTTTCCAGGTCGCTGGGGTGAGCTCTGGTACTTACCTTTGGGTTTTCCTATTACACACAGCTCCCCCTACACACTCCACTTACCTAGGTGGGGGACCAACTTTCGCATTCCATTTTTTTAGTATATGGTTTGTGCTCCCCCTAGGGCTATTTGTCACTATTTTGATTTTCACTAATTGCACTATTTTCTAACTATTTTCATGCCTATTTCTGCATACTAGTGTATATAATTTGTGTATTACTTACCTCCTAAGGGAGTATATCCTCTATGGTATTTTTGGTATTTGTGTCACCAAAATAAAGTACCTTTATTTTTGTAACCCTGAGTGTTTTCTTAAATGCTTGTATATACTAAGTGTGACTACAGTGGTATTGCAGGAGCTTTTCATGTGTCCTAGATCAGCCTTGGCTGCTCATCCACAGCTACTCTAGAGAGCCTGGCTTCTAGTCACTGACTACACTACACTAATAAGAGATACCTGGACCTGGTAGGAGGTGTAAGTACCATAGGTACCCACGACACACCAGGCCATCCTCCTACACGCAGAAGATATTTTGCTGTATGTCACGAAGCCCAGATGGTTCATAGATAGGATAATGCAGGTTCTCTGTATAGTTGAGGAGCACTCTGGCTATTAGATTAACTGGGACAAATCGTTCGTCTTCCCCTTGGTGGGGGCTCCTCCCACCTTCCCCCCAGACTGTACGGTACAGATCTGCCAAGAAGGCTTTAAATATTTGGGGATATATGTTACTAGGAGCCAGGAATGTTTCCTCCAGAAGAAGTTATAGCCTCATCTCGATAGATTCCATAGAGATGTAGCTCACTTGAGGATGATACCACTCTCCTTGATGGGCATAGCCGCCCTCTACAAAATGATGATACTGCCATGGCTCCTATATGTCTTCCAGAATACTCCCTAAAAGATACCGGCAGAGGTGTCCAACAATTGGACTGGGAAATTAGACTGCTGCTATGGGATGGTGGCTGTTCCCGTGTAGCATTGCAGAAGTTGAAGCTAGGGGTATATGAGGATGGGCTGGCCATCCCAGACCCCTTGCGCTACTACTGGGCGACACAATTGGTCACCGTCAATGACTGGGCCTTTGCTGACCAGGGCTACCCGGTGTTTCGGGTGGAACGTGAGACGATGGGTAGGAAGGGATATGAGTCTGCCCTTTATGCCCATGCAAACTTGAGATCACTGCTGACACACACTGCAATAGTGGTTGAAGTGTGGCACAATGCCACCCGCTATCTCAGGTGGGGATCTACTCTGATGGCCTGAACCCCATTGTGGTGTAGCGACTTACTGGGGGACCTGAAGACCCTGGGCGGGTTTCGCAAATGGTCTCTTCAGGGAATTGAACAACTGGGGGATATCTGGAGGGGTCAAGCGCTGGTGACTTTCAAAGTCCTTCAGCAAGAATATGCTCTGGCAGACACTGAGTGATATAGGTACCTGCAGCTGCAACACACACTGTGCCGACATGTCCCAGACAATGAGCACTTGCCGGAAACAGCCCCTCTAGAGGGCCGCCTATTGGTGGAACCATTGGAAGAGAAGGCCATATCTCTGATGTATAGGAAATTACTGTACAATTCCCCAGACCCGATGATACCCCTACGCGCCAAATGGAAGGTAGACCTGGGAGCACTAGATGATGAGGGCTGGGCGGAGGAGAGGCAGAGTCCCAGGGTTGTGGCGATTAGGGCCCGGTTCAGGTTGATCCAGCTGCGGATTCTACACAGGGCATATTACTCCAGGGTTGTGTTGTGCAAGATGGGCAAGGTGCAGACCCCTCAATGTTTGAGGGGATGTGGGCAGGAAGGTACCTTCTATCACTATATGGGCATGCCCCGTTATACAGGCTTACTGGCGGGGGGTCTCCGGGGTGGCAGCTCGGATACTTGGGAGAGCGGTCCCGTTGGATCCCAAGTTGTTTCTACTCAATATAATAGGGGAGGAATCCTGGACGAAATATCAGGGATTCTGGTTGGCTATAGCGGCAATGGTGGCCAAGCGCAACAAAGTGAGAGCGTGGGGCGCTGAATCTCCGCCCAGTGTACAGGTATAGAAAAACAATCTGGACTGATGCTGGGGTGTGGAACTAGTAATCTACAAGAGTAGGGGTTGCCTGAAAAATTGGGAGAAAATCTGGGGAGGAACTCTGTCCTCACATGGACATACAGTGAACAATGAGTGATTATGCATAACGGTCCCAGAGTGGGGACAAAAACAATGAACAGTATGCAGTTGTGGATAGGGTAGAGGAATGCATGCATATGGGAACTCTATACCAAAATCATACATGCAGCAACTAGGAGGATGGGGGAAAAGCTGGCTGGTTTGTAAATGGGATGAGGAGTATTGTGTCGGAGAGAGAGAGTGCACCTACAGGCGGGTGACCACTGGGGATAATAAATGACTTGCACACCAGTCATGTGTTACAACTCTCGGTCGGTCAGGCTGGTCACCCTGTCTCGAGTGTACCTAGACCCGCTTGCCGACCTCCTTTATTTATCACCTCCGATCCACATGATTACAAGACTACATCATTGCACCATGAGAGAGTGAGAGAGAGAGAGAGAGAGAGAGAGATGGTATAACGTTGGGACCCCTCACTCTCGACTAACACCTTGGTAGTGCCTGTTACCAGTTACATCACTGGTGCAACACTACATTCCTCCCTAGAAATAAAGAAGACTTCACAAGACCTGGTGCCGAAGGTTTAAAGTACTCAGGCACCCAATCTACACCAGATGATCCGTCAGTCTTTGAGACAGTACAGGAGTGCTTTGCAGTTCATACCTGATGTGGGTGGTGCAGTCGGCTTGGCTTTCTGGCTGTTGACTTCCTGGTTGGTCTGCCTGATGGGTCTATGTCGCAGCCTCTAGGAGGAGACGGGAGCAGCATGAGTGGAGAGCTGTCAGTTTCAGATAGCGATTCTCCATCAACCCCGCCAGGGTCATCTCCCCTCCTCCCCTGGGTTGAACATTTTGAGCATTGAGTTTTGGAGACATTGGTGATTTTGTCTGTCCCTCATCTGGCGATGATCATTGTGCCTTGGCGGCAGATGATGGTCCAGGGGTGCCTTTCAAATGGCAAACAAAACTTGCTCCCTGAAGTTGGTCTTTAAGTTGTACCAGATCCCCCACCTTCAGATCAGAGATTTTAGTGTGCCGACGGTGACTAGCCTTGTCATTTGCCTCTGTTCTCCTCTTGTGTGCATCCCTACCAAACTGTTTGTGGAAGTTTTGCACACCTTGTGCCCAGGCCCCAGCTGCCCCCTCTCTCCTCTTGTACTGTTCTGCAACTCTCTACCCATTTCTTTGCCCCTCATTAGACTTACCTTTCTCATTTCTGTGCTGTACTTTGGTGACCTTTCACAGTACTTGTTTCCTCTTTTGTGACTCTTCATTTTTTTGTGTCTCTGTTCCCATTCTTTGTTTGTCTTTCCCAGTGCCTTGCTTCTGCCCAAGGCCGCACCTACCTTTTTTCCTGATCCCGCCACCCTCTCGCTGTCCTACTGTTCCACGCCCTGCCCCGTGCACCTCTCCCACCTACAAGGACCTACTTAATGGAGGCCACAACATGGCCGCACCATAGGCATGACGAAGGCGAAAGGTAAGCCCGCATGTGTCTGCTGTGCCTTGACCACACTTAGCGCCCGGAGCCCTTGCCCACTTGCCCCCTACCTCGGCAGCTACACCACCACCGAACTCCACGTCTGGACCCTGGACGCCACAATAAATGCTGTTGCTTTGCCAACTCTCATACCATGAAAGGCCCTTTTATCTGTGCACACTGGCACTTCACCTGCCACAACGCGCTCAGCAATCCACTCCAGTGCACCAACACCCTCTTGGATGCATCCTACTCCATTCCTGCTCATTATGTAAACAATCCTCCAAGCTCCAGGACCTCATCATCAGCCTCACCACAGATGTCATCTTCCTCACAGAGACATGGCTCAACCCAGCTTCGGCCCTGACATTGCCACAGCGATACCAGAAGGATACAAGATCACCCACCATGACTGGACCAACAAACCTGGCAGAGAAATAAATAGCAATCATTCACAAAAACAATCTAATGCACTGCCATCACGGACAACTCCACATCAGCCATGGAACATATAAACTTCAAAATCCAAACGGACAGCAAATCTACCAGCAGGGGCACCCTCGCTTGCAGACCACTAAGACCAAGATGCAGCTTTTGTCCCCCTCACCATTAAGTCCAATGACTACAATGTCGTTGACGACCTCAACTTTTACGTCGATGACCTCAATGACTCTTACACCTCCACCTTTCTACACAACATGAACAACATCACTCTCTTGCAACTTGTCTGCAACTCTATGCACACTATAGGCCACACACTGGACCGCATCTTCACCTCCACTGATTGCAACAAATACAGCCATACAACTGAAACTGACCTGATCTGACCACTACATTATCCACTTCAATGTAATCAGCCCAAGGACCACCGCCCGAACACTACCCAGCACCCCACATTGCAGATGGAGCTAAATCTTGGAGACCACATTGACCAACACCCTCAACACCACCCACCACGACCTACACTAAAACATCAGACATTTCAACAACTAGATCTCAAACAGCACAGACAGCATCCCCCTATTACCAACAACAACCACAAAAGAGCCACCAAATAAGCAATCTGGCACACAATAGACCTCAGGACAGCCAAACACTGCTGCAAACAACTAGAAAGGAGATGGTGCACTAGCAAACACACTACAGACAAGACCATTTTCAAAGCAGCCCTCAATATCCACCACAAGCATCTACAAGGGACCAAGAAAACAGCACTAGCCCCACACATCGAAACCAGCTCTGACAACATTAAAGAACTTTTCAAAACTGTAAAAGAATTCTCCTACCCCGTGACCACAGTGAGCAACATCACACCCTCCCAGGAACTCAGTTACAACATTGACAATTTCTTCAATGACAAGATCACCAGGCCTGCAAGAACTTAAAACCCCAGCCCAAACTTATTGACTTCTTCTACCAACTCATCCATCCCGCTACCACCGCAGGCAACAGACTGACCACTTGGAATCAGCTCATCCCCCAGGAAACAACTTCCATCATGAACACCATCCACTCAGGGGTCTCCTCTGACCTTTGCCCACACCACATCTTCAAACTAGGAGGCATGAAGATCAACCAAACATCACCTCCTTCTTCAATGCATCTATAGCCATCTGCATCTACAAACACCTTCTCCAAGGACTGGGAGCATGCCAAGGTGAATGCTCTACTAAAGAAACCTTCCACAGACTCAAGGAAACTCAGCAACTTCCAGCCCATCTCCCATATCGGGCTAAGATTCTGGAGAAGGCCATCAACCAACAACTCACTAAGCATCTGGAACAAAACCATCTTCTCAACACCTCCCAATCTGGGGTCTGTAACAACCACAGCCTTGAGACCGCACTGATCACAGCCACCGTCGACATCCGAACCGTCCTCGACTGAGAGGAAACAGCAGCACTGATCCTTCTTGACCTATTGGCAGCCTTCGGCACAGTCTCTCACCGCATGGTCATCATAAGGCTGCACAGCATTGGCATTCAAGGAGCTGCCTTCAAATGGATCACCTCCTTCATCACCAGAAGAACAAAGAAAGACCACCTACCATCTTTCACCTCCGAACCCAAAGAAATCACCTGTTGAGTACCCCAAGATCTCCCTTTCTCTAGCAGAGTTCTAAAAATCATTGAAGACCTGGCTCTTTGACTGAAGCGCTGGATCCGTCAGCGCTTGGATACCCTTCTGGGTAAGAAGCAGCACCATAGGAATCGACTGATTGATTGTGTGACAGTGAGCACCATCAGGTTGTACGCTTGGAGACAGGCTGGGTTTGAACCACATATCAGTTGGAGGCCAGGGCTTCTGCACATGAGCTGCCATTAAATATGCACCCAGAATCAATCAATCAATCAATCAGGAATTTGTAAAGCACACTATTCACCTGTGAGGGTCTCAAGGCACTGAGGAATGGAAGGGGGAGATGGGGGTGGGGTTGCTGCTACTGCTCGAACAGCCAGTTCTTGAGAAGTTTCCTGAAGGTAAGGAGGTCTTTGGTCTGGCTCAGGTGGGTGGGAAGAGTGTTCCACGTTTTGGCGGTGAGGTGCGAGAATGCTCTACCGCCGGTTGTAGTTCTGCAGACACGTGGGACAGTTGCGAGGGCAAGGTCCGAGGAGCAGAGATGCCGGGTTGGGGTGTAGAAGGAGAGTCGTCTGTTGAGGTATTCTGGTCCAGTGTTGTGCAGTGCTTTGTGAACGTGGGTGAGAAGTTTGAAGGTGATACCCTTCTTGACTGGGAGCCAGTGCAGGTTTTTCAGGTGGTCTGTGATGTGGCAGTGGTGGGGGATGTCCAGGATGAGGTGGGCAGAGGCGTTCTGGATGCTTTGCACCCTCTTCTGGAGTTTGGCAGTGGTTCCAGCAATGAGGACATTCCCGTAGTCTAGTTTGCTGCTTACGAGTGGTTGGGTGACTGTTCTTCTGGATTTGGTGGGTATCCATATGTAGATCTTTCGGAGCATGCAGAGGGTGTTGAAGCAGGAGGAGGAGATGGCGTTGAATTGCTGGGTCATGGATAGTGAGAGGTCCAAGATGAATCCTTGGTTGCGTGCATGGTTGGTGGGAGTCGGAACGGTTTTGAGAGTGGCATGCCACCATGAGTCATCCCATGCAGAGGGGGTGGAGCCGAAGATGAGGACTTCCGTCTGGTCGGAATTGAGTTTGAGGCAGCTGCTCGTCATCCATTTGGCGATGGCCTTCATTCCTCCGTGGAGGTTGGTCTTGGCGGAGTCCTTGGTGAGGGAGAGAATCAACTGGGTGTCGTCAGAGCATGAGATGATGTTGAGGTTGTGGGATCGGGCGATGTTAGCGAGCAGGCCATGTAGACGTTGAAGAGGGTTGGCCTGAGGGATGAACTCTGGTGTACCCCGCAGATGATTTTGGTGGCCTCCGAGCGAAATGGGGGAGGTGTACTCTCTGGGTTCTGCCGGTGAGAAAGGAGGTGACCCAGTCCAGGGATCTGTCGCGGATTCCAGCATTGCTGATGTTGTCGGTGGTGAATCTGTGGTGTTGGTGGTTGCCAGGGGGGTCTGGGTGCTGAAGCTGTTGTGGATGTCTGCAATCATGCGGTGGAAGTAGGAGGCTAGGGAGTCACAGAGGTCTTGGGATGGTGGGATGTCGTTGGCATTGGAGCTGGGGTTGGAGAGTTCCTTCACGACGTTGAAGAGCTCCTTGTGGCTGTGTGCATTGTTTTTGATTCGGTCTTTGAAGGTGGTTCTCTTGGTGGCTCGGATGAGTTTGTGGTGTCTGTGGATGGTGTTTTTGAAGGCTGTGAGGTTTTCCAGAGTCTGATCTTGGCGCCACTTTCTTTCGAGTCTTCGGCAGCTTTGCTTAGATTCGTGGAGGTCGGTGGTAAACCAGAAGGCCTTTCTGTCTGTGCGTCTGTTGGAGGGATTCTTGATTGGGGTGAGAGTATTGGCACAGGTGTTGACCCATTGCCTAAAGTTGCGGGCAGCTGCATCAGTGTCAGTGGTGTTGATGGATGGGTTCTGGGAGAGGGTCACGATAAGTTGGTCTTCGGTGGCCTTGTTCCAACTGCGGTGGGGCATCTGTTGTGGGTGGTGGTGTGTTGTGGGTTTCTTGTAGGAGAAGTGTTTGCAGCTGTGGTCTGTCCAGTGGAGTTCAGTGGTGTGGCTGAAAGAGACGTGATTGCTGGTGGAGAAAATAGGGTCGAGTGTGTGTCCTGTAGAGTGGGTTGGTGTCATGACCAGCTGTTGGAGGCTGAGTAGGAGAGGTTGTTGAGCAGGGTGGTGGTGTGGTTGTTGATGGAGTTCTCGAGGTGGAAGTTTAAGTCCCTGAGGAATATGTAGTCAGTGGATGCGAGAGCGTGCATGCTGATGATGTCGGTAATGGAGTCGCTGAACTGCTGCCATGGGCCGGGGGGGTCTGTAGACGAGGGTCCCTCGGAGGGTGGTGTTTGTGTCAGTGTGGATTTGGAAGTGCAGGTGTTCGGCGGTGCTGAGGGTGTCTTCGGTGTTGGTTGTGATCCTGAGGGTGTTTTTGTGGATGATGGCGAAGCCTCCTCCTGGTTTGTTGGAGCGGTCCCTGCGGGTGATCTTGTAGCTGTCCGAAATGGCTATGCCGATGTCAGGCGCTTAGGAGGGGTTCATCCAGGTTTCGGTCAGGAAGTCTGGTGAGGCTGAGTCGAGTAGATTCCATAGCTGTACGGCGTCCTTGTGGATGGAGCAGGTGTTGAGGAGGATACATCTGAGATGGTTGCCACCTGCCTTGGTGGGTGGGTCATTGGCATGGAGGATGGTGAAGGTGCAGTTCCGGCAGGAGAAGGGTCCGCGGGTGGTCTGCGGGGAGGCTTGAAGGCAGACGGGAGAGCGGCCGGTGTTGAGGGCGCGGAGGGTCAGTGTATGTCTGCAAAAAATAGATCAGTTGTGTTGGAAGGTTATTGGTAGTGGTATGAACCTACCACTGCAATAAGGCCACTATCCAAATAAAGGTTCATTAGAGGTCTCAGAAAACTAGCCTCTTTCTCAACGCTTGGTAGCTATAACTGAGTAGGCAGGCCTTACTTAGGAGACAAGAGTGTAAAGCATTCAAAATACCAATATAGTAAATAAGTGAGTCACAACACACAATAAAAATCCCACACTGATTTAACAAATAGGCTATATTTATATGAGAAAATAGACACAAAAATTACGAAAATCCAATGTAGGGAACCGGAGATATGAATTTTTAAAGCATAAACACTTTCTAGTGCTTAGAAACACAAAGCGCCAACTTTACCAAAATTCTCCTAACTTCTCCAAACTTCAGGAGGTGTTTCTTAAAGTCCTCCTTGAAGGTACAAATGATTCAAAACACAAATCCAGCGGTCTGGAATCTCCTGGATGGTCCTTGGAAAGTTGTACCACAATTTCCACAATGCACCTGGCCAAATCCTGAAAGGTCCACTGGATACGCTCCAGGCTGGGGACTCTTGCTGGAGATGATGTAGATAAAGCCCTGTTAGCCTGTAGCTGCAGGGAGTCCACTCCTGAGTCCTTCTTGAAGCAAAGCACAGTCCCCAGGGCAGTAGTACCAGATTGTGCAGCAGGTGCAGTTCACTCAGAAGTGCAGACCAAGAGTGGATATTCAAATTCCAGGAGGGCAGTCCTTCTTCCTCTTGTAGTGTCAGGCAGCATATCTGAGAGACTATGCACCTCTCACATATTTATTCCCAGCTTCTGGGCATCAGGAAGGGGGGTACCCGACCAATAGAATGCAGAGTGACACCCAGATGCATGACTACTTCCTCCAAAGTGTGGCATATTTCTGTCCCATAAAGCACCATTCTTCCAAAATCCATGATGGCTGAAATTTCAGCAGAGCAGTAAGAACTGACTAACCCAACCCCCAGTGTGGCTCATTTCCATTGCTCTCCTCCTCCTAACCTCTGCAAATTCCTTCCTTAAACCTGGTATCTGGGTGAGGTCCAGAAAGTGGGGGGTTAGGTGATTTGGCATTCTCTCCTGTTCTGTTCTCCTTCGAGGCTGTAGGTTTTATTACCCCTCCCTCTGCTCTGGCATTCCTGTGTAGCCCCACAGCTGCCGTTCACCGAGATAGGCTCTCCCCTGGACAGCCACTTATCACTTAATCAAGCAGCTCTGCTAATCCTGTTAGCACCGACCAATCAGAGGGGACCTTCAGAAGGCTGGATTTTGGCTTACAGAAAGAAAAGCCATATAACGCATGTTTTATACAAGTTGTTATAAATTCGCCAATGTCAAATTGCTGGATTTATCAAAACAAATCTTTGTAAGTCCTTGAATGACTTTTCCATGCTTTTCCTTACTATATTTACAATAAAATACAGTATTGAAATGAGAGCCCATGGAGCCCAGTATCTACAATGGGGGAAATTAAATGATCAGTTTTTCCCTCACCAGGGTTTATAAAATATATTATATAAGGCCTCTGCTTATAGTTACATGTCCCCCACCCCTGGGACACCTAGGGGAGACCCTGGGGGTACCTAATTTGTGACAAAGAGGTAGATTATCACATTTAAAGTGCCCATCGCACCAAAGCCAAATTGGGACACCATTTCCATTTAAATGCAGTCCCCAGAGTCTGGCTGCATTTAAAAATGACAGAAAACCTCCAGCAGTGCCCACATACAAAGAGCAGCAATTCTGCTGGGCCTCTACTTCCATGCCCTATTATATACTAAGGTCTTCTAGGTAGTTGGCAGCCCCTTGCCATATTATTTACTAGGGACTTATAGGGGCTGTCATGCAAATTGTATCAATTTAACTTTTAAAGACAGGCTGCAAGGCAGGCCTGCATTTAAAAGGACAGAAAATACACAGCAGTGCACACATGCAAGTGCAGAAATTCTTCTGGGTATCTAATGTCCATGCCCTATTATAAACTAGGGTCTTATAGGCAGATTGTACCCCCTGCCCCTACTATTTACTAGGGACATACAGGGTCTGTCAGACCAATTGGAAGGGTAACCTAACACCTAGTGGACTCTGCTACACGTGTGTGTTTTAACTTAGCACTGGCCTGGGTCTGACTAACAGAGCCCAGGGCACAGTCAGAGTCAGCTACCATCACCACCAGTGGGAAAGAAAAAAAATGGGGATGAAAAGGGCAAAAAGATGACTTTGCTACATGGCCCCCTCTGAAAGGAAAGGTGATGGATCACTAACATGCACCCAAATAGTCCCCATCAGCTAAGTGGAAAACCCTGGAAAGTCAATCTGCATTGGCATGTGTATGTATGTATGTATGATGTATTTCTAAAGCACGTTCTGGCCTGTGGGCATCGAAGCGCTGACAAAGGTGAGAGTGTGGAAGCTTGGAAGAAAAGAAAAGGATCAGGGTCAGGACCTAACGTGGGAAAAGCCAGGTCATGACCCGTTTCCTGAAAGTAAGATAATTGTGCTCTTTCCTAATTTCCAAAGGGAGTAGATTCCAATTCTTTGCAGCCATGATAGTGAAGGCTTTGTCACCCCACTTCACCTTCTTGGTGCGGGGCACTTGAAGTTGGTAGGTGTTGGCAGAATGCAGCAGTCTTTTGGGTCTATACCATTGTAATTTGGATGTCAGATACTTAGATCCGATCCCATGGGTAGCTTTGTGAGTGATACAAAGAGTTTTAAAAATAATCCGTTGGGCTACCGGAAGCCAATGTAAGCGTTTGAGGCTATCCTTAGCGGAAGCCAATCGCGGAAGGTTCAGTAGCGTTCTAGCAGCAGTATTCTGCATCAACTGCAATTTATTGAGGGATCCTTTGTCCAGATTGAGCAGAATAGCGTTACCGTAGTCCAATCTGGACAGAACAAGGGCCAGGGTAGCTGTAATTCTCCATTGTTTTTTAATAAAGGGAAAAACTTTCTTCAATTTATTCAGGATCCACATACAGGTTTGGACCGTCTTGTTGACCTAAGGTTTAAAATATAGATGGTCATCAAAGAGTAGGCCTAAGTTCCTTGAGGTGGAACCCGGGATGGGGGGAATGCCACACTCTTTAGGCCACCAACTCGGGGACCAATTTTCCTTGCTCATACCAAAGCAGAGAATCTCGTTTTTTTCGCAATTCAGTTTTAGCCAATTGGCCTTCATCCAACTATTTACAGCTGCCATACAAGTGTTAAAATGAGCCGCACCTTCCTCCACATTTTTATTGATAGGGATGATAAGTTGTGTGTCATCTGCGTAGGAGGTAGGGATGAAGCCAAAAGAGCGTCAGAACACTAGGTCTGTGTTCCACTGAAAAGTCTATCACCTGTAGGGAAATGGACCACCTCAAAAGCTTGGGATTCTCCCCCTTCATCTGCATGAGCCACCTGAGAGGTCTCTGGTCAGTCTGAAAATTAAAGTGATTACCAAACAGATATGGTCTCAGCTTTTTGAGTGACCAGACCACAGCAAAGGCCTCCATCTCGAAGGCACTGCATTTCTGTTCTCTGGGGAGAAGTTGCCTGCTAATGAAGGCAAATGACCGATCAAGGCCCTCATCATTTACCTGTGCCAACCCTGCCCCAATTCCTTGCTCTGAGGCATCAGTCTGCACCGTAAACTCCTTTGTGTAATAAGGGGCCAGCAACTCTGACGCTGAACACATGGCATCCTTCAGAGTGTCAAAAGCCTTCTGATACTCTAGAGTCCAAATCACTTTCTTTGGCCTTTTCTAGAAGTAAGGGCCAGATGTAGGTAGGGAAAAATTAGCGACTCGCAAAATGCGACTCTTTGCGACTCGCAATTTCCGACTCGCTAACTGCAATGCAGTAAGAAAACACGAGGACAATTTGCGACTCGCAAATGGAGTCGCACCGCAGATAGCGAGTCCGCTGTTTGCAAGGTCGCTTTTTGCGACCGCGCAAAAAACTAACACGCAATTTGCGAGTGGGTGTCGCTAATTGCGACTGTGCTGAAAATTTAATGCAGGTGCTGCAGAACACTCTGAAAAGCACTTCCTGGCACATGATGATGACATCACAGTCAGGAAGTTTACAAATACACCTGGGAGGAGGGAGGACCACACCCATTTCAACTGCAGCACTGCAAAGACACAGAGCTCCAGCAACCATGGCAGAGACCCCAAGAAAGAGGAAACTGAAGTTTGCTGAAAAAGAGTTGGAGGTGTTGACTGAGGAGTGTTGTCAGCACCATGACCAGTTATTTGGCAGGGCAGCCCTCACCATGCCAGAGACACAAAAAAGGAGACTGTGGATGGAGATCCAGGAGAAAGTCAACTCCCTGGGAGTCAGCCACCGGAGTATTGAGGAACTCAAAAAAAGGTGGTACGACCTGCGCTCCCGGACCAAGGAGAGGGTGGCAGAGCGGCTCCGGGAGATGAGGCACAGGAGGGGGACCATCAACAGTACCACCACCCACACCCCTGGAGGAAAGGGTAGAGGAGACCCTTGAGTCTGAGACTGTATGTGGGATGGGAGATCTGGACACATCTGAGCCAGGACCATCAACCGGTGAGTACCATGTGACATGCATGTACCCTCATTAATGCCATACCCCCACCCAACTTGTACACAGGAGCATGCACAACCAAAATAGTTCCATTTCAGAGTGGCAAACACCAGAATGGTGCATTATGGGCAATGTAGTCAAGTAGGCAGTTCATAGGCAACAGGTTATTAGGAAGTAGATAACAGATAGTAGATACTGACAGTGTGTTCCCTATGTCCCACAGGTCTCCCACAAGACACCCCCACCAGCCCAAGCAGCCAGGGGCCACTGGTCAGCCAGCAGACACAGGAGGGAACAGGACCAGCCACCACTGCGACCTGCACCACCGACACCATGTCCCTTCACGAAACACCTGTTGCAGTAGTGGTGTGTGAGCCAACACCAGGTACCAGCCAAAGTGCCACAGGAGACGTCCAAGGGCCTCCACCGCGTCGCAGGCGATGGGGAACTCCATCCTCACAGTGGCAGGCAGAGTCAGGGGATGCCTCCATTTCACAAACTGAGGCCGCACTCCTAAGGGGGCAGCGCCTGCAGACACAGGAAATCAGGAGGATTACCGGGGCATTGCGGCGCATGGAGCGCAATCATGGAAATAGCATGCAGCAAGTACATTCAGAGCTGTAACTGATCAGTTCCCACATGGGCGGCCTTGCACTCTCCATGCGTCAACTAGTGGCAGGACTGCTAACGCAGACAGAGAGTGCACGGCGTCGGGACCGCCAGCTGCTGAACCGCCTAGACAGGATGTCATCCTCAATTGTAAGGCTGGCCGTGAACACAACAGGTCTTTCTAGGCGCACTGTCAGCCTCCAAGTGGACATGGGCGTCAGTGACGTGGCACGTGGACTGGGTCGTCTCAGCCACGCAGTAGACATAATGGAGGCACGGCAGGTGGCCAGGGGCACAGGCGACACGCCACAGGATAGTGAGGAGGGCTCTACTGTCAGCAGTGTCTCTGCCGGTGACACCAGGGTGCTTCGCAGTGGAAGCACAAGGCAGGGCACTGATGACCCCCCTAGTACCAGCCATGCTGGCCGAGCCCGGCGTAGGGTTTGAGCTCCACACAGTCCTGGGGTTGGGGCACATGACGTCAATGTGTCCCATGCCAGGTGGACTATTAAAGCCCCTGAACTGTTCCAATTGTATATAGTTTTTTTGTTTACACTTATTAAACCACTTGTGCTTTCCACTTAACACCTGGACTCTTTGTGTGAGACATGGTGAGTATGGTAAAAGTTAGCACGTACCTTCCAAAGTATTGGTTTGCAATATGTTCCCGTCTCAGTCTGCCTTGATTTGCGATGCTCCTATCCCCATGATGGCGCTGTGGTAGCTCTTGCTCTTCATCCTCAGAATCAGGGTCTTCAGGGGTGAGAGGTAGCCCACGTCTGGTGGCAATGTTGTGCAGTATAGCGCATGCGACAACGATTTTAAAAGCTGTTATTGGGGTATACTGGAGAGCACCTCCACTTCTGTGGAGACATCTGAACCTTGCTTTCAGCAGTCCAAAGGTACGTTCGATGATGTTCCTGGTCCTCTTATGTGCACTGTTGTATCGCCTCTCTGACTCATTGCTGGGTGTTAAGTATGGGGTAAGGATCCATGGTCGTAGTGCATATGCACTGTCACCTGTTTGGCACAAAAAGTACAATGTTAGCTGGGCATGGGTGGTTTCTACATTGACCTGTGTGTATGTCTGCAAGATGTTTTCAGCTCTATCTAGGAGGTATCCGTCTCCAAACTCCCCACATTCTAGGCGTTGGTGTATCCCACTGTGCCTAAAAATGTAGGAGTCATGAGTACTACCTGGAAATTTAGCTACCATGTCAGTGATGACATAATGGGCGTCACATACCACCTGAATATTGAGTGAGTGGGTACACTTCCGATTGCGGAACAGATATTCCAGGTTTGCAGGAGGGCAGATTTGTATATGTGTCCCGTCTACACACCCTATGACATGGGGGAAGTTGGCAATCCGGTAGAATTCCAACTTGGTGCTGTTGATTTCTGCCTCATTCCTGGGTAGGTATATGTATCTGGACATGGTTGTGAGTAAGGCATCTAGGAATGCCCTAAAGAACTGTGAGAGTGCACTTTGGGATACCCCACCTGCCACAGCAATGACCCCCTGATAGCTACCCGAGGCCAAGAGGTGCAGTGAGCATAGCACTTGCACATGTGTAGGGATGGCGCAGCCACGCACAGTCTGGCGTTGTAGCTGTGGTTTGAGTAATTCTATTAAATCTAGTATAGCTGCGCTGCTGAGTCTATATTTATCATAAATCTCTTCCTCTGTTTGTTGGTAAAGTGTCTGCCTTGTTCTGTATATCTTCTCCTGTCTCTGGCTCCTCCTCCTACTCTGCTGTGCGGCGTGGGCTCTCCTCCTCACTGCTATCAGGTATATCTCCGCCATCTTGAGTAACCCAGATGCCTTCTGGGTCTCCTTTTATACTTTGGTAATGGTTACCACCTGCTCTGAGTTAGTGGTAAATTGGAAGTGCAAAATGGGCTTTTTGCGACTAGTCGCAATTTGCGAGTTGCTATTGCATATGGTTTGCGACTCGCAAATTGCGACTTCCTATTTGCGGGTCGCAAAATGGGGTCGCAATTTTTGCGAGTCGGTAATGGCTCACGTCGCATTTTGCGAGTTGGAAATGGGATTTTTGCATCCCATTTCCGATTTTGCGGGGTCGCAAATTGCGAATCGCGCCATTTGCAACTCGCAAACGTTTGCTACATGTCACCCTAAGTTCTGTCAGGGGAGCCACAATGGTCCCATAATTCGGAACAAATCTTCTATAGTACCCATTCAGACCAAGAAAGGCCCTGTGTCTGGGTAGTAGGAGCTGTCCAATCCAAAATAGGTTGGATTTTGGCCTGGAGAGGTTTACATGGCCTCCACCTACAAGGTGACCCAGGTACGCCACAGAGCTCTGCCCTTTCTGGCACATGCTGGCCTTAATAGTGAGGCCTGCTTGCTGCATGGCCTGAAGCACTTCCCTTTGGTGGTTTAAGTGATCGTCCCAGGTGGAACTGTACACAGCTATATCATCCAAATATGTTACACTAAACTGCTCCAACCCAGACAGGACTCTGTTCACCACCCTTTGGAAAGTGGAAGGGGCATTCTTCAAGCCAAAGGGCATTACTTTGAACTGGGAATTGCCCTCTGTAGTGGAGAATGCTGACATCTCAATTGCTTCTTCATTGAGGGCAATCTGCCAGTATCCTGAGGTCAAATCAAATGTACTCAAATACCTAGCAGCCCCTAACCTATCAATGAGCTCATCAGCTCTAGGTGTAGGGTGAGCATTAGTCTTTGTGACTGCATGCAGTCCTCTGAAGTCTACACAGTACCTTAATTCCTTCTTCCCCCCCTCCCCCGGGATTAGTTTTGGGCACTGGCATCACTGGACTAGCCCATTGACTGTCAAAGGGCTCAATTACCCCCAGCTCCATCATCTTAGCTACCTCAGCCTTAATGCTATCTCTGGCATGGTCAGACAACCTGTACAGTTTATTGTTGACAGGTGGGCTGTCACCAGTGTCAATGTACTGTACCTGTCTCAGCAGGCACAATGGCCCCCTCACAAGATGCCCAAACAACAACTCAAAGGGACTGAAACCAACCCCCTTTTTGTGGGACCACCCTGTAGGCAAACAGTAGGCATGGGAGGTGAACATCCCCTCTCCTCCTGTGTTTGTCAGACAAATTATTGATCATGCTTTTGGGGTCTTATTAAACCTCTCCACCAGACCATTGGTTTAAGGATGATATGGGGTGTTGAACTTGTACACCACATTCATCCCACATCCCTTTCAGATAGCTTGACAGGAAGTTTGTGCCCCTATCTGAAACAACCTCTTTTGGGAAACCTCCTCTGGTTAGCACTCCAAGCAGGGTCCTTGCCACCACAGGGGCAGCTATTGTTCTGAGAGTTATTGCCTCAGAATATCTTGTGGCATGATCCACTACTACCAAGATATACCTATTCCCTGAGGCAGTAGGTGGTTCTAGGGAACCAACAATGTCCACTCCCACCCTCTCAAAAGGGGTAGTGTTATCAAGGGTGCCTTGGGCGTGCCCCCTGTTTTGCCACTGGCCTAACAGGTGACACAGGAGCTACAAAACTCATTTACCTTCTGGGACATACAAGGTCAATAGAAATGAGTCACAAACTGGTTCAAAGTCTTGTACTGCCCCAAATGTCCTGCCAAGGGGATATCATGACTCAAAGTCAGGATGAACTCTCTGTACTTTTGAGGCCCCACCAACCTCCTGGTGGCCCCCTCCCAGAGGTTTCTGGCCTCAGAATAGAGCAGCCCATCTTCCCAGTAGATCCTGTGAAATCCTTTCTCTTGCTTTAATGCAATCTGCCTCAAGACCGCAAGGGTGGAACAGTCTTTTTGCCCCTGGCAAAACTACTCTCTGGAGGGTCCACCGCCTCCTGTCAGTTCTGCAAAGTCAGACAGATCTGGTAAGGATGGAGTCCCATCCTCAGAGGTCAGATCCTCCTCATCAGGGTCAGATTCTTCCTGTACATCTGGAGTTCCCTAGACTGGCTCACCAGTCTCAGCACCGCTGTCCATGGAGGCTTACCCCTTTGTTCCAGGGTCCAAGTATCCAGCATTTCCCTTCTGAGCAGTCTGTGACCTGGTCACAGCACATACCCAATCAGGGAACTCAAATATTCTCATCTAGGGGCTTATAGGCAGATTGTACACCTTTGCCCTACTGTATACTAGGGACTAACAGTGTCTGTCAATTGGAAGGGTAACCTAATACCTAGGGTACTCTACTATACGTGTGTGTAAGTAAGTAAATTTTATTAGCATAGTTAATTAAAACCAATGCCAGTTTAGGAACTAGTCACATAATTGCGCCAAACAAACACTCACATGTGCTCTCAAGTTGAACTTCGAATACACACAATAAAAAATAGTCCCAAATTAATAGCGTTGAATGATTTTAGCATTTGATGACACACTATATAAAAAATTTGCCCCACCTGATTGTCATAATACTAAAACTTTTCTTAAAATGTTAAAGCTAAAAGCGGGGTCTTAAGTCCAAGCGCTCACTTGTGACCGTGTATAAAGTGACAGTGCAACCTAGTTTGCTAAACATAAACTAAAGTCAGTTTCTGAGTGACAGAGAGCATATTACAATTAGTTTATCAATTTGAGCTACTTAAAAACTCCTCAACGGTGAACAGTAACTCTTCAACTCTAAAAAGATGGCAGGTGTTTTCTCCATCCACCCATTATACTAAGGTTTGCCAATCGAATACTCATTAACTAGACCCATAAACATTTAAGTAATGGCATGCTGGTCAGCTCTTAACTATGTTCCACCTTACTCAATTATTCATTTGAAGGTCTGCACCATGAATTTAGTCCCCCAACAAGAAAAAGGAATTGAAGTACCACTTATCCATCTATTATTGGCTGGCCTACATGAGCGTATGTCCAGAGTCCTTAGAATGTATTTCAAATACTTTCTCCTGTGTTCTGCCAGCACCGGACACATTCAAAAACATGAACAAGTGACTCTTGTTAATACCCACAGAGGTGACAAGATTGTGTCCGTGACTGCTGTCTCCATGAAGAGACGATGTCTTTGGTTTCCGTCATGCCAAAACTCAGTAGCATTAATTTATATTTCAGAGACTGGGTAAGGGGCACTGCAGGATATTCCTGAGCCCGTAGAGTTTTGTATGATGATAATACGGTCCAGGCATGTCGTCTTGTGGCGAGCGTGTTTTTGTCTGTAATTAAAGACTATGGGGGTCATTACGACCCTGGAGGATGGTGTAAAAGGTGCGGTAATACCGCAAACAGGCCGACGGACAAAAAAAGGGAATTATGACCCTGGCGGAAACCGCCAACAAAGACAGCCACTTTAACACACCGCCCGCCACGGCGGTACAGACAAGAAGCGCGGCGGTCACCGCCAACAGACAGGCGGGAGACAATGTACCACCCACACTTTTACAACCCGCCAATCCGCCACCTTTTCCGGGGCGGATTCACAGTGGATAAAAACACGGCGGAAACAGCTTGTGCTATGGGAAAACGCTCACCTTAACATATCCCACGAGGAATGACGACTCCATGGACCACGAACTCCAAATACTACCTGCCCTTGTCTTTCTGCTCCTTTACGACCAACAGCGAAGTAGGTGCAGAAGATACCGGTGAGTACTGCACCTACGACACGGGAAGGGTGGAGGCAAAAGTTAGGGGGACACCCACAAAACACCCCCACCCTCTCATATTACAACATACACACCAATGCAGTCAAAAATATCACATTAACAACCCACAATCCCCCCGGAAGAATCCAAAGACAAAGCGAATTTCGGTCAAACATTGTAATGTGACAATATACATGTCATACAAAAATATACAGATATATGTCTAAATCACTCATAATTATATATACAATACAAGAAGTAGTGCAGATATGTACACAACAATGTCCGTGCACCAACAGTCCAAAAATGCATGGGCGAGGCCCACAATAGATACCTGACCAAAATCGGAGAGAACACTGCCGGGGCATCCGATAGAAATAAAACAGGCACCTCAGGGGGAGGGGGGGCACCTCAGCCAGATGAATGCGAAGCCAGATCCACGACGGGGCTCCATGCCCATTGATGTATACTGGGGAGTGCAAAGCCACAGTCTCTCAAGTCTCTCCAGTGGGTGGGTTGCCCACTGTGCCATCCTGGGGAGTGCAAAGCCACAGTCTCTCAAGTCTCTACAGTGGGTGGGTTGCCCACTGTGCCATCCTGGGGAGTGCAAAGCCACAGTCTCTCAAGTCTCTACTGTGGGTTGTTTGCCCACTGTGCCATCCTGGGGAGTGCAAAGCCACAGTCTCTCAAGTCTCTACAGTGGGTGGCTTGCCCACTGTGCCATTCTGGGGAGTGCAAAGCCACAGTCTCTCAAGTAGATGCAGGTCTCCACTTGTTCTGGAGGGGGACTGTTGCCCAGACTGGATGCGTCTCCCCTTGAAAGTTCCTGCCCTGTCACTGTCCCAGCTGCACATGGGATAAGGATGCCTGATGTGGCGGTCCATTCATTCCTACACGGTCCATGCCCTGTTCAGCAGTGCTTTACCATGGCGGTCTTTGCCCTGTTCAGCGGTGCTTTGACATGGCGGTCTTTGCCCTGTTCAGCGGTGCTTTACCATTGCGGTCTTTGCCCTGTTCAGCGGTGCTTTGCCATTGAGGTTCATGACTGTTCAGCAGTGCTTTACCATGGCGGTCTTTGCCCTGTTCAGCGGTGCTTTGACATGGCGGTCTTTGCCCTGTTCAGCGGTGCTTTACCATGGCGGTCTTTGCCCTGTTCAGCGGTGCTTTGCCATTGAGGTTCATGACTGTTCAGCGGTGCTTTACCATGGCGGTCTTTGACGTGTTCAGCGGTGCTTTGACATGGCGGTCTTTGCCCTGTTCAGCGGTGCTCTACCATGGCGGTCTTTGCCCTGTTCAGCGGTGCTTTGCCATTGAGGTTCATGACTGTTCAGCGGTGCTTTGCCATGGCAGTCTTTGCCCTGTTCAGCGGTGCTTTGACATGGCGGTCTTTGCCCTGTTCAGCGGTGCTTTACCATGGCGGTCTTTGCCCTGTTCAGCGGTGCTTTGCCATTGAGGTTCATGACTGTTCAGCGGTGCTTTGCCATGGCGGTCTTTGCCCCGTTCAGCGGTGCTTTGACATGGCGGTCTTCGCCCTGTTCAGCAGTGCTTTACCATGGCGGTCTTTGCCCTGTTCAGCGGTGTTTTGCCATGGCGGTCCTGATACTGACATTGGTGTGTGGCATGACGATCTCTACACTGGGCATTGGTGTGTGGCATGACGATCTTCACACTGGACATTGGTGTGTGGCATGATGTTCCATCATTGGCCAGCGGGGCTGTGGCATCCTGTCCCCTTCTGGGCTGTGACTCTGGCGGTGGTCTCTGGACCACTGACGATACTTGTGCCCTCCTGGGCTGTGACTCTGGCGGTGGTCTCTGGACCAGTGACGATACTTGGGCCCTCCTGGGCTGTGACTCTGGCGGTGGTCTCTGGACCAGTGAAGATACTTGGGCCCTCCTGGGCTGTGACTCTGGCGGTGGTCTCTGGACCAGTGACGATACTTGGGCCCTCCTGGGCTGTGACTCTGGCGGTGGTCTCTGGACCAGTGACGATACTTGGGCCCTCCTGGGCTGTGACTCTGGCGGTGGTCTCTGGACCAGTGACGATATTTGGGCCCTCCTGGGCTGTGACTCTGGCGGTGGTCTCTGGACCAGTGACGATACTTGTGCCCTCCTGGGATGTGACTCTGGCGGTGGTCTCTGGACCAGTGTCGACGGTGCTGGCGGTTGTGTCTGGACCGCCGTAAAAGATGGCGCACTTGTCCGCCGTGACACTCACAACAGGCTGGGCATACTTCCTCTGGACCTTCCCCACCTTTTTTGGAGTTACAGCTGACTCACCAATCGCCTTCGATCCCATTTCACTTGTTGTCCCACCAGGAGTCTTGACACGGTCCCATCGTCCACTCTCCAATTTTGGAGCCTTTACAGGGGGTGGGCTGCCAGTGCCTTGGCTCCGGGTCCTACTGCCTGCCCTGGTGGACGGTGCACTCCAAAAACCTGGAACACGCACCACGGGTACTGGAGGCTTTTTGGCTGAGGCGCTACAACGGGACTGATGAATTGGAGTGGGGGGGGTGGGGGCAAAAAGGTCAATTTGACAGAGGGACAGTTTCTGACGGACACTGGGATGGGTAGCTGGAGGGCGTCTGGGAGTGTAGGAAGAGGAGGTGGTTGTAGGAGGTGTCACTTTAGGTGTTTTGGGTGCAGGTGCAGGTACTGGAGGCTGTCGTGAGGTGGATGGATGTTGGTTGAGTGATTGCCGGCGTTTGGGTACTTTGGGAGGGGGCGTTACAGACACACTGGGAGAGGACACAGGGGACGTGTAAATGGCAGTGGAGGTGGATAGTGCAGGTGAGCGGCTTGTGGTGCTGGGTGTCCTGGTGCGAGTCCTTGTGCCTGTAGATGTGGTGCATGCAGGTGTGTGTGTAGACGAGACTGGGAGGGAGGAGGGAGAAGAAGAGGAGGGGGACACAGTGGAGACAGTGGATGTTGCTGTATCCGTATGTGTGTGATGCTCGTGTGAGTGCCTGTGGTGTGTGTGGTGCCTATGTTTGCTTGAGCTACTTGTGTGTGTTGACTTGTGTGCATGCTGGTCTGTAAGTGTGGTTGGGATGGGCTGTGGTACAGGGGATTGGTTCTGGGTGGAGGAAGTTGGAGGGGGAGGCTAGACACAGGGACAATGGCTGCCATCAGTGCTGACTCCAGAGATTGCAGGGTTCGCTGAAGGACAGCCTGACCAGAATGAATGCCCTCCAGGAATGCATTACCGTGTTGCAACTCTCGTTCTACACCCTGGATGGCATTCACAATGGTAGACTGCCCAATAGTGAGTGACCTGAGGAGGTCAATGACCTCCTCACTGAGGGCAGCAGAGGTGACTGGGGCAGGGCCTGAGGTGCCTGGGGCGAAGGTGATGCCCACCCTCCTGGGTGAGCGGGCACCGGGCGAACGCTGAGGGGCTGCTGGGAGGGCAGTGCTGGTAGGGGAGGTCCCATCGTCGGACGAGTCCGTGTCGCTGGTTGCAGATCCGGTGGCCGACGTGAAGCTCCCCTCGCCCTCCGTCCCACTGGTGCATTCAGAGTCTGTGGTGTGGCCCTCCATGACCATGTGGGATGCAGCTCCCTCGTGCTCCGGTGCCACTGTACCTTCGCCTGATGATGCTGATGTACAAAAGGACAGGGAGAGCAGAAAAGGGGGGGAGACAGAAGTAAGAGAGTTTTAGTGCATGGCATACCGCTACAGTTGGCGGACAAGACAGACGCAGCAGCCCCATGCATTACGCCGTGCTCCTGGCCTCTGCACATGCAATTTCTGGGATATGGCCTACATGGCAATGGTGGACATCTGGGCACATGGATGCCACAGGGGCAACTATACCTCAACTTGGCACTCTTCTGAGGTGGGGTAGAGTGCCACATGGCCTACATTACGGAGGGGCCTTGCCTACCGAATTCGCCCTGGCCTAGGGACACCCACAGCCCACCTCCCCCACCCAGACACCTCCACTGCAAGCAAAGTCCGCAGAATGAGGTTGTACTCACCCCCTTGTGTCTGCTGTGATGTCCTCAAGTGCCCATCCAACTCCGGGTAGGCTACCGCCAGGATCCGGAACATCAGGGGGGTCATGGTGCGACGGGCACCCCTCCCACGTTGGGAGGTCATCCCCAGCTGAGCCTCCGCCGTCTTCTTGCTGCAGCGGCGAATGTCCTCCCATCTCTTCCAGCAGTGGGTGCCCCGTCTCTGGTGGGCCCCCAGGGTCCGGATTTCCTTGGCGATGGCACGCCAAATGTCCCTCTTCTGGTGGGCTCTGACCTACATGACATGCACAAGGGAAGAGGAACAGTCATTACCAACTGCACCATCAATGTGAATGGCCACCTCCCTACTCTGACCATGTGGGCCATTTATTCCCATTCTTTACTGTAGTATGAACTCTGCCCCCTTCACACTTCCCCCCAGCCCTGTCCACCCAGGCCTAGCCCATACAACGTGCTCCCTGTGTACTAACCTGTTGGTCTGGAGGACCGTAGAGTAGCATGTACTGGGGGAGGACCCCATCCACAAGTTTCTCCAACTCCTGTGCAGTGAAGGCAGGGGCCCTTTCCCCAGACGCAGCAGCCATCGTCGCTTCCAGACCAAGGTCACAGCAGCACTAGCAGTGTAGGTCCTCTCCTGTTGAAGGTCAGGTATCTAGTGATTTAACAGATAGAAAATGGCGGTGATGTCCGCGGCGGTGCGCATCATCACCGCCAGCGCACCTGTTCATTGGCTCCTGGGACACTTGGGTCCAATGTTAACCAATGCAGCAGTGCGCCGCGGTCTACGACCGCCTACCACGACGGTGTGCAATGCCAGCGCTGTTACCCCGCAATCCCATTGTCCCAGTTTAGAGGTCAGGCAGCCGCCATTTCAGGGGCCCACATGGATTCTTTTTCAACTGCGTCACACATACCGAGGCCTACAGTCAACACACATACAGGAAGGGTTCATTGTCTGGTGTAGTCTTGTGTGTGACTGTGGATACATACCTGGAGGAATATTGACTGGTTAATCACTGTTGTCCTTCGTGGGCACCGTCAGCTGGGACATGTGAGAAGATGGCGGAATCCTCCGGTGTACCGACCGCTGGTGGACCTGTTGACAATGGAAGAGAGACATTTAATCGTCACCTACAGGTTTGACCGTGCCACAATCCAGGAACTATGTACCCAGTTGGAGCCAGACCTGATGTCACCAATCCGCCATCCGACTGGAATCCCCCCTGACGTGCAGGTGCTGTCAGTGCTCCATTTCCTTGCAAGTGGGTCTTTTCAGACAACAGTGGCCATGGCATCAGGGATGTCCCAGCCTATGTTTTCAAACGTGTTGTCCAGAGTGTTGGCTGCCCTGCTGAAACACGTAAGGAGATACATCATTTTTCCTGAGGTGGAGGATTTGCCTACAGTGACAGGTGACTTCTATGCCCTTAGACATATCCCGAACGTCATAGGTGCCATTGATGGGACCCATGTAGCTCTGGTCCCCCCCGCAGGAGTGAACAGGTGTACAGGAACCGGAAGAGTTATCATTCGATGAATGTCCAGATGGTCTGTTTGGCAGACCAGTACATCTCGCAGGTAAATGCTATGTTCCCTGGCTCTGTGCATGACGCCTATATCCTGCGCAATAGCAGCATCCCTGATATGATGGGTCAACTCCAGAGGCACCGTGTATGGCTATTGGGGGACTCTGGTTACCCCAACCTTTCCTGGCTATTGACCCCAGTGAGTAATCCCAGGACCAGGGCAGAGGAACGCTACAATGATGCCCATGGGTGGACTAGGAGGGTTATCGAACGCACCTTCGGCCTTCTTAAGGCCAGGTTCAGGTGCCTCCATATGACAGGTGGGTCCCCATTCTACTCACCGAAGAAGGTGTGCGACATCATCATCGCCTGCTCCATGCTCCATAATTTAGCATTGCGACGCCAGGTGCCTTTTCTGCAGGAGGATGATCCAGATGACGGTGTTGTTGCAGCTGTGGAGTCTGTGGAGCCTGTGGACAGTGATGAGGATGAAGCTGAGGAAGAAGAAAACGACAACAGGGATTCAGTCATACATCAATATTTCCAGTGAAACTCAGGTGAGTACATTTTCCGGTGTAACATTACATTAACTTTCACACGTCTACCTCTATCCTGTACCGACATTTCACTCACTATTTGCTAACTGAGTTGTCCCCTTCCATTTCAGTTTCACAAATGTGGTAACCTACGTGTCAACTGCTTGCATCCTTGAAGTGCTTGTGATGTGTGACATTGGTATGTTAGCCTTCCAATGGGTAACCCATTATGACACTGTCATTGATAATAGAAAAATACAAATCATAGACTGACTCCAGTCTTTTTAGTGTTTCAAGGGTGTTTATTTAAGTGCTAAAAATAAAGGGGGGTTGTAAAATGGTGACGGGTGATGGTGAAGGAATGTCCATGGCAGAGTCCAGTCTATTAGTCTCACAGGTACATTGAACATCTGCCCATTGCAAGTGGAGCTGGGGCAGTTCCGATTTGGACAGGGTAACAAAGTGGGACAGTGGGGGGACAATCAGGGTGGTCTTATTTCCTGGTGGGGGTCTTGCCATCTTGCTCTGTCCTGTTCCTGGATCTCAGGGCCCGCTTGCGTGGTGGTTGTCTGTCTGCAGGGTATGGGGTGCTGGTGTGGTGGTCCTGTGGCGGGCGTCCCGTCCACTAGCGCCAGCGGAGGTAGTAGGCAGTTAATCGTCGTGGCTAGTGTCAGGGGCCCCTTGGAGTGCCACGGTGTCCCTCAAGGTCTTTTGAATGTCCGTCAGCACCCCTACAATGGTGCCCAGGGAGGAGCCGATGGTCCTGAGCTCCTCCCTGAATCCCAAATACTGCTCCTCCTGCAGACGCAGGGTCTCCTGCAACTTGTCCAGGACCATGGCCATCGTCTCCTGGGAGTGGTGGTATGCTCCCATGATGGAGGAGAGGGCCTCGTGGAGAGTTGGTTCCCTTGGCCTGTCCTCCCTCTGTCGCACAGCAGCCCTCCCAGTTCCCCTGTGTTCCTGTGCCTCCGTCCCCTGGACTGTGTGCCCACTACCACTGCCCCCAGGTCCCTGTTGTTGTTGGGGTGGTGGGTTAGCCTGGGTGCCCTGTAGTGGTGGACACACAGCTGACTGACCTGTCCTGGGTAGGGAGGTTTTGGCCTGCTGGGTGGGTGCTGTGCTGGTGTTACCAGAGGGTGGAAGGTCAGTGTTGGGCTGTGCCTGTGCGAGGGTACCGACTGTCCTGAGGCCCACGATGGTCCGGGCTGGTCATCAAGATCCAGTAGGGCAGAGCTGCTCTCGTCACTGTGGGCCTCTTCTGGGGGTGGAGTGGTGTTGTCTGGACCCTCTGGTGTGGTGACGTTCCTTTGGGTTCCTGCGGGGGTATAAGTACATGATTATTGCATGTGTGTGTGTAATGGTGTGCAATGGTCGGGTGTGCGTGAACCCCAGTGCAGGCATTCCTGTGTGTGGGGTTGTGTGCTGATGGTTGGGGGGTGTTCTGGGTATGTGCAGTGGGCATGCTTTAGTGATGAGTGTCCATGATTAGTTGTGTCATGCAGGTATTGGGGTTGAGATGTGTAGTTGGTGTTATTAGTACATTAGTGAGGAGTTTAGGTTATAGGGGAGGGTGTGAGGGTGGGGGTGTGTGATAGCATGCAGGTAGGGTGGGGGATGTGATAGTTAAGATTTGACTTACCAGTGTCCGTTCCTCCTCCGACTCCTCCGAGGCCCTCAGGATGCATGATGGTCAAGACTTGTTCCTCCCATGTTGTTAGTTGAGGGGGGAGGAGGTGGGGGTCCGCCGCCAGTCTGCTGTACCGCGATGTGGTGCCTGTATACCGTTGAACGCACCTTCCCCCGTAGGTCATTCCACCTCTTCCTGATGTCCTCCTTATTTCTTGGGTGCTGTCCCACTGCGTTGACCCTGTCCACTATTCTTTGCCATAGCTCCATCTTCCTTGCAATTGATGTGTGCTGTACCTGTGAGCCAAATAGCTGTGGCTCTACCCATAGGATTTCCTCCACCATGACCCTGAGCTCCTCCTCGGAGAAGCGGGGGTGTCTTTGGCGTGACATGGGGTGGTGTGTGTGATGTGTGGGGTGGTGTATGTGGTGATGAGTGTGGTGAGTGTAGTGGTATGTGGTGTTTTGTGCTTGGATGTTGTGTGGGTGATGGTGTTGCGTGCCTCTGTGTGATGGGTTGTCTATTCTGTGCTCTCTCTCGCCTTCTCTCAGAATTTCTGGTTGTAGGGGTTTGTGGGTGATGTGGGTGTGTGTTTTATATTGTGTTGGGTGTGTGGGAGTGGTGTGTGTTTGTGTCTCAGGTGTGTGTATTTCGAAATGTCCAATGTGGCGGTGTTTTGGAGATGTGTGTGTATTTTGAGCGCGGCGGTGTGTACCGCCAATGGAATACCGCAAGGACATCGCCAAGTCTGCAAGGTATAGATTAAACAAGAAAATAGTCAATCTGTGCCTCTGAGACGTGAACGTATGCAAGTATGTGTATTCCGGGTCATCCAGGTGGAGCAGGTGCCATATATTCCAGAGGGCCTGATCTTCACATTAGTGATTAAGGGACCGGTCAGTGTACTGTAGTTGTTATACAGGCGACTACAAACTCAAACAACAAGATATATAACCTCTAATATCCCAAAGACTTTAAATTACTAAGAATGAAAAGTCACTGATGCTACCACATGCCTTCTCAACTTCTAATACTGGTATGTGATTCTATATAAAATATACATCTGTGACATATGAGGGCCAATTGACATTCCTTCGATCATAAATTCAAAATGCTTCAAAACTCTCAGCCAACTTCTAACTAGGCGTCTGTCCAAGTTGTACCTTTGAATTGTCACCTTCAGAATGCTGAATCATGCCATCTCCATAAAATGCCAATGTGGTGCATTTTGTAATTATTCTTGATCTTCCATGGCATTTGACTCAACTGATAATATCACACTGAACCAGACCCTAGAGGGGTCCACATGCAGTTTTCCATGTGGTGTTCTTCAATAAGTTACACATTTTTGGTGCAAAAGCACCACTTGGTTGTACTACAAAACATAAACTCAAGATCTGCAAAATAACTTAATGATTCCATACTGGCACTTTGTTGACCATGTGTATATAAAACTATCACGATTTATGAGTTTAAGCATTATTTTTTAAGTATTTCTATTGTATGGCCCTAGCCACAAGAACAGAGTGACCAAACGTCCTGGATTTGCTGGGATACTCCTGATTGTTCAATATTTGTCATGGCAAATTTCAGAAAAGTAAACAAATGTCCAGATTTAAAGAAAGGGTTGATTGTGTATTCAAGTGCAGAATTAGTTAGCAGCCCCGATCAGAATTAAATCTAGGAAACACAGATAATACTGCATTTAACTCCCCTTAAGGTCTCATTACCGTTCTTTTCTACATGGGCGAGTGCTGTTATTTATATTCTTCTGTGCCCCTCAGTCAATGCAATTTGTAGTCCTACTCCGATGTTTGTGTATTGTCCCCATTGGTGTCTTACATGATCTGGTCACCCTAGCCAAGGGTAGTGGTAGGCATTACAGATACCACTGGTAACCTAAAACCAAGAGTGAATGCACATGGATAGGCTGGAAAATATTGAGATGGTTAATCACATACGTATAGTTGAAATAAGTAATTTTTCAAATCAATTTGGAAGGCCAGGATTCCGTACAATTTAATCAGTAGAAGAATTCCATGATCTATTATCTAAACAAAAGAACACTTGTTTAGATGTTTGACTCTTCTAGCTTTAGGGATTTTCATCATTAGATAACTTCTGTTTGTGGTGTTCCTCCAACCATTTGTGTGCAGTTTATCATTCAGGTAGGTTGATGTAGGTTCCTTTCTCAGTTTTACAAAATATTTTGAAATCAGCTCTCACCTCTAAAGGCAGCCAGTGGAGATGCCTTAAGATGGAAGTGATATAGTCATATGTTTTGGCTCAAGTAAAAAGTTGTGTATTTTTAAGCGTGCTACTGAAGGGTTCAGACCGCTCACCAGTAGTCAATTTCCTCCATCAAGGTGGGTTGGAACAAAAGCTTCTAGTGCTGATTTGAGTTAAGTATGAGATGTGTTTCAGCTTTCTGAATAGGTGGAGATGAGATTTGCCAGTCAGGCAATGAGAGCTGCTAAACTGAGAGCTTGGGTTCAATCTAAAAGTAACACGTCCTACAATAACAAAACATTAAACTGAAAATATTAAAATTGTGTCCATTGATTCATCAAAGAAGTTTCATATATTGAGAGCTTGTTGCACTGTCACCTGTTTAGAGTCTTTATTTACAGCTGCTATCAGTTCCCCAACACATTTTTCATCAACTATGTTTTTTCATTGTGACTCCTAAAGTTCCATTTTTTTATTTTATTGTCATGGACAGAGGGGGAGAGACCACATATACCCTGCTAAGTTAATTTTGTATGTGTTATATTTTGGTCCCTCAACATCCAATGCCATCTATTTTCTTAAGAATTTGGAACCGTGATTCATTACTGCTGCTCTGCAACTGTTTTGCACACACACAGTATGGTGGTCGCCTTAGTGAGTATTTTTCAAAGGAATTCGGGTTTTCTTTAGTAAGCTTTTTGTGAAGTTGAGGGTAAACAGTTTGTTTATTTGTAAATGGGTAGTATGAGGAACTGCACATCCCCATTACCCCTTTTTTTTCTCTCAGCCTCACCGTAGCGTGCAAGATGTAAGACCAGATATGGAAATAAACTGGGGCTCCTGTAGATGTGAATGCTAGTGGTGGTTGGGAAGAACGCTTCCACCGAAGAAATGATCTTCATGAGATTCTTGGCACTAAGACTTGGAGTTCAATTTAGGTAAGGTCCAGTTACATTTGAGGTAATTTTAAAATAATATGTAATAATAAAGAATTATGCAGATCAATAAATGTATGTTTGTATTGTCGCTCAGACAAACATTTTGCTAAACAATACCCCAAATAAACAAAACGAAGTTGGAAAGGAAACGAAATTACTCAGGGAAAGTAAAGGATGATTCATTGATAAGCATTTCTGTGGCTAGTTCCATTAAAGAAGTATTATTAAATACCTTACAACCTGGGACAGCCTATATCTGTCTTCCTAAGTCAAAATTAATGTATTTTTTCACAGTTAGCTGAATAATTGATTCAGGAGTTGCAAATTTATAAACTGGGAGTTAGTTTGTCATTTAGGTTTAAAACTCCCCCAAAAAACATCAGAGCTGTAGACAGTACATCCCTTACTTAAGGACAGATAACACATTCCAATCTACCCATTCAAGTTATAAGTTCACACATACATAAGGAAATACTCTCATTTGATGTAATTGAGATCCACAATTTGAGATGATTTTGAAGATTCATTGGCTAACCAAGCATAACCGTCCTACAGTTTGGGTAGAAGGTACAGTTTGTTTTTCCTCTCTAGTTTTCCAAGAAGTATGAAAGGTTGTGGGTTTGAATAAGGTGAATGGGGAGGACAAGGATACCCATTTAGAAGCATCCACCATCCTTGTAACTTTGGAGACAGAAGTTGAAGAGTTTGATAAGACTATCTCTTGAAAATATCTTGACTAAATTGATGTATTTAGTAAATAAGACCCTGAGAAATGACCACTACATAGACTAAATGACTGTCATTTTACTTCTAACCACGAGTCAAACTCCCTTCTAGTCAAATCTATGCTCTAACTGAACAAGAGACTGGACCCTTAAAAATCTATTTGGATACATATTTGGCAAACTGATTTATCAAACACTTTGAGGCTTCTGTATCATTATCAGTATTCTTTGTGCTGAGGAAAGAAGGAGCTCTTCATAGTTATATTGATGACAGAGCCCTAAACAAAATAGCCATTAAGAATCATTATTCACTCCCCTATATACATAGACGATATCCTAATTT
The DNA here is from genome assembly GCF_031143425.1 of Pleurodeles waltl. NCBI lineage: Eukaryota > Metazoa > Chordata > Amphibia > Caudata > Salamandridae > Pleurodeles > Pleurodeles waltl. The sequence continues at coordinate 448,079,092 of NC_090445.1, read as the reverse complement.
TAATGGGAGATCTTGAGGATCACGCTCATCATGTACATAAAAATTAAGGGGAAATCACTTATATGCCAAAGCAGAGAAATGTTTTTTCCATGTCTACACAGTGAAATCTTTGGGATTCACTATGTCACCAAAGGGATATAAAATGGATGATAGTAAGATGAGAGCAGTCCTGGATTCTCCAACTCCTAAATCAGCAAATGTTATTTCAAGTATTTTGGGTTTCGCAAATTTTTACTGTCATTCCTTCAAAGATTTTTCTCAAATTGTCTCTCTAATCACTAAATTAGTGACAAAAGGTGCCAAATGTCATTACAGTCCTTATGTTGACAAGGCCTTTATAGAACTGAAAACGTGATTCACCTCAGATTCAGCTTTAAGCCATGGAGATTCGGGTTTACCATTCGAAGTGGAAGCAGATGCCTCAGATTTCGCTGTTGTAGCAGCATTATTCCAACAACATCCTGACCCTGGACAATTGCATTTAGTGACACAGTTCTCCAAAAAATTGAATATTGCAAAATGTAATTATACAATAGCTGAAAAGAATATATTAGCCATCAAAACAACATTTTCAAAATGGTGACATTACTTCTTTGAAATGAAATACTTATTACTGTTTTTATTCAGCATTGACATATTTTATTCCTAAATGTAGCCAAATTTCTTGCAGCCAGACAAATGAATGGCCTTTTTTCTTTTCTGAAAACATCTTTGTCATAACATTTCAAACAGGACAATTAAACAAGTAGGCAGATGCCTTAACCAAAACCTGGATGTGGAAGGATCTACAGAAAGGGATAAGGAAAATCAAATTATTCTTCCAAATATATCTGTGATTATTTAAATTGTCAATCACGTTAAAGAGATAATCTCTTCAGAAATGATGACAGAATGGGCCAGAAAAGTGGCAACAAGACAGGTAAAAATGAATTACAATGGTATGATAAGAAATTGTACCTTCCTACAAAAACCAGTAAAAATCACATTTTAAATGAAACATATGAATAACCATTAGCAGGTCACACAGGAACACAACCATGATCTACTGTAGCTATGGATTTTAATGTAGATCTTCCATCAGACAAAGTATTTCCTACTATCTTGTTGGTTGTAAAATCATATACCAAAATGCCACATTAATTCCTAGCAAAGGAAAACAATGAGCACCAGAAACCTGTATTTTTACAATTAATTTTGAATATTACATGATCTATCCACCGTTGTTCTATCTGAACTAAGAGCATAATTCATATCCAAAGTCTGGAACGAATTTTGTAAAAAAACTAAAATTGGAGATCTGATTATCTCAGCCTATTATCCTCAGATGGTCAGACAGAAAACAATTAATCAAGAAATAGAAATGTATTTAAGATCTTATACTCAGGATCAATCATCTTGCATGAATCGTTCATGGCTTGCAGAATTCTGCCATAATAACACCATCCGTTATTTTACTGGCTTCACTTATTTTTTTTAGTTTTCAAGGTCTCCAGTTACAACTCATCAAAGCCAATATAAAGCAAGATTCCATATACCCATCTGGTCAGGAAAGACTACAAACACTAGAACAAATACACAAAAATCTAACAGAAAATCTAACTAACACTTGGATAAATAACAATAAACACCTAGGCAAAAGGAGAAGAGAGGCTCCAAAATGTCAAGCAGGGGATACAATCTGGCTATTCACCAAGCATATAAGACATCATGGAAAAAAGAAAATTCCAACCCAAATACACCAGTCCATTTTCAATAAGTAAAATAATCAGTCCAGTAGCTTTGAGGTTAGCACTTCCAGAAACCATGACAATCTGTTCAGTCTCTCCTGGATCTTTAATGAAATCTCCTTCACCTACCATTCAAGACTCCAATGTAGAATATGAGTCTATTTTAGATTTTTGTCATACAAAAAAGAAACTGCAGTATTTGATTTACCTGAAAGGTTATGGAATTGAAGAAAGAGCATGGGAACCTTTTGAAAATATTAATTTACCTTACCAAATAAATAGATTTCATAAAATTCACTCTAAAAACCAAGACCAAAAAATGCCCATAAAGGGGTGAGAGGCTACTGTTGTGATCGCGAATAAGGTTAAAGAGCAATACAGAGATTGTCTCCCAGGCTGTAATAAAAGGATATTGATTCTTATTTCAAAATTCCTTAACACACTTCCATTGCAGAATGTTGGTTGTAGTTATGCCTCATACAAAATGGTGGTCACTGTGGACAAGGATGCCACAAAGTGGAAGTGAAACTAAAAGAGAAATATTGCAAGACTTAGATATCCCATATTATGGACCTTTTTTGTACTGGCCATCTGAATCTTCAGTATAAAAGGAGAAGGTGAAGTGAATCAAATTGCTTCCCAAATTTGCTGCTGGAGTCTTGTAAAATCTGGAAGTTTTGAAGCCATAATTTGCTCTTCGTGTGGCCTAGGATGTCTGTCTCTTTTGCCATTATTATTGGTCCTGGGAGTCTGGTAGGAGGGTGTAATTTCACTCTTGGCTGTCTTTTAGTGAATTTAAATAATAATCTCTTGCAAGGATTTGCTTTGTCTCTATTCACCCTATGGAATGAGCTTTGCTGAATTGGGAATCATTTTATAATAAATCAAAGGTTAAACTGTGTGCATATTTTGTGAACCATACTGGGTTGGGACTGCTGTTAACTCACTTTCTATGATACTGTGACATTTCATGTGTTTTTTTCTTCTAGAGAATGTTAGGAGTAGAGTGTCTTCTTTAACACGTATTTTTTTTATTCTCTCAGTACAGGATGTCAGCATAACAAGTACTACAATTACATGTTATAAGAAAGTTAAGTAGAGCAGCTGAGGAAGAGTTGTTTGTAAAACAGGTATTAGTTTCCTTCAAAACAAAGTGCTATTAGACTCCAGCTTATGAAAGTAGTTAAAAGAAAACTGATAAGTTACATTTCCTCTAGTAGACCAGAATATGGAAGGTGCGCTTACCGAAATCTGTCTGATGTGAAAAAGTCTTGCAATAGCTAGCTTTCTCTCTTATCCCGTTCCCCTTCCTCCTGAGTATCCATGATACACACTGAAATTCGAGTGGGTCTGGAGTGCCTTTTGGGAAAGCTGGAACAAGCCTTGGTGTAGTCATGGAATTTCCACAGAACAAAGACTTCTAGTAAGTACCCAGAGTTCATGACAAGGAGAACCCCCAAATGATGTGTAAAAATGAAACAAATATTTAGGAAAACTCAGCCTTTGCTTTTAACCTTGCACTCTAGATTTTGTTATCTATAATCCCCACTTCACTCTCACATCCACTGTCACTCTAACATGTTGTCCACAACTTCATCATACTCCAGTAGCACCTATTCTCCAGTACCTGTTTTCAAAATCATCAAAGGGCATGTTGATCCCTCCAGCTCAAAATTGCTTTTCGATTCTCAGCCGCATTCACTCTTCCACAGTATCCCACGTTTTTGAACATCATGTCAGCATTCGAGAACCATTTAAACATTTAAATACTATTTTCTATTTTTCCTCATTGTATCCGTTTCACTTAACTTCCACACAAATATTTCTCAACTCATTTCTCCTTTCTCGCTTTCCACAGTAAAAATAAATTTAAATACGACTAGTCTACTCCAACTTTTATTGGCAACTAACAATGTTACCTTTCCCTCTTCGCCCATTACATGCTACACAATCTATACAACCCTTTTATTTTTCTGTGCGCATTTATCCATCTCTCCTGCCTCATCTCGAACTGAATTGAAAATGCTCTTTCGATCAGAGCCTACCTTCGAAAAATGACCATGCTGGCCACATTTATCACCAGCTTTATGATTGCAGCACAGCATTTACTCTATGCCAAGGGTGCGCTACTCCCACAGTGATAACAGACATGTACATCCCTCATAGTTGTCTCACTACCAGCTTTCATATTACTTACACAAGTCTCGCGAAGGGTTTTAAACTGTAATGCGGGTTTAATAGGTTTATGTTGGGTTTGAGACAGCTACGAGTCATAGCGTAACTCTCTGAAAATCACTGGTTCCTTGGAGTATTACCGCAACCTGACATTTATTTGTTACAATTTTCGTTCTGTGGAGTGATGCATGCTAGGGTAATTGTTGTAGTGTACATAATTCTAAATGGAATACATTGATCAATATTTGTACAGTTCCTTATTTATGTGAATTACTTTATTTGCAGATTCTCAGTCTTGAGCGGGTAGGTGGGAGCTGGTAACGGGTCATTGCTTTAATTAGTAAAATTAGCATGTTTCATTTTATTGCCACACTTTAGATGATCTGTGTGCCCAAAGCTGTATGGAAGTGGTAATTTGTTGGAGGACCTTGATTCCGGTTAAGTTTTGTTTTAGGGTTATTAAACTGTCAAATATATATTCAATTTTTTGATTCATTTTAGGTTTTCTTATTATTCCACACATCTGCAAGATTTGAGAACAAGGGTGTCAATCAACTGAAATATATGTGGTTAATTGGCCAGCTTCGTGCATATGTTAATAACCTGCCTAATTAAGTAAGGGTTTGGGGGACAGAGTTTTAACACTATTTGTAGTTATACTGAAAACTGGATTAAACATCATCTGACCTCATCGATGTTTAGGGTTAATACATTTATATCAACGAATCCTTCTATTTCGTGGTCATGATGCTTGCAAGACTTGCATTAATGAAACACTGGACTGGGGATAAATCGGCTGTATGGAAAGAATGGCAGTTCATACTCGGGTGTAAAAATTAATCATACATATCAGGTATTAATGGGAGGCTGCTTTAAATGTTGTAAGCAATGGATAATGGGGCCAATTATTTAATAGTTTGATGTGCTTATATGATCATTTATTTAATTTTATTTTTTACTTAGAAGTAGAATTCTTTCGGGTTTAGCCAATATATTTATGTTTTTAGGCATGGAATCATGTGATCCTAATAAAAAGGCATTAACATTAGGCATGCATATTGCAACAGTGTGCAAAAGCTTACAGGGCTTATACGCTCCAAAAGTTTGCTTTGGCTTCAGGAACCGAGGACAGCATCTTAGTAGTGGCGTATTTACCAGAGATGCGAACATAAATGGAGCACCAACCTCCCTCCCCCGCAAATGAATTGTAAAAACCTCTGGGCAAAGCAAGGTCTCCAGGGATCTCAGGAATAACCCGCGGAGCAGGTCGGGCTGGATGTTGTCCTGGCCATTTATGTATACTACAGATGGTGTCAAAAGATGAACTTCTACCCTCTAACCCAGTGGAAATACTCAAAGGCTCCGAGATCGAGGCCCACCTTTGTCAGTTGATGTACGTGACAGTCACAGTTATGTCTAATCAGACCAAAGCATTAACATGGATTGAGATGCTACCGTCCACACAGTGTCACTAGAACCAAGCTATACCTGGCAGATGAGCTCTACCTAGGCCAAAAACGGATGCTGCTGAGCCCGTAACTAGGGTGAAGCCAGTTCTGGGGTACTTGTGTTTTGGCTCAGGGGAGAGATGGCTTCTCAGTTCGGGCAGGACTGTTCCCATTGGAGCAGAATCAAGACTGATCTGCAAACAGCGGGTCCAAACTGAGGTGGCATAGGTACAAAATAATCATGGATTGGGATGCGGCCTGAGTAATAGCCAGTGGCTGAGATTAATTCAAGCATTCAATCCATAACTTTTTGCACACTTTAGCATCCAAAAATTAGACAGACAGTACCACCATGTGGCGGTCTGGCATTAGTGCTGGTGCTGAGAATTTAGCACCGCAAATCACTGTTTCAAATTAAGCACTGATTCCTGCCTATTAATAATAAAAATGCAGGCATTATATTTATTAATCCCTCTGAATGCCTGTGAATGGTGAGATGAGGGCCTGTAAGAGAGAACACACAGTCATCCATTGCAGAATGTCTACGTTGCAGGTCCTGTCGCCTAAAAGTACAGAAGGTTCAATGATTAGAAAAATCAGGCATAAATAATGGACATCGAGGGTAGCATGCAGCAGTTCTGGTTCCCCTAATACTCACTTATGACATTCATTACTTGGAGGATGTCCGTCACGTTGCAAATGGGCACCATCCGCTTTGAGATGTTGGTGTTCATCCAAACGTTTGTACAGACTCAGGTGTCTGAAGTCCATTTTCCCCAAGACTGATGAAGCTATTGGATTCTTCTTCCTAATCACCAATAGGGGACAGTCTCAACATAGTCAGGTTTCTTGCTTTTGAAAGGAAATGGCAGTGTGGTTTCTGTTGTTCCATACCTGCAGGATCCTTTAGCTGTTGTGAGCCTGTAACAAGGTTGACATGTGGACTCAGGTAGAGGAAGAGTTGTGTTTTTCTGGAATTAAAAAGAGTGAGTCCTCTTCAAACATTTGGTTGGCATTTTCTTCCAGGACCTCACAAGAGTAATTAGCCAAAAATAGCACCCTTAAAGTGGAAAACCTGGGGGCATAATCTTTATGGTAAACATCAAATGTAGGTTTTGATGAAGAGAAATGGAGGTGGACCCCTGCCAAAGGCAACTCACAAAAGAACCCAACTTGCTATTAGATGCCTTTAAAGAATAAAGGACATAATCTAACTTTTGCTACTGCCTTGAATTGGTCCTTGCTATCTCAGAGCAAGTTCTCAACTGCATCAGCATCATACATCTATGTGCAGACGGGCAACTGGGTGTCTAAGTAGACTTACAGTGAGAAGAGTCCACTTTCTTGCAATAAAGGAGCAGGGGTACCACGGGCCTTAATGCAAGTAGAGAAAATGAATCACCACCCCCCATTAAGGTAATACATACCAGTCATAACTGGGGTGAAGTAGGCCCTGATGCCACTGGGACACCATTGCCACTGCCTGCATTAATGATTGCTGTGCCCCTGCATTTTTGCCTGTAGGATTCTTTAATATGTAACCCATGCTATTGAGATTTCACAGACGAAGCTCGCTGACCGAGAATCCCTAAGTGTAGTGTCTAGTACTGACCTGTCCGTGTCGATATGGGAATACAGTTTAGTAATACACTGCCACAGGTTAATTCCATAAGGATTCCTCCAGTCTCGAAAATGTGCTGGTGAAAAGGTAGATCTCGATGGGCTTTCGCTGCTACTGTTGTAACACCAACGCACAAGATGTTCTGGGAAAATCTGGTATTAGTCTGGGTTTGGTGTCCCTTATCCTGGCGTCTACAGGTTGGAGTACTTCTGCGTTTCTGCAGATTGCCACATGTAAACACGGGACACTAAAATTAAGTGATTCTATAGCTGTGACATTTTTCACATATTTATGGATTAGCTATATTTGCCATGTAATCCATCATCTACAGATCTTTAAAAAAATGTGTTTCTAGCTCAATAGGATCAAAAGTTACTAAAACACAATAACAAGTGTTTCTGTGCAGTTGAAGGTTCTTCATAAAGGTTGAATGGTCATCCTCCAGTTGATCATTACTGTATTTGGGTGTAACTGGTACTACTAAGGTGAAACATTTCCCTAGGCAATGTTACAATGTGTACAAATTACAAACTAATCAAGTGATATAATCACAATATGTAATGCATTATGCCACATAATTTGCCTTTTCTGGCTACATAATTTACTTAACCCTGCCTCATAATTTGGTCCTCCCTGCCGCATCATTTCAGTGGTCCTAATGTAAACCCACCGGGCTACAGGATTTGTTCCTGGTTACACACACAGGGTTTCTTAAACAACTTATGATTCCTGATTGGGTCGGAAATGTGATATGTTTAGTTATATGTTTCATCAAAAGCAGAATGGTTGCTAGCATGCATATTGTATGTGCAGCCCAAAAGTAAGTCAGTAAAGCTGCACCTTTAATGAGCATCCGGGTCAGCCGGTTCCGCGGCTCTGGCGTCGAGGTCTTCTCGTCGGTTTCAAGGCAACCTGCAAGCCAGACTGCCGACTGCAGCCGTCTGACCAGGTCCGCCCGACTGTCGGGAAAAGCGGGTCGCCAGTGAGAAGGAGTCGCTCAAGGGGTTGTACAGGTGTTAGATTAGAAATCTTTTCACAAGTTTATCCCATGCGGCAATAGCACTTGTAAAGCAGAGGACTCAATGTTGAAGAAAAACAGAAGGGAGATCAGAGACGTCGTGGCGCTATGGGGTTGGGGGGTGTTGCAGGGAGCGGTAAGGGTTGAAATAATTTTTGGATGCAAAATTAATGTGTACCCCTGGTTTACCCACCAGGGCACTAACACCCCTTGAAGTGTGACAGGCCTTCCTTGGAAATAGAGAGGGTTAACTGCCCAGGAGCGGACACTCTTCCTGGCCTGCGTGTTTAATGGAGTACAGGGACACTTGCTTTCATGCACACGCCCCTAACCTTCACTCTTCCTAGTGAGCATGTTAAATGTGTATAGAGGGGGTACTATGGACCGGTTAAGGGCCCAAAATACCCCGCAACCTGCATCCTTAATAAGAAGTATTGTGTTTTCATAAAGCGCTGCACTCAAGCTGACATTAGGCTCTATAAATAGGTGCTATATAGAACCGTCCTCTGCGCAGCAGGGTGCAATGGTTGGGATGAACAATGCTCACATGGGTTACATATCAGCAATAATTTCAAATACTAGGTGGCACACAAATGCATAAGTGAAGTAGGAGTCAGGGGCATAACGCAGGCCCTTCTAGAAGTCCCCTGAAGAGCTGGGGTCCCACCAACCCTGCAGGGGACTCCCAACCCTTCAAGGGGACCCCCTATTCAGACAAAGGCCAATTAATATCTTTAAGATATGGGAGACTTAGGGGCCCCTCATAAAATTCTTCAGGAGGGGTATAATTTTGTGTTAAACCGTCGGGGCCCATCCTCTCTCAATCACTCAGTACACTGTTAACACACTGTGGCCCTCATTATGAATGTGGTGCTCTTAAGACCGCCACACTTGCAGTGGCGGTCCGAATTCTGCCATAGTGGTGGTTGAACTGCCACATTACGACGGTGGTGGCTCTGACTGCCGGCACCGCCAATTTGCAGCCAGTCGACAGCCAGGCAGTCTCGACGGTCGTAATCCGCCAGGGCAGCACTGCTGATTATGAGAACCCTTTCCGCCAGCCTTTGCATGGCGGTCGGACCGCCATGCAAAGGCTGGTGGAAAGGAGGCATCAGCGGCCACATGGGGGCCCCTGCACTGCCCATGCTCTGCCCATGCTCTCTGCATGGGAAGTGCAGGGGCCCATATGGACAACCATGTCATGCTTTTCACTGCCCGAATTACGGGCAGTGAAAAGCGTGACGAGTGCTGTCGCATCCAACACACCGCAACATTGCAGCCAGCTCGATTACAATCCAGCATCAATGTTGTGCTGTGTTTCCGGCTGGGCAAAACTAATAATAGGGCCCGCAGAGGGACAGCCACATAGGTGGTTACCCCAATGTGGACTTTGGCCGGTGGCCTCCACCACCTGCCAAAGTCTTAATAAGCCCCTGTGTCTGATTGTGAAGGTTCTAGCTCACTCTAAGCCTCAAAAGCAGCCAGCTGTCTCCCCTTTGCTTCAGCACTGCAGTACACACTTACAGGCCATTTACACAAAAAACTATGCAAGTGAGCATTGAGGAGTATGCACTGCATACTTAAAAATGTAACACCATCCTCTCACAATGTATGACGGTACATACACTATAATCATTTAATTGTTTTACATTCCACTTGGTCCAGTAATCATGTTCTTAATAGGCCAGTGCTAGAAATCTAGTACCAAATGTCTTATAGTTCTTGCCACTGACCAGAGAAGAGTGTGATCTCATTACAGGGTGTTAACACACTACTCAGAACAAAGCGCTATATCGGGATATGCAATTAGGAAACAATATTTTTAAGGAGTTGCAGTAAAATACCAACCAAACAGCGATGCAGTCTCACTAGCTCAGATAATCAATTGACTACTTTCTGTTTAGACTAATATTTCATAGGTGTGTAGTGAATACTTAACTTGTTGCATCATCCTCCTGGAATACATCCTAGTGGAAGGAGAGCAGTATATACATTTAACTCGTATGTCAACTGTTCTAGCAATCAAGATTACCAGCATTGGTTGAGATACCACAGACCACACCAGAGCCATTTGTGTCCATTTTACTCACACGTCAATAGTTCTAACAATCAAAGATTTCAGCACTGGTTGAACAAGCACAGCCAACGCCACAGTCATCTTCTGTGTCACAAAGCAAGGGGTCATTCATTCTACTATATGGCATTGTAACTATAGCAGTGAGTAATTCCCAAGTCATTTTCCTTCTGTTCTTGTACATTGCAGGCAAGACCACCTTGAGGACAGATAGTCCTTCAACTCAGTCTTCTGGGCCAAAAGACAAACAGACATGGACATGGTTGCATGCATCTCAACATAAAATATGAAACCTAGATTGTAGGAAGGTAGCCTCTTTCTAGCCTTGTTACCCCCACTTTTGGCCTGTTTGTGAGTATATGTCAGGGTGTTTTCACTGTCTCACTGGGACCCTGCTAGCCAGGGGCCAGGGCTCATAGTGAAAACCCTATGTTGTCAGTGTGTTTGTTATGTGTCACTGGGATCCTGCTAGCCAGGACCCTAGTGCTCATACGTTTGTGGCCTAAATGTGTTTCCTGTGTGGTGCCTAACTGTGTCTCCGAGGCTCTGCTAACCAGAACCTCAGTAGTTATGCTCTCTCTGCTTTCCAAATTTATCACTACAGGCTAGTGACTAAATTTACCAATTCACATTGGCATACTGGTACACCCATATAATTCCCTTGTATATGGTACTGAGGTACCCAGGGTATTGGGGTTCCAGGAGATCCCTATGGGCTGCAGCATTTCTTTTGCCACCCATAGGGAGCTCTGACAATTCTTACACAGGCCTGCCACTGCAGTCTGTGTGAAATAACGTCCACGTTATTTCACAGCCATTTACCACTGCACATAAGTAACTTATACGTCACCTACATGTCTAACCTTTACCTGGTGAAGGTTGGGTGCAAAGTTACTTAGTGTGTGGGCACCCTGGCACTAGCCAAAGTTCCCCCATATCATTCAGGGCAAATTCCCCGGACTTTGTGAGTGCGGGGACACCATTACACGCGTGCACTATACATAGGTCACTACCTATGTATAGCGTCACAATGGTAACTCCGAACATGGCCATGTAACATGTCTAAGATCATGGAATTGTCACCCCAATACCATTCCAATACAATTCCATGACCCCCCGGGTCTCTAGCACAGAAACTGGGTACTGCCAAACTGCCTTTCCGGGGTCTCCACTGCAGCTGCTGCTGCTGCCAACCCCTCAGAGAGGTTTCTGCCCTCCTGGGGTCCAGGCAGCCCTGGCCCAGGAAGGCAGAACAAAGGATTTCCTCTGAGAGAGGGTGTTACACCCTCTCCCTTTGGAAATAGGTGTGAAGGGCTGGGGAGGAGTATCCTCCCCCAGCCTCTGAAAATGCTTTGATGGGCACAGATGGTGCCCATCTCTGCATAAGCCAGCTTACACCGGTTCAGGGATCCCCCAGCCCTGCTCTGGCGCAAAACTGGACAGTGACCACTCCCCTGACCAGTACCTCCCAGGGGAGGTGCCCAGAGCTCCTCCAGTGTGTCCCAGACCTCTGCCATCTTGGAAACAGAGGTGTTGGGGGCACACTGGACTGCTCTGCGTGGCCAGTGCCAGCTGGTGACGTCAGAGACTCCTTCTGATAAGCTCTTACCTCTCTTGGTAGCCAATCCTCCTAACTTGGTAGACAAACCTCCTTTTCTGGCTATTTAGGGTCTCTGCTTTGGGGAATTCTTCAGATAATGAATGCAAGAGCTCACCAGAGTTCCTCTGCATCTCCCTCTTCACCTTCTACCAAGGATCGACCGCTGACTGCTCCAGACGCCTGCAAAACTGCAACAAAGTAGCAAGATGACTACCACCAACATTGTAGCGCCTAATCCTGCCAGTTTTCTCGACTGTTTCCAGGTGGTGCATGCTCTGGGGGTAGCCTGCCTTCACCCTGCACCAGAAGCTCTGAAAAAATCTCCGGTGGGTCGACGGAATCTTCCCCCTGCTAACGCAGGCACCAAAAGACTGCAACACTGGTCCTCTTGGTCCCCTCTCATCCTGATGAGCGTGGTCCCTGGAACACAGCAACTCTGTCCAAGTGACTCCCTCAGTCCAGTGACTTCTCAGTCCAAGTTTGGTGGAGGTAAGTCCTTGCCTTCCCACGCTAGACTGCAAAGCTGTGTACTGCGTGATTTGCAGCTGCTCCGGCTCATTTGCACTCTTCCAGGATTTCCTTCGTGTGCAGCCTAGCCTGGGTCCCCAGCACTCCGTCCTGCAGTGCACAACCTTCTGAGTTGTCCTCCGACGTCGTGGGACCCCCTTTTGTAACTTCGCGTGGACTCCGGTTCACTCTTCTTCTAAGTGCCTGCTGAGGTACTTCTGCGGGTGCTGCCTGCTTCTGTGAGGGCTCTCTGAGTTGCTGAGCGCCCCCTCTGTCTCCTCCTCCAAAAGGCGACATCCTGGTCCTTCCTGGTCCTCAGTGCTTGTTTGTTGTATTTCTGCGTGGGAACACCTCTGCAAGCTTCATCGCAGCGTGGGACACCTGTCTTCCAAAGGAGAAGTTCCTAGTCCTCTTCCTTCTTGCAGAACTCCAAGCTTCTTTCAACCGGAGGCAGCTTCCTTGCACCTTCATCCACGGTTTTCTGGGCTCCTGCCCCCCCTGGACACTGTCGTGACTACTGGACTTGGTCCCCTTGCCTTGCATGTCCTCAGGTCGGAAATCTGTTGTCAGTGCACTGCTGGTGTTTGTTCTCCCTGCAGAATCCCCCTATCACAACTATTGTGCTCTCTGGGGGTAGTAGGTGCACTTTACTCCTACTTTTTAGGGTCTTGGGGTGGGGTATTTTTCTAACCCTCACTGTTTTCTTACAGTCCCAGCGACCCTCTACAAGCTCACATAGGTCTGAGGTCCAATCATGATTCGCATTCCACTTTTGGAGTATATGGTTTGTGTTGCCCCTGTACCTATGCTTGCCTATTGCAACCTATTGTAATTCTACACTGTTTGCATTACTTTTCTTGCTCTTACCTAATTTTGGTTTGGGTACATATAACTTGTGTATATATCTTACCTTCTTACTGAGGGTACTCACTGAGATACTTTTGGCATATTGTCATAAAAATAAAGTATCTTTATTTTTAGTAACTCTGTGTATTGTGTTTTCTTATGATATTGTGCATGATATAAGTGGTATAGTAGGAGCTTTCCATGTCTCCTAGTTCAGCCTAAGCTGCTTTGCCATAGCTACCATCTATCAGCCTAAGCTGCTAGAAACACCTCTTCTACACTAATAAGGGATCCCTAGACCTGGCACAAGGTGTAAGTACCTCTGGTACCCACTACAAACCAGGCCAGCCTCCTACACCATTCATAACAGCATACAGCATGGGTAATGCTTCAGTCAACATCAGTCATTTATTTTCTTGACCTGTGAATGATGGCATTTTTTCTAATCACGTGTACAACCACCTGAAAATGAATAAGTGTCAGGGCTGGTTAGCAGTCCTATAGTTTTCAATGTATTCCTTTTATAGTCCTCCGTTAATTTTTTTGTTTCTTCTCTTTTTATTCAGATGTTGCTTTAGACGAAACTACAGCTCTCCAGTCAATGTAGTGGGTTGCTTGCTTGCCGCTCATATAATCTGAGTGCAGTGCATCCCACATGGCCATTTCCTTTAAATCAGGAAACCATTATGGCCTGTTGTAGTCTGTAGTTTATCATTGTTTTAACATTCCCGGCTGGCCAACAAGTAGGTTCTAACTTTGGCTGGAACTTTATAACTATAGACTATTTACAATATCTCTGCAAGAAGGACAACCACTGCTACGTTTAGTTTTATAATTGTAAGCATATGCTTTCTTCTACTTGTATTCTTTTAATTTATCTTACAAATGTTGATTTTGTGCGTGTTTTGTTGTGCTTGTGTCAGAGGGTGAATGCAAGAATGAGTCAGTGGGTGTGTGAATGGATGAAAGATGATTGACAAAGTGTGTGTAGATTACTTGTTGAGTGCCTAAACCCATTAAAGACACAAAAGTAACTTTCATCCATAAACCAGACCTATTGGCATAGGCATTGTGTGTGTGTGTTACATTCTTATACTTCTTGATTTCCCCGCGGTCCCACGTCCTTTGCTGCTTCAGTTCCAACAGACTTAACTTCCTTGCTGACTCAATTTACTTACTTTCCCTCCTACCCCCGTGTTTATGTGAGACATTCCGTTTATCACACCCACTGCTGTACCCTCGTTATTGAAAGATATCCACTCTAGCTTCCTGCTTCTAAGTTGGTAATTAGGATTCTCAATTTACGCACAGCCTCAATGACACGAGCGTCCTTCTAGTCGCGTCGTGACGTTCCCGCGCTCCAGCACTTGCGTAATGACGCTTTTGGTCACGAGAAGACGAGCCCCCTTAGCACGTCGACTAATTGAACCACAGGAAACCTGTCGAGCCTCCTACTGTTGTCCAATAGTAGCACGCCGACACGGGCCCAGCCAACCATAGCTGCCACTGAGCCCAGCCTACATGGGAGAGGGTGGAGGTGGGGCCAGTCATGTGAGCCAGAAGTGCCAGCATGGAAGGAACCCCGAGACATGTCCCGGAACCGGGACTGGACACGGCCTGAGAGAGTCAGGCACTTGATAGAGGTAATAAGTACGTGGTGACGTAAATGTGGGGCTCAGAGCTGCATGAGAGTGCGAAGTAGCTGGGGCGCACCTACAGCCCAGGGTACCGAGGGAGTATGAGAGAGTTAATCGTGGTGCAGTAGGAGAGAGGCAAGGATTCAATAAGAGAGAGAATGAAATGAGAGTCGTGACATGGGCCTCGAGGTAAAGTGGCGAGATACTTCAGCGGGGGTGATGAGAAGCGAACAGTTCGAAGGGTTAAAACAGAAGGCCAGCTAGCGAGTGAGATGGAGGGGTTTAGTGCTCTAAGTGTATAAACAAGCATCGGCATAGCCAATAGGTCTCGCATTTTGGACCTCACAAGCGTTTAGCCATGCAGCACATTGTACCAATGACGTGATTGAACCGATGACGTGATTGAACTTTTACAGGATAAGACAGCATGTGTCAAAATTCATTGCTCGGGACGTGCCTGGAAGCGCCTTACGTCGCAATATTTAAGAACAACGGAAGTGTATCTGCCCAAGAGTTTAGTAATAGTGATCATATCCATAACTCAGATCACAAATTGATTATTCTCTTGCCACCTTGACAGCAGATATTTTTATAAGCGACCTTAAAGTTTCTTATTATTCGACCTTAAAAAAACAGAGGGGCAGAAACGAGTCATTCTGAATTTGAAACTGTAGTCTGAAAATTACACACGTTTACAGTGGAGACCTAATCCCCTGCACTACCTTACAAGCAAACTGGTGTAAAATGAGTTCATCATAAAGGGCTGTTTTTAGACTCTCCTATCTACTACTCGTCAAACATAGTAAGCGTTACATAAATGCACCACAAAATAATGTATGCTCGTAGATGGATGGATGGATGAATGAAGAAGTACCATGGCGCTACCCCAGCTCCTATTGAGAGCGGTATTATACTTCCCCCAACTCCCTTCTGCACACACTGCAAGGGAATATAAGTCCCAATTGAGATGGAAGGCCCCTAGGTTCTCACTTACTACAAGACACTTGTAGGAATCAAGCCCTCTGGGGTATGTGTCATCCATGAATTCACCCTGGGAGGGGCGTGGAACCCTGAGGCTGTGCTCATTGGTAATATCTGTGACTTTTGTTGTGTTTTCCCACCCTCTACGTTGGTGGCGGTAGGGAGACAGGTGGTTTGGGTATTTTGATATGTGGTCAGTGCTCCCTTAAAAAGTAAACCACAAACAGGTTCATATTTATCCGTGAACCATCCCACTGAAGGGTGCAGAAGGCCAGCAAAGGGGACAGAGGGAGGAAGCTTGGGAGGGGGGGGTATCATCAGGAGGAAAAGAAACATCTGGGGCTGAGGACCCCCAAGCTTCTGCACCAAGCGAAGGAGAAGGGATGGGCATTTTTGCTGCAAAGGCAGCAGGGAGTGGGAAACTGCAGTGCCACTGACGTAATCTCCGCAGTATCTGGTGTACTGTGTAGAGATTCAATTACAAAATGTCATTTTCCATTCTTAAGAGCCTTCTCTCTCTACCAGTTTCTCATGAGACTCACAGACGTGGAGACCCCAGATTAGGGGCTGCCAATCCTCACAGGGGAGGAAAGTGTTAATTTATCTCGAGGGCACCTATACTCCAATATTCCCTACTTGTGTTCAGATCCCTATGAGGAGATGGGAGACACATCTCAAAGCGCTACAATGATTAATGTTTTTACTAAGGCCTTTTTCAGCCTCCACACCCATACCTTTTAATTGAACACATCTCTGGCTGCTTGGCATCCCACATGACCTTGAAGAAGTCCTGGGTCCTTGTGATGGCCTGTCAACTATATGTCTTTACCTGTGAGAAACATGGCAGTACCCACGCACGTGTGCCATTTGCATGCCCCCTCAGCTACCTTTTGAACCACTGCATAAGGACTGGGCACCTTGCTCACACTAATGAGGTCAAACACTTTCCCCATACTCTGGGCACTTGGAAAGAAGGTTAAGCTTTTTAACCAATAGCATAAGGGTACGCTGCTTCGGAGAGCTTTGTCGTGACAGGCCTTGAGTCTCTGCATCAGCTCTCCCAGTTCATATATAAAATATGCGGATTGGAACAAATAAAATTATACAGTAGCCATCTAAACCAAATACAGAAGGGAAACAAAATTACAAATAAATGCTGATCTGTAGTGGCAATGAAAATTACAAATGCCGCTCGGTACTGAAGCCCATGTCAAAGAAAACAAGCGAGCACAGCGAAGAGAGCAGAGGGGGAAGTGGGTGGTTGTGTTCGGAAAGCCAATAAAGACAAGCATCCTAAGACAGGAGTTGGGGGAAAAGAAAAAAGTAGAGTGCGGCAACTAATATAAATGACCAGAAGGGAACTGTTCCATGTAAGAGGGCCAGTCTCCTGGGTGGCACAAAACAGCCAAAAGACAGGACAAACGTAAGCTGTTCACCAATGAAAGAACGGGAATTTCGAAAGGTAGACCCTTGAATCCATGATAAGCGATGGGCGTGGGCAAAGCCCACAGAGTAGATAGCAGCATGCCTCATAGAGACAACGAATGCGCTGCCTAGGCTTGACCTAAAAATAGTATGGGAACTGTGATCTTGAGTACATGAGGACGAAGTCAGGTGTGTGGCTAAGAGTAATATATCTTGTAGCTGTTTTGTTAGTCTCTCAGCTGTGTATACATCATTTGGTCTAACTACACACGTTAACAGAGTTAAACATATTTTTTTTTAAGCTCATAAAATTTGAATGTTGATATTCACAAAATTTGAGAAGCATGCAGATTTCTAACCACCAGTGACAACGTGTCCTCCAGTCGGTGCATTTTTTTTTTTAGGAAGATAACTTACACTGATTGCCAGTGGCAACCAGGTTATGCAAAAATCTTTGCAGTAGGTGAATTAACTCACTAGTGTATCACAGTATGATTAAATCCTGTGATCAAACAACACACACACACCACTGCATTAGGTGCATTATTAACCCTCATAGATTTGTGAATATGACCAAAAATATCTGGACAGTCGTAAGCATACAGTTCCATGACGTAAGGGCCATTGACCTAATGATGTTTGTGAATCTGATTAGAATTTGTGACCCACAGCATACATGTAAAATAGTTTTTGAGTTTGATGGGTTTGACGGAGGATTTTTGTTGTTGTTGTTGATTTTATTGTTGTTTTCATGTGTGCTACTGTAGGCTGTGATAATACCTTGCTTACATCTCAAACAACATATTAGCTATATTAACTATATAATAATAATATTCACTAGAAAACTTCCCCTCCCTCAGTACATTTCTCCTCATAAGATGTCCCCTTCTCTGTCCCGTACTAGTTTGATTATACATGGCATTCCCGTCCTTCTCTCTCTGTTTCCTGTGAGCCGCTGTTTCTTTGCTGTGTTTTCCTGGCTCTCATCTTCCTTCACAGATATTCTGAGACCAAGGTTGTCCCTCAGTATCCATGTTGACCTATCCCGTCTCCCAATTCTCCCATATCATCTCGTACTTTTTTTATTGCCTCTATCTCTCTGTATAGTTCCCTTTCAAGTATTCAGCATCTCCCAACACTCGCTATGGCCTGGTGCTATCCCCGATCCCCCATCTTCTGGCTGTGTCCCTTTTTGCAATCATACCACCCAGATTCACCAGTAGTTTTTGATGTCGTATGTGGTCGGTTTGACCCCATACCCCCAGTATCATTGTCTCCGGTGTCATTTCTATATTGGTCCCTGTTGCGTGTTCCCGGGTCTTCCCTAAGTCTTTCCAGAATCTGGCGACCCGGGGGCAAGCCCACAACATACGGTAGAATGTGCCCTCGTCCCCACATCCCTGCAGACACTTAGCAGTTGTCACCCTCCCTATCTTGTCTGTGATATTAGTTTCCTTTGTATCTCCCCCTCTAGAAGCCTCTTTTCTAATGGGGCAGTTTCCTGTGTTTCCTCTTCTGCAGGGATGCTATATTTCAGGGCTTCCTGTAGGCGGGCGTACTGTAACCATTATGTGTCCGACATTTGATATTCTGTTTTGGGGTGTGAGAAGGGTGCCACCCTGTTTTCTTCCCATATGTCAGTTAAGTACGTTATCCTGATATTGTTCCAACCTTTGTAGCCCCTTAAGGTATTTATCTTGGGTAATCTGGTTCCTTCCCACAGGGGTGTTTCTGGGGTCAAGCGTGTGGCCCATCCATTACTCCGGTGAGTCTTTTCCATGTTTGTATGACCGTTTTTGTTGCTGGGCTGAATGCAGGGTTTAATTTACCTCCGGATAGCCAGTACAGGTAATTGTTTTTGTGCATCAGCTCCCTTACCCCTCGAAATGCTGGGTCATCTCGTGGGGCGAAGGCCCAGTGCTTTATAATGCTTAGTTGTGCAGCTTCGTAGTACCTCGTAGTACTTCCGGATATTTGTTAGGGCTATGTTCCACTCATATTTTGATCGTTTTTAGGGTGTGCAGTTTGATTCTGGGTTGCCCTCCCGTCATAGTAACGTGCATACTAGAGAGTCTGTTTTGTGGAAGAATGTATCTGGGATTGGGTATGGGGAGTTGTGTAAAATATAGAGGAAGCGAGGTAAAGCCACCATCTTGAAAACTGCTGCCCTACTCATCAATGGAATCGGGAGGGTTTGCCAATGTCTTACCTGCGTTTCAAATCTCTACAATAGGGGTTGTAGATTGGTTTTGTACTGGAGGTGGGGTTTATTGGATATCCAGATTTCTAGGTATTTGAACTACTCTAGTTCCATTTTAAATGGCAGTGTTATTGTTTGGTCCATCTCCCATATATCTACTGGGAATAATAGAGGTTTACCCCAGTTTATTCTGAATCCTGATACCTCCCCAAAAGCCCGAAAAAATTCTACTAGGCGGCCTATTGAAGAGGATGTCCGAGTCAAATACAATAAGATGTCATCTTCATACAACAAGATCCGCTCTTCCTCGCCACTATTAGTGGGCCATCCTCTGATCAGCGGGTCTGTTCTAATCCAGTTGGCCTCTTTTTGGCAAAAAGCATCGGCAACAAAGGACATTCCTGTCTGGTCCCCCTATGGAGGCCGAACTCTTGTGATGTGTATCCATTTACTCTCATTTTTGCAGTGGGTCTTTTATATAGTAACGCAATCCATCTCCAGAATTTCAGGCCAAACCTCTTTTTAACTAGTATGCCGAACATATATCTCCATTCTACCAAATCAAATGCCTTATTGACATTTAGGTAGAGAATTGCTCTTCCTTTGGCTGAATTTGTTATTAAGGCCAGATTGCTATGAAGCCTTCGGAGGTTCAGGGCAGTAAAGCGGCAAGGTATAAACCCTGTTTGATCCGGATGGATCAGGGTCATCATCACTTTTCTCAGTCTGATTGTCAATGTCTTTGCCAGTATTTTAGCATCAATATTTAACAACAAGATCGGGCGATGGGAATCACTCTGGTCTTTGGGCTTGTTTGGTTTGGGCAGAAGGATAATCGTTGCTGTTCTCATATCAGCTGGAAGTTCTCCGGTTTCAAAAGCTTGTTTTAATGCTGCATGCAAATGTGGTTTCTGCCCCTTACAGAGCTTCTGAAGAAACTCTACGGGGAATCCATTAGGTCCTGGGGATTTCCCTCTCTGTAGTTGCCCTATCGCTGCCATCATTTCTTCCTCTGTGACCTCCTCCTCTAATTCCCCAATTTGCTGGGGGGATAAGTGTGTCATGGGGCAGTCAGCTATAAAGCTATCTATTTCTGCCTCTGGGATGTTTGTGCAGGATTTATAAAAATCATCCATTTGGGCTGTCATTTCCTCCATTACCTCTTTGGGATCCCTTATTTGCTTCCCTTGTGCTGTCCAAATTTCACTAATAAGGGAATCACTTTGTTCCTTCTTGCCCAACCATACTAGCAGTTTGCTTGCTTTATTCTCAGCCTCGTATAGCCGTTTACTTTGTAGTAGGTATTGTTGTACTTCATCTCGGGTCACTATATTGTATTCCTCCCTTTTTTGTATCATCTTTTTTTTAATTGTCTTGTGTCGGTTGTGTTGTATATCTCTGCTCCAAAGTTATAAGTTCATTTTCTAGTGTTACCATTCTTTTTTATCTTTGCTGTCTTTCACCTACTTCTCCCTCTATGATCTCCCCTCTTATAGTGGCTTTATAGGCCTCCTACAGGGATACCGGGCTTTGTACCGACCTCACGTTTTCAGTAAAATAGTGCTGTGTGACCTGTTCTAGGTTCTTGACTACTTTTGTATTTTGTAGTCGCCATGTTTGCATCCGCCATCCACTCCCTGGTGGTCGGGGTCCCGGAGACAGCACCATCTGTAATGGGGCATGATCACTAATACCCCTGGCCAAATATTCTGTCTTCTTAATTCTAGTCAGCAAGTCTGTAGTGAGTAAGAACTAGTCCAATCTGGAGTGAGTGTCGTGGACAGCTGAATAATGAGTACCCCTCCTTTTGCTGTCCATAGAGAGAACTCCACACATCACTCAGGCCCATTGCATATGTGAACTCTTCCAGTTTTCCTCTGGTTGGGCATCCTTTCTTCGATTTGTTAGCTCTATCCATTTCTGCATCCATTACCATATTTAAATCACCTCCCATTAGTATTGATGCGGGTGGGTAAGTCATAAGTATTGTACCTATTTTTTGGAGTACCTCTCCCTGTAGACCCGGGGGTAGGTAAACATTGACTAATAGTATAGGTGTGTTCTTATACATCCCTAGTATTTCTAGGTAACAGCCGTGTGGGTCTACCTATGGGTGGGTGGTGTGAAACGGAAGGGCTTTTTTAATAAGTACCATGGCCCCTCTAAAACCGGATGTAAATTGCATGTGTCGCACTATTTTGTATTTCCCCCTTTCCATAGCTTTATGTTGTGCATCTAGAAGTGGGCTTCTTGCAAGAATATTATGTCTGATTTATAGCTAGAGAAGGCTTTGTGGATTAAGCTCCGCTACGCTTTATTCCCTAATCCATTCACATTCCATGTGAGGAGGGACAGTTTCTCGTTACTCATGGTGATGGTTTCTGCGAGAGTAGTCTGTCTTTGTTTAAGGGATTATCCTCCCGTACACTCCCCATGGCCTTTGTACTGACATCCAATTCCCCCCTCTGATTGAACTGAACTGTTATCCATTCCCCCACCCCACCTTACTGTGCTGTGATTGTAGAACTAACCACCCCCTCAATTCATGGTATTTGTTAGCCCGAACTTCTGGTTGGAGACCCGCTTTCCCCATTGTATGTCTTTCTGCGACGTGGACCGGTTCCATTAATTGTTCGTTGTCTGCTGTCCCACCTCCACGGGGCGTATAGGGGGAGGGAAGGGGCAAAGGAGGCCGGAGGCCACACTGATGCCCCCCCGCCACCTCTCCGTCCGTTCCCGCTCAGCCATGACCTTGGTATTATTGATTAGTATTTTAAATCATCTGTTATTCCAGCAGGTCCGCTGTCATTGGGGTCACCTGAGGTGGCTAATCAGTCTCCGGTTCTGTTCCAGACCCAGATTGTTCTGTTCCGTTACCTCTGGTGTCCGCAGCTAGTTCCCTCCATCTTCCGCTTATCTGAATCTCGGTTGTCCCCTTGAGGTCCTGGAGAGTCTTGATTTGGGCAGCCTTAATTTGTTCCTGTGTTGGTGCAGTGGCAGGTCCCCCACCCGGGCCCTCGCCCTTCTGTGTTTCTTTTTACCTGTGGTCCAAGTCTTGGTACCCTCTTTTCCATTTCCATTGCCCTGGAGAAGACCCTGCATCTCTATCCATTCCTAGGCCTCTTGAGGCGATGCCAGGAAGTGTTTTTTTTTTTTCTTGTGTTCGATCCGAACTTTTGCAGGGTATAGCAGTGCGTATTTTAGATCATTGTGGGGGAGGACCTTTTTGACTGTGGTAAATGCTGCCCATTGTTTCTGCACCATATTCGTGTAGTCTGGGTAGATATTTATCTCTTTCCCTTCAGTTTTCCAGGGCCCCCTTTTTCTTGTCTCCTGGAGGATCCCATCTCGATCCTTAAAGTTTATTAATCACACTATTATCGGTCTCGGGTATGCCCCCTGCAGTGGAGGAGTTGCCGGGATCCTGTGGGCACATTCCACCGAGAATAATTTGGTGGTTGCTCCCCCCAGTACCACATCGCTCAGCCAAGTCTCTCTGTAAAGTTGTACTGATGGGCCCTCTGTCTTTACCTGGACTCCCACCAGGTGGATGTTGTGTTGACGAGACCGGCTTTCAGCAACCTCCACTTTAATGGCCTATGTTCTCACTTCGTGGTTCATGAGTGCTAGTTTCTGCATAAGTGCTTTTACCTGCAGGGCGTTTCACCCAGCGTATGCTTTTGTTGCTTTAACTCGGTCTTTCAACTTGTTATGGTTGTCACACAGGAGACCTACTTCCCCGGCAAGTGTTGCAATTTGATTCTCTAAGGCCATTTTGGATTCCTGTAGAGCCACCAGAATCATTGTGGTATGTTGCGTTAGAGCTTCATCCCCTCCGGCTGTCTCTCTCGTATCGTCGCTTGGGGAGGGCCCTGTTGGCTTATCTTTGCGAGTCCCTTGTTTCCCCATATTCTTCTGAGAGAAGGAGGGGTGAGTGATCACCTTGGGGTCTCCGTTCTCAATTTCCACTGTCGTCCAGTTGTTGCTGCTTGGTCGCTCATCCATGCCATTTCAATTGTAGTGTGTCGGCGTGTTCTCATGCTCTCCCACACGATCCAGCACATTGTGTGCGTTCCCCTATGTCTCCTTGTTGTGCTTCTCTTCTGCGGCCTTAGCTGCCGGTTCTGCGGCCTTAGCTGCCACCGTCCCCAGGCATCATCTCGCCTGGGGCATCATCTCGCCGGTGGGCTAGGAGGGCTGCTTCCCCAACTTCAGGGCCCTCTGCAGCCCCACCTTAGGCTCCTTCAGGGATGTGGAATTCCTATGGACATCTTGTTTGGGGTCAAGGACAACAAGTTTTTATGTTTACTTTGTCCTTGGGACAAGTAGGCCCAACCCTCTGCAGCACAAACCCTTTGGGTGCTTGTTTACAGAGAGTGGAATTCTCTGCAGTTGAGGTAATGTGTTTCCAAAAGATAATGCTGTTCGAACTTGTATTTATGGTTCATTATTTGAAAGCCTTCATTATTAGGGTGAGTGCTGTAAATAAATGTTTTAAGGTCACACTTCACTACTGACGTTGGTTCCAGTACAAAAAAAAACAAAATGTGTATACACATGTTTGAAAAGTTTAGGCTATGAGGCTAAGTATAATGCTCCCAGAATGCTCTCTGATTAGATGCAAATGAAGTGTCATTTAGTAAAATGTGTTGATGCATGCTAGTATTTCCCAAAAATATTTCTATTGGAAAATCAGTGTAACGATTTTCAACACGAATATGGGAAGCATGAAAATAAACAAACACTGACAAAGCCAACTGATCTGACATATTTTTATAAGTCTTTTAGTTTCATCAATGCGTGTCTTGTTTTGACATGGCTTTTGTAACACTTTATTGTTGTGGAAGCTGCCAGGCCCTCAACATTGTAACAAACACAGGCAAAAAAAAAAAAAACGTTTTTGAACTCTAAAAGCACACATTGCCAGCAGTCGCATAGCAAAGACCCCACAACTGCCCTCCAGGGGGCCCCTTCAGCACAGCACCTGCCCTGAGTGAGTCTGGAGAGGGGGCTCCTCCATGTTCTTTGCAAAGGGGCACCCTCCAGTTTCGTTACGTCACTGATTGCCACTGTAGTTCCTGACACTGAACAAAACTACTTTGTGTGCCAATATGCTCCTTGTGGAAGAGCAGAATGCGATCACTCACAGTAAAGCCAGCCGAAAGAGAGAGAAATAGAAGTTTAATAAAAACAAAATGTCTTTGTTAACACCAGACCTAATTAGGGACCAAGACCCACATGTAGGTAGCTTTTTGCATGTCACAAACAGCGACTTTCGATGTTTGCGACGTGCAAAAAGCACATTGCGATGCACAAACCCAGTTTTGCGATTCGGTAACCTGGTTACCGAATCGCAAAACGGGTTGTCGCAATTAGGAAGGGGTGTTCCCTTCCTAATTGCAACTCGCAGTGCAATGTAGGATTGTTTTGTGACCGTGAACGCGGGAGCAAACCATTTGCAGTTTGCCCCCATTTCAAATAGGTGCTAACACTTTCGCAAAAGGGAAGGGGTCCCTATGGGACCCCTTCCCCATTGTGAATGTCACTGTAAACATTTTTTCAGAGCAGGCAGTGGTCCTGTGGACCACTGCCTGCTCTGAAAAAATGAAACAAAAACATTTCAGTTTTCGTTTTTGTAATGCATCTCGTTTTCCTTTAAGGAAAACGGGCTGCATTACAAAAAAAAAAGAAACTGCTTTATTGAAAAGCAGTCACTGACATGGTGGTCTGCTGTCTCCAGCAGGCCACCATCCCTGTGAGGGCTGCTATTCGCAAGGGGGTTGCAAATTGCGACCCACCTCATGATTATTCATTAGGTGGGCATTTGCGAAGCCCTTGCGAATCACAGATGGTGTCAGGGACACCATCCTACATTTGGATTTGCGAGTCGCAAATCTGAACCTACCTACATGTGGCCCCAAATTCTTAAAGAAAGTCACAAAGTGCACCCATGGTATATGTCGTACCCCTATAAAATATTTGTGAACTGTATTTTAGCATGGGTAAATACGCATGTGTAGATTTGCTCACGTGAAAATCTATTGAGCATTTGCAAGTTCATTTTCCCTCCAGCCACTTTCTTCCCAACCCTGGAAGGAGTTCTAATTCTGCCATTGTCAGGAGTAAATGTCCAACCTTTCTTATTATGGGAAAATATTAGAGAGAAGCTGGTGCAAATCTTTAAAACATGCAGGTTAGTAGGTTTGCAGACTCAAAGGCATTCCAGCCCTGGAACTATTGCTTACTGCTTCCTCCAGCCCCAGTATGCAGATCTGCAGAAAGGTGGCAAAATAAGGAAATTGCTACAGTAGGGATTGAAATTGCAAGTATTCAAGCCCTACTATGGTAGTAGCCCTGGCATAATCAGAGAGGCTATTATCAGAGCTCTTACATAATGATATTGCTGCCATAATTTGTCGCCACACTACATGGCACCAAAGGGACAAGTAGATCTTTTTACAGGACAAGTAGATTTGAGAAGCAACCTGTCCCCTGGACAAGTAGATATTTTAATAAATTCCACACCCCTGCTCCTCTTTCCGATGTCCCAGGGTGCCTTATTTGCTTGTTTTACCATGGGGGCCCTGCATTATATGACAGTGCTATATTTTTCTCTTCCTTCGTTGGGCCCCCTTCTGTCTCTGTTACTTTCTGTTTTTGGGCGCAAGCTCAGGGAACCTCCTGTGCTGTGTCCCCCTGAGCCCGCCGTTGCGTCTTCGGGATCTGCGCCTCCTCGTATCAGGACTGTTCCACTCCTCCCCGGAGTTTTTGGGCCCCCTGACGCTCTTTTATCTTCTTTCCACGCTTCAGAAAATGGTGGTGGTGATCCACCCGCCTCCGGATTCGCCGCCGTCCCGCGGTATTGCTGGTTTTTGTAGAGTCTTTGTGGGCCTTCCAATCTATATTCGGGGCAGCTCGGTTTGTTTAGTTTTGTTTTTCTTCCCCGGGAAGATCCTCTCGGCCCACCTCCGTGTCTCTGAACATGGCGGTCGTTGCTTCGTCCCGCCCCTGGACTCACTGTTGTCCCGATGTGCTGCTGGTTTTTCTTAGGGACTTCATAGGCCCCCAACACCCGATCTGCATCCGTTTGTTCAGTTTTGTTTTTCTTCCTCCAGTATAGCGGGAGCTGCGGCTCGGGGCCCACAGCCATCTCAGCTTGTCCATCTGCGATGCCTACTGTTGCTCCCCTCTCCATTGTATGCCCGTTGCTGGCTGTGTCTCTGGCTCCCCATGCCCCCCTAGGGCTCAGGATCTCTCCTGTGGGGTCTGGTCAGTGCCCCATACAGGATATTTGCCTCTCCCTACGGGACTCGGCAGCAGGAGCTCCGGACTAGGCGTCCGGCTCCATTGCTGGCTTGGCCAAGCCTGTCGGAGGGTTTCTTGAGGATGTGTCTGACTTTTCTGTGCTTCCATCCCTCGGGGAAGGTGACCACGTTGATGGATAGTAGTTAATTTGCCGCTTATTTCCTTTCTCTTGAGGTTGAAGAAGTGGTGGTGGTGGCGGCGGGGGTCTGTGGGAGCGTCAGATTGAATAGAATTCATAGTGGCTGTGGTGTCCTGGGTAAGTTCCTGGCTGCCTATAAGAGCTCATGTGAGTGACACTGATAATTATGAATGTATTTTTTGTGGGCCTCTTTATTTGTGGAGTCAAAGTGACATGTTCTATACGTGTCACATACAGTCATTGGGGCTCAAGATGTTTTCCAAGTGGGGATGCTATCCATCAACGTCAACTTACTGGAGCATAGCAGTAATTTGTCAAGGTTTCTTTTAAAACATACACATCTGACAGAGGAAAATCTTTTGAAATACCTATTTATTGTTCATTCAGTCGTTTACGTTTTATGGGGGCACTGCAGCACCAGCCACCCACCTGCCCATTCTTCTAGTTGTTATGTGTAAAGTAAAATAATGTGTAGATCATTTCTTATCAACATCAGAATTAATCTGGGCTCGCATCCAGTGAAAGACTCTCGAACCATATTTTCTCAGCACGTTATTGATGCTATGTTCACATCACACCCTTCTCTCTTCAATCAGTAGTATATATAATGATTTCCAATACAGACATATTAACTCTTTCTCATTTGGTTGACTATCCCTCAGATGGCTACAAACAACCACCAAGATAACTAATTAAGGGCCTGATTTAGAGTTTGACGGATATCCCGTCCGCCGTATTACATTTCCATTATAGATTATAAATATGGTGGACAGGATTCTGTCACGTTTGTGACAGAGTGACGCCTCTGACAAACTCTAAATCGGGCCCTAAGTATTTATGGCTATGATCCATGTCCAGCTTGCATCTCATATGTTTAAAATACCACGAGGGTTGGCTCAACCTTTCGTTCATTTAAGGTCAAAAAATGGGTACCCATGGAAGTAGGCATTTTCAGTTATGAGATTTAAAAAAGTAATTAAAACATCCCAAAGATCCACACAATAAGCAAATATAATAAAACAGTGTTTTGCGTTTTGTGCTGCATTCTGGCCATTGATATATTCTTTTTTTTTATTTTTTAAGCCAGGTTATATTTAGAATTTTAAAATTTGATGTGGCTTGGTCATTTGCTTTTGTTTGTTGAAAAGAGGGAATGTGGCATAGTGGCTCAACTTTAAACGATGCAAGCTAAATATTTGGGTTCTAATTTTGGGATTCTTACCAGAAATGTGTGATCCTCGGTCAAGCACAGTGTTTTGTCTAAGCACTCAAGGTGCCTTACCCATCGAAACTAAAGGTGGTCCTAGACAATAGTTAACATTAAGGGAATTGATCCTTTCACATTAGAATTATGTTACTTTGCTTTAATATACTATCCCAGAATCCCACCTGATAGTGATCATTCACTGATGTGCTAGACCAAGGAGAAGAGTAGGCGGCAAGTATTTTTCAGACCAACCTCCATTCGAATTTTGTTACACAAAGTAAGTTGGGAACATGTGAATTCTTTGAAAAGAATCACGTTATGAAGTTTCCCTAAAGACTGGTGCTCACATTGGCCGCAGCAAGCATCTTGAAGCAGCTACCAGGTTATATGTTTTGTTTTACTAATTAAATCACAAATACGTTCTGAGGTGAATAAGTCCACCAAAAGCTTCAATTGCAATGTAGCATCTTCCTCACAGCCTTACCAATCCACAAATGTATGTTTCTTTTGTAAACCTAGTAAGAAGGTGGACCAGAAGATGAGCTCTCACTCAACTCAGCTCACATGAGGACATCTCTTCTTCCTCCTCAAAGAGGTCAAAAGAAGATTAATGGGAGGTGTCAAAAGGAAGGAGGAGGAGAGATTATAAGGGTAACTGGCCATATGAGGGAGGATAGAACAGAGACCTATCGCACTGAAGGTGAAGGATGTAGGAGGGTCTCAAATGGAAATGCTAACCTGGATTCAATGGAAGATCAAGGAGGGAAAATATAGAAGAAGTGAAGGAGGAATAAAGGAGTTGAATAGGGAGTGAGCACGCATTTGTATCCCAGAAGGACACTAGGAAACATTAGTTGGGGGGGGGCGGGGAGGCTACGAATTAAACACAGGGTTTTTGGGAGCTCTCCTGTGCCACACAGTGACAAAAAGGGTCAAGTTGTGGTCATGCCGAAAAGAAAAACTGATGTACCTTTTAATAATGTTGATTTAAAATCAGGTTGGTCATTCTCTGTATAGTCTTCGTCTTTGAAATAGCTCTGAAGCAAGGTTGGCACCTATCAACTTTTTTCATGACGTTACAGAACTGGTGAGCTGCGATTGGCCAAGATTATAGGGCAAATGGCACAAAATGTTATACCCAGAACCCACCGGGCACATGTGCAGGCAGTGTACTGGACCTAATTTAGTGCCCTAGATGGATGCCTTGTGCTTCTGGTGTGGTCCTGGACAGAGGTAAACACATGAAGGTATACTTGGATGCAGGACATGGCGTAACTGCATAGGTGGGGTATTAGGAGGGGTCGTTATAGTTCAGTAGATAACCATAACTGGGGATATGCAGTGTTCATTACGTTTTGGATTGTTAAGAGTCATGCCACGTCAGTTAATGTTTTACCAGGCTTGTCATTTTTCAGATCCCACAAATGAACCATAACTTTAATTCAGCCAAGCTTTTTTCCACTGACTACACAAATACCATACCAATGAAAATAAATGCTCCACCCAATCGGACGTTTTTAAACCGTGTTCAAATAAAATATGTAGTCACTCGTTTATTACTCCAGCGCAAGTGTCAAATATCATGTTGTTGCCATAGTACTTATTTACTAACTTGAATAGTTATTCTGATTCATAGTTCCTATGTTAGAATCACTTTACAGAGGAAAACAGCTGTCCTACTCAAATCGCCTACTTAATGTGATTCTTTTTTTTAATCTCATTGTATGGATTTAACCCTTTGTTTGGCTTGTCTGTTCTGCTTAAACACACTTGTTTGTAACTTCTGTACATTAAATTAAGAGCATGGTATAGTTCAGACTTGCAGCTCCACAGCAAAAGATATGCCGTATGTTAACTACCAGTTAAAGGCCATATCCTGCAAGCATCCCTTCTGTGCTTACCCTTTGGGGGTTTCACGGCCCACGGTGGGTGGATGGACGCTCATTGCAGGATGGGTGCTTGGCTTGACTGAAGGCCTTGCAGCAAGAGTTGGGTGACCAGTATAATTTGTGAGGAGTAAGGGGTAGTTGGTCCTGCACCCAATTTTTGATGCAGTGTGATATTTAAAAAAAACTTACATTTACCGAAATAAATAAAATTACAGTGAAGTTATGGTTAGCTTTCATTACAACACCTTAACATTTGTTCAAAATCGTCCTTAGTAACTGACTTAAAGAAACACAAAGTACAGTTATGGTTACAAATATAAAACTGAAAAAAGCTGTGCAGATAATTCTCACAGCAGCCATGCAAACCATAACTTGCACTCTAAATGCAGTGTGTATGACATCACAGTATTTATACCAATAACAACGCAGACTCAAACCACTAAATAATACTAATGCAAAGATTTCTCTTTCATAGCGTTAAGGGTAATACAACATGGAAACGCATTTATAAGATTATTCATGACATTTATAATTTCACCTGTCACGTCAAGGGTGAGGTCAGGAGCGTTCTTTTGGTGTAGAAGTTATGGTGTGAATGGCTGTTGTTCGGTAATAGAAACAGGCTTTTAGACTGTCTTTACTGAAAATCGGGACCACTCGGCATGCATGACCTGCTTAAAATTGAAACGTGAATAAGCTTGGTAGCTTCATTTGCCTAATGACATGCTGCCTTTTCACTCAGAAGCAGTGGCGGCTGGTGAAATTTGAAAGTGGTGGGGCGTAAAATAAACCATCATTTTTCCATTAGTGAGCAAACAGGCTTTCAGGGTAAGGAAAGCCTAAAGATGCATGTGCAGCCTGCAGCCTCTGTAATGCAAGAGGGCAAGACGTTTAGGGAAACATGATGACTTGACAGGACTGGGTAGTAACAATTAGGGGGTGAGTAAAATTTGTGAAATTTGCTTTTATATAGTTAGGCACAATTATGGGAAAATGATGTGAAAATATGCAGAACTGCAAAAAATACAAATGAAGCATTTAGTACATGTATCACCACCCAGTTGTGATGCAATGACACATTTCATGCTAAAAAAGCACCAAAACACAAGTGCTACATCAACAGTAGGTTGCATTCTCATTGTTCTGTGTTGTTCTCACTCTATGATTCTGCTCCAAATGCAGCATAATTACGCAACATGGCTTAATGGTCTAATTTTGCCAATTTCACATAAGTGTAATGTGAAATTCTCGATATTATACAACGTAAATGAAATTTCACACAAACTTAGTATCATTGGTGCAGACTAAAATCATTAGTTTTAATAATCAGAAGAGGACAAGCTAAAGAAGATACCCAGTGCTGACGTCCCAAGTGTATGTGATGCTTTTTTCTGCATGTTATCAGTGTGGTAGATGGATAAGTATAAGTGAAAGAGAGTAATGGAGGCCTGTGGGTTCTATTTTGAAAGTCCATGGCCTGTCCATGTGCGTAAGCTGGGGATGAGGTTGCTTTCGCCGGAAGGTGGAAATGTGTTTCTGACATTCCTGAAGCATACGGAAGGAGATCTAGACAGGGAAGCCGGAGAGAGTAGACAGGCACCATTAGAAATTCCATTAGGTCCTTTTGCGGAGAGGGGCTGCTAGCAAGTTTTCCGGAGGCACAGACACTTAGAAGATGGTTTGGATGGGGCTGGGGAAGTACATTTTGGGGCTGCAGTCTGCTGTTCACTGTGAGAAGTATCCTTTACTTGAGGCAATTCTTTTGGCTCTTTCCTTATCACTTAAGTGTGGCTGTTCATGGGCAGGTTATGAAAGTTTGCACCTCTCTGTGTCTCTGTTGTGGGTACCCCAGGATGCAAACTACCCTGCTGTGGGTAGCACAGGAACTACCTGAGCCCAGCTTTATCATAGCCCTGACAGCTCTCTGTACAAGGGGCAGATAGTGACTGTATTGATAACAGAACAATCTGTATTACCTATGAGTCATTGTGTTGCCTGCAAGACCTTACCGGTCTGGACTGAGTTTGGAATTAAAAAGGAAAAAATGAGCACATGGCTGGCATTTGGAGGTGGGTATACACTTGCTCAGTAATTTGTTAGTTACCTTCTGTAATGATTTAAACAACCTAATAAACAACGGAATTGAACCCTGCCTAGAGGGATCTCAGATGATTACACTTGAAGCATGTGTTCCCCTTATCACTTTTGTTTAGAAGCTAAATATATTTAGGTACACGTGTGACCTGTGTTTTTGCTAACATCTTCCTCTGCAGCAAGTAAATATACAATTAGGGTTTACTGTTCCAAATCTCCCCAGGGGAGAGAGCGCGATGTTGCAATTTATGGATGCACACTGCAGGCATTACCTCGATCTATCAGTGAGGCATACCGCAAACACATGCAACACAGACACACAGATTAAACATACATCAGCACAACTCAAACTCCCAAAAGCACAATCATCACAGACAGGTTGAACATAAAACCTCTAACAAATACACTAAACAAACACGACACAAAATAGTCACACACATAAAAAACTGAGTTTTAAGCACACTGGGATCACTCCCTCACTCAGGCCAGCATGCCCATGTCATCACAAACACACCTGCCAAGAGTCACCAAACACGCCAACAGCCCTCTTACAAACATACAAGACTGAGTCACTCACAGCTCCCCCTTTTTTCACACGTAACCTCCGTATCTCAGATACAAGCATCCAGAACCTCCATTACTCAAAAAAATACAGAAACAGTAATCTAAAACCCCATTATGACAGCCACATTCTTATCATCCACACTCTTCTTCACCCCCACACTGCTCATATAAATGTCATCTGAAGGTCAAACAGACAGGAATTCCCACTTCCAGAAAAATAAATCAAGCTTGAAGCACACAAATGTGTGCAAGAGCAAAGAAACTATGTTTATGTAGTAAGTCTGTGCTGTCGCCTGAGGAGAAATTAAAAGTACAATAGTAGTTGCAAAGAAACAGCCTGTAAGGAGTGCTGTGCGCAGAAAACATCGGCCACAGTGACAGGCACCAGCAAAGACCAGACAACCATCAGTCGCACAAAGACAAAATAATGGTGATATCAAAACCACACTGTCCACAGACAACAATAAGAATAAATAACACACTAAAAGTGTAGTCTGTAAAGCATATTAGGTACTGTGTTTACTTTGTCGTTCGTGTCTGTCTTTTCATGCCACTAAAGCGTTCTGAAACATAATGCATCCTGGCGGCTGGTGTAGTCGTCGTACACTTCATGTGAAAACGGTTTGCAAATATCCAGCAGTGGAAACTTTACATTTCCAATAACATGGAATTATCAGGCAATTCTCCATGTTTCCAGACACCCAGGAATACCCTACAGGTAGGCTTCCTGCACTTCCCGCTTTTCCAGCTTGCTGCCTCTCTAGCTTGGGAGCGGTCCTTCTCCATTTCGCACTTTCTCTTCACCTTTCATGCCCTATGCCCGGCCCTGATGTCCGCTCTGCTGAGCCCAATCCTTGCAACCCTCCCTATGCCCCTCCTATATTCTCGAAGCCCTCGATCTCCTGCTGGGACAGGAAGGTTTGGTGGGGTCCAGTGCCACTGGTGTTTAACTATGTGGATGTGAAGGAGTGCAGGCCTGCAGTCGGGAGACACTGGGGAGCAGACTTGAGAACAATGTGAGGGTGCCTGGGAAGAAAGATGACTAAACCTGTTTGTAAGCCAGGAGAGTGTGAGGTAAACTAATATGCGTGATAAAGACACATGCATTTCTTTTTCGTCTAAGGCATGTTTATTATGTGCAGTTACTTTAAGGTGACGGCCAAATACACTTTAGGCACATCCCCCCTACATCCACCCCACGTGCCTATACGTATTGGGCCAAGCAGAGAGTCTGTCTGGTTTGCCAAACTTTTTTCTTGTACCTGAGGCAAACTCGAGTCACACTCCCTGAAGTCTCCCTCTCCAGCACAGCGATGCACTAGAGCAGTAGTTCCCCAACTTTTTTGACTCGTGGCTCCCTTGACCATTGCGTGCGGCTCCCCATTACATTACCTGTTTTGGCAGCGGAGGGGACAGTGGTGGTGGGGATTGTAAGCCTGGCCTCTATAGTACTTCCCATTTAATCCCTGAAAATAATTGAGATGAAGGTATGAAGAACAGTGTGTGTAAATGCAAGGATATGTCTACTCTCCCTTGTCACATATGTGTGTGCCGTCAGGTCATACAGTGCATCTGTTTGATGTTCATGCACGCTCATCCCGGAGCTGGACATACGCAACCAAAACCAGCCAGGGGCACTGGGGTGCTGCGGCGCTCAGTTTGGGAACTACAGCCTCAGCCTAAGCAATGTTTATTAATCATGCATTAGATTTCATACAAACACAAGGCACTTAATTACCTTTATATTCATCTTCAATTGTGAAACGGGTCTCAGATACAGTAACCTACCTCGTTTATCAAAGCAAAGTAATGTAATGTTTAAAAAGCTGAGGTCTTTTAATGCAATAACATAAAAGCACTCAAAATGTAAACTATGTTCATGTTTTGTATTCCAACAAGTACAATACATTCTTGATTGTTGTATCAGATATCCTTCTTCAAAAATATTGTCTTCATTTTGGAAATGTAGGCAGCATTGTTTGAGGGCAAGCAAGGTTCAAACTACAGTGCTGTTTCTATTTCACAACATTATCACAGGAGGAGTTTTCCTGCATGTATAACGATGGAAAACAAATCCCTAATGTTTGTTTCATTTTAGTCCACACTTTCTTAGTAAATAAATGTCACCTATCATAAATGTGTTTACAGGTAATCCTTTTCCACAAAAAGATTTGACAGAGGACATGTAGATCAGACAATGTAGCTGCCAGGACTGCAAAGCGTGACAATGTTCGAACTAGACAGAGGTGTCGCGGTTTTTAAATTCACTCACTCGTTCATGATATATATTTCTCAGGAAAGAACATGGACTTCCTCCTTGGTGGACACTAAAACGACTTCAGCACAAAGCATCTGCAATATTAATTACAGGCCCCTTTTCACCTCTTTAAAAAACATTAACCACCTTAACAAACAAATAGAAAACAGGAATCATAAAGTTTACAAAAGTTTAGATCTACAAAGTGCATTTTAGACAATATATTTTGCAATAATCACTTTTAACGTACCCTTTATATTCCCTTGTTAATGTATTTAATTTTCATTTTTATGTTTGAGTCTTAATTGATGTTTGCTGCTCAGACACACATGCGTCTTTTGTAGCATAGGAAGCAAGAAATCATACTAACAGAAAATACAAAATTAAAGTTTCTAGAAGATTAAAGCTGAAGTTTATAATAGACGGGCCCTCTTCGCTGTGCATAGTGCAGCTCAGCACTCATCCGTCCAGTACCAAGTAAAACAATATGGCCAGCTGCGTATATGTTAGTGATGCTTGAGAGAAATTCTATCCACCTCCTTCACACAGAAGAAAACAACGTGGCGGCGCACAGTTTGGGAATCACTGCACTAGAGAGCCAGTGCAGGAAGCAGGAACGAGCGCAGCGGCATCGTATATTTAAAACTCTTTAGCAAACTCCGATGCCTTCGTTGCGCCTGCAGCCTCTAATCCCACCCTCTCACAACTCGTCACAGGACGAGGTGGGGGTCGGAGAGGCTTGATCCCACCCCACCCTGTGACGATTGGTGAAAGGGTGGGGTGGCTTGGCTCCAGTCCCTGATTGACGTGTAGCCTGTGGTGCTACAGGGCTTCACCCTCAAGCGCCCGGAGGCTAACTTTACACCCACATAATCAGAAGGTGGAGCTTAGACTCGGGGACATTGATTTTGCCGAGCTGATGACGTCACAGGCCTCAGGGCTGTGAGCTCATCAACCCGGCAAATTGTGATTGACGGCAGGCTGAGCAGCTGCAACATCTGATAAGGATTACATCAGGAGAGTGCGTCTGAGATAAGTGCTGTTGAAGAGCTGCCCTCAGTTTACCTTTATTTTTTGAACAGTTACAAACAAAATTAAAAAGCATTTAGTGGAAATATAAAGGGGGTGGAGCCCCAGCGCCCACTTAGGAAGAGCCGCCACTCCTCAGAAGGCTTTCATAATCCTCCTTGGCAAGGTTTGTTTGGGTCTTATACCTACTACTGGTGAAATATTCAGAGATCGACTAGTATCTTTGTTACGTCTCCATTGAGCAAGCAGCATTGCATTTACTTCTGCTTTCAGAAATGTACACTGCCTGCCAGTGAAGCATTACAGTTTCTTAGAAAGTTTTTGACTTGTCTGGAAACTTTATACCTGCATTGGTGATGGTGCACTGATCAATATATGTGTAAGTTGACATATAAAAAGAACAAATCTAGCTTTACATTGATCGCTGTAATTGTTACTTTTTATTTATTTTACTCGTTTGCTTAAGCATAGTTATCATAACTGTGTGTGCTCACAGTTCTTTACCAAGTATAGTCATTCCTTTATAGTCTTGTTCACTTTCATGGCTAAGAAACAAAAAATGTAGGCATCGTGACTAAATTGTGAGGGTTGTTGACACGTGTGCACCTGAAATCCAGCCACACGTCTCACCAGCAGAGTTGTATGTAGCTGTTCAGCTAGTAGGAATCTGCAAAGGCAATAGATCTCAGAGACATGGCACAGAGAAAACCTAAAGGGGTTGCATTGTAAGCTGCATTGCAACACATTCTAAACCAGGTGTGGCCCTACATTTGAGAAGTGGGAGGGAGGCTCCATGGCTGACCTTTGCTAAAGAGTAAGCAGCAATAATTCAGCAATACATAGTAAAATAACATAATATTCCTTCTTACAGTTTTGCAACATCGTCATTTATTTTTCTTTTGTTCCAGATTCTTGATGTTGTTTTAGGGTTTTTTTTAACTGTGCATTTGGAACAAGGTCGAATCGCAGGGCACATTCTGTTCTGTTGATGTAAGGGCCTACAAGATAGAGAAACTGGAATCTGGATGATCGAGTGGTTTGAGTGTGACTCACAAGTTTTGGTTAATGGTTTTGTAAATTCCTAAAAGGTGGGCAAAGGGTCAGTATGTTGGCAAGGTAGTCCCGGGAGATTGTGTACTTTTGATTGTCAATTATTAGATTTATATGTCTTCAAAAACAGTTTTTCTACTTTAACAATCTTAGGATATGTGATGCTTTCTTTGTGCATTTACTAATAAATGTGTTTCATTTGATCCTTTTTTACAGGTTACGGCCATCACTTCAGAATCACTCCTGTGGACTCCTTCTGCTTCATTCGCTAGTTGGTTGGGAACTGAGGAAGGCATTGAGTTGTCAACAAATGGTCTCAGTATTACAGAGCCAGCTTTTGCCTTCTGTGTATTTGCCTGCAGGATCTGTAAGCCCTAGTGAGCCTCCTGTCGACTTGAAGAAAGACAAGATGCCACCATCCATGCTGGCAGATCACTATGGGGGGGAGGTTTCCATGGTGCACAGCTGCTCTAGCTCTAAAGAGCTGGAAATCCCGCCACAGGAAGTGGACTTTGTGCTGTCTAGGTCACTGGAGTCCAGCAAGGTGTCACACCCAACAGTGTATGAGGCCCACCTCAAGTTGCCTGATTTCTGCTCCACCCCTTTGGGAGACTTTGTCCCAACTCTGGAGGAAATTGAAGAGTTTCTTAAAGAGAAGATGGAGATGATCAAAGGGGAGCTAAGTGAGAACCAGTCAATTGGATCCAAGCTGGAGATTAAATCTGAACTGAAGACTGACATCAAATCGGAGTTGCACCTGGAGAGACCAAGTTCCAAATCCAGTGAGCATGGGCCATCAGTCTCTTCCGTAGGAAACACTCTCGATGCAGTCCAGACTAAGCCACCATCTGGGAACTCTGCTGTTGTGTCACCTTCCACAGGCAGTATCCCAGTTATCCTACAGATTCAGCCTCTTCAGGTAGCCAGTGGCAGACCCCTATCACCCAGCGTCATCGGGGGTATCCGTCTTGCTCAACTGGTCATTAGTGTCCAGGGCCAGAGTGTAACTGTTGTACCACATGTATCCCAGAGTCCCCCAGGTGCTGGGGATCAAAAATATGTCCGGATTGCCCCTCTGCCTATTGCAGTCCGGCCACTTTCTTTGGGAAGCATTCTGGGTACGGCTACTGGCTTGCAAAGACTACAGAAGGTCTCCCCATCTGTCATCCGGGTTCACAAGTGTAGTCACCCTGGCTGTGGCAAAATGTACACCAAGAGCTCGCACCTGAAGGCACACTTCCGACGGCACACAGGAGAGAAGCCCTACATCTGCACCTGGGTGGACTGTGGATGGAGGTAAGTACTGAGAATCTGTGACAAAGGCAGAAGGGGAAGCAAGGAGAAATATTCAAAGACCTAGCTACTTCTTTCTTTTTCCAGTATTATAAAGCATGTTAATCTTGAGATAACTGGCACATATTTTAACCTTCTTGTGATCTTGAACAAGTGCGCAAAAAACCAACATTGCTATAATAAATAATTTACATTTTATTCTATTAGACAAAAGTTTGATACTAGGCAGTTTAATCTCTTGTGTTTCAGAATGCTGGAGAACTTGCACAATATTTATTTATTTATTTGCACACAATGTCAGGGCAGATCATTTTATTTGTTTTCACTATAACCCAGTACACTTTATTCTTTATTGCAATAATCTGTACCAGTACAAACACAATGAAACAAGTGTACAACGAGAGACAATCCCAGGTCCCCCCACAAGATCGCATCCAGGGCAAAAGGACTCACAGCAGCACTTCCCAGGCCGACAGTCTGACTGGTGTGAGGTACACTTGGCTGTCACCTTGTATGCTGAATCCCTTTTGGGGATACTTTGGAAGGATCTTGGTATGACCACCCACTGTAAGTCCCAGATCTTTGGTATATTTGTCCCTCCCCAGGTCAGCTGTCAATCTCTTATGATAGGTGTGTGGAGTGCATAGTTTAGAATCCTGAAGGGAATGGTAAGTTTTGTATGTAAGGCCTTTAGTGCCTGAGAAGGATCTCACCAGCTTCTTGAAGAGGGTCAAGCGCTGTG
Source organism: Pleurodeles waltl (assembly GCF_031143425.1). NCBI lineage: Eukaryota > Metazoa > Chordata > Amphibia > Caudata > Salamandridae > Pleurodeles > Pleurodeles waltl. The sequence goes on along the minus strand of NC_090445.1, from coordinate 448,040,264 downwards.
TGGCGCCATTTGATTGGGTGAGTGGAGTACATAGTAGTGGAGTTGGCATGACTGGAGCCGTGACTTGTCTGTGACATGGAATTCCTGCTTGCAACTTTCAAATGATTTGACTGACTTGCCTGTGCAAAGATGGCTTATAAATCTGTAGTCTCTCCTTTCACTCTCTTTGAAGGTGGCTAGGGCAGGGATGAAGTTCAGGGCTTATTGGGGGATTGAAAAGTCATGAGCCTCCTCTGAACCGCTTTGTGGTCCCAAATGTCAAGCCCTTTTTGGGTGGCCGTAGCGATATAGGTGCTTTTAGGCCATGTATTTTGTTTAGGTAGCCACGTCAGGTCCCAGAGCAGTGACCAAGTGACAGCCTGGTCCGTGTGTAGCCAATGTTCCTCACTCTTATGGATGATCTATTCCAAGACATACTGGATGTATGCCAGCTGGTAGTATTCCAGTAGATGGGAGCAGGCCATACCTCCTCTATCATGTGGATGCATTAGATTTTTATTGGAGAGTTGCTGAATTTTCCCTGCCCAGACAAGTTTGCAAATGTTGCTTTGAAGCCGCACAATATCTTGGTTGGGGATGGGAGTTGGCAGCGTTTTAAATATGTATAGGACTCGTGGGAGGACATTCATTTTAACAACATTGATGCGGCCCGGCCAAGCCAAGTAAAGCAGGCACCAGTGATTCTCAAGTATTTCTTTGCGGGAAAGCTTGCAGCTTGCACCAGGCCATTCCAGCAGGTGTGAGGTAATGGTAAACCGCAGGTATTTGATCGACTTTCAAGCCCATTGATGGTGGTCGACTCTTGAAGAGTCGTGAGGTCAGTGGGTGGAATTGTGAGATTGAGTACATGTGATTTAATTAGTTTGACCCTAAAGCCCAGTATACCCACATACTCCTTTTCGAATGGCGTCTAGTGCAGTGAGGGAGACCATGGTGTTGGTGAAGGTGAGGAGGACGTCATCTGCAACAAGAAAGTCTTATGTGATTGCTCTGAAAAGGGAATGCCAGTGATTTGCCGCTCCAGCCTAATCGTGATGGCAAGTGGTTCTACTATCAGGGCAAATAGTAGTTTAGGTAATGGGAATCTTTGTTTCATTCCCCGATACAGGGTGATAGGGGCAGAGAGTCATCCATTGAGCTTGATCACTGCGGAAGTAGCAGTTTAAGCTGCTAGGACTTTTTCCCAAAAGCGGCTTGGGAATTGCAGCTTCTGGAGGCCTCTGCTGTAAACGTCCAGCTCACTTGGTCATGTACTGTCTCTGCGTCGAAGGAGAGAAGCATGGTAGGGATCTCATGGCTCTGTTCCTTTTTCAATCAGATGGGCCGGACAGCGGCTATTGTCAAAGCCTAGCTGGTTGAGTATGAACCTGACCTGGTCCGATTCTATGAGGAAGGTGAACAGAGGGTCTAGGCATATTGCTAGTTGTTTAGTAAAGATTTGTGCTGCTACATTTATGAGAGTGGTAGGGCGATACAACGCTCCGTTTGACAGATCTTTCCCGGATTTGGGGAGTAAGGTTATTTATGCCTCCCGCATAGAGGGTGGGCAATTATATTGCAGAGGTGAATGAGTTTTAGAGTGGATCAGTTAGGCCCCCAGGGCTGGTAGGGAGACTTTGTAAAATTCTACTGGTAGGTCGTCTCTGGCCCTGTGGTTTTCCCTGCTGGGTTATCCATGACTACGCTCTGCAGTACCGCCGCATCTATAGGGGCCTCTAAGGATATACCCTTATTGGGCAGTAATTGGGTCCCATGCACAGTGGTGGAGGAAATTACACACACGTGCAGGGTCTGGGTCCTGTGTGTAGAGGGTTTGGTAGTAGTCCTGGAAGGCCTCTTGCTTATCTTTCTCCAGAGAATGGTACCAACTTTGTCACCTCGTTGTAGAAACAGGTCATTAGAAGGATGCCTTCTGTTCAGTTAGTTCTATGAAGTTTCGAATGCCCCCTAATTATGGCCAATTTCCTGCTTAAGAAACTTAGAAGACTTTTGTTTATCCAGATCCTTTAGTTGTTTTATCTCAGCCATCAAAGAATTTCCCACCAGTCTGACCTCCCTCGTTCTGCCTTTATCTATGACTGCTATAGTCCCGCATACTGTGGTTTTTAAAGCATCCTAATGAATGTGTTTCGGGACATCGGTGGTGGTATGTGCAAAGTAGACTTGTACGGCCTCTTGGATGTCTGCTCTATTCGTAGGGTAGCACATTAGTTGCGGGTGCAGGTGCTAGACTGCAGATTGTTGAGGTATGCAGGGATCGTCACGTCATCCTACCAGAGTGTGGTCCGAGGTGGATATGTTGGCAGATGCCAGTGTGGGTAGAAGAGAGTGGGAAAATAGTATGTAGTCAATGCTGGAATAGGAAGTGTGAAAGTGAGAATAGAAGGAGTAGTCAGGCATAGAGGAGCCCCAGTTCCTCTAGTTCATTTTTTAGTAGGGCCGAGATTTCCCCTTCATTTGTTGTAGATGGGAAACTGTAGCTGCTTTAGCATCCTCTGTTGCTTTGGGGACTTTTTGTCCGCGTTTGCCGTTCCAGGTGGGTGTGTCAGTCTGAACCTGATGTTTTCCTCCGTGATTGGTGCAGGTGTGGTTGTGGGGAGGGCATCCCTTTCTACTTCAGCTGGGATGTCAAGCAAGGTTTTAGTCTCCTGTAGCCACCTTAGTGCCAGCCATTAAATTGGAAAATGAGGCTGAAGGGGTGGCTCCATTGGTAGGTGAGATTCCACTCTTTCAAGGCTTTTGTGACTGATCAGAACTCTCTGAGGCTTTTGAGGGTTGTTAGCAACAGGTGTTGGTAAATATGGACCGTTGCACTGTGAAAGATTATGGCAGCCTTTCTGTGTGGCACTGCCGTAATTGCTTCTTTCACTTCGTAGTAGTGGAGGCAAGTTATGATGACAAGGGGCGGTCAATGTGAGGGCATCCCTGACCTGAAGCTATACTGTGAGCCTGGTCCTGTTTAGAGGCAGGAGAGCAGGGTCTCACCAATGGTGTTAAGTGCTCTGACACGAATGCTAAAGTGTTGGATCTTCTGTGCCCTGCAGTACACCCCATATGCAGATGTTAATCCTACAGCTCAGATTCTCAAGATCCCTTCTTTTTCCACTATAACTTGCTATTCTGCTCCTCCAAGACATTGATCTCTTCCACAGCATTGCTTGGTCTTCCGTGCGTGAGTCTGCCGCTTGTGTCAGGTGCCAGGTCCCTCAGTTCCAATACCTCCCTACCGACCTCCCTGATAAAGGACTTTAATTCTGCTTTGAGTGGGCCTATTTCTGTAAGGAAGTGGTCCATATATTCCTGGGAGAGTGGCTTTACCGGGCTCTGTTGGCTTTCCCACTGATCGGCCTCCGATTAGCAAGTCCCTTCTCCTGTAGCCTTGCAGGTCCACAGCTCCTTGACTGCTCTCCTTAGCTGGTTTGCCTTTCACCATTGTGGCTTTTTACTCGCTGATGCTGGGAAGTCAGGCGGGGAGAAGGGTGGGTTGATGATTCACAGGGCCCCATTGGGGTGGTCAGAGGATACTAACTCCACGCTTCTGCTGAACATTGTGGGCCTGGTGCCAGAGCCGTAAAGGGGGACTCCTGTTTCATCCTGTCATGGCCTGGGGTGCCCTTGGGTTGAGCATTCACTGATGTGGGGGATGCAGTTCCCTGATTCTCTTTTCCCAAGAATAGGGCGTAGTAGCTCCAGCTTCCATTTTATATTTTTATGGTTTTAGAGGGGCGGTGTTATTCCAGGTCTTCAGTGGGCATCGAGGAAGTGCTCCCCCTGCAGGGGAAATGCCTTGTGCAGGGTGCTGGTTGTTGGTGCCGGTGGGACAGTTGTAAGCCCAAGCTCTCTGGAGCTTCAGCACACTTCCAGGACTGGCCTCAGGCGAGTCTATTGGCAGCCCTGGGCTTCATTGTCTCCAGTCCTCTGCCGCCCGCCTAGGATCTGCAGGGCTCTCTGCCCTCCTTCTGAAGAAAGAATCCCGGTAGAGCTGCTCGTGCAGCAGGGCCGTCAGGGCATTTGTCCAGAGAAATGTGTCACAGGAGCAGTGGACCCCCTGACTGCCCACAGCTCACCTCGTGGGTATGGCTATGCATCACAGGAGCCTGCATCCAGATGAGGGAAGCAGTCCAGATCACTGCGGTGGGCTGACAGGATCTGGCACCTCGTCTCTGTCACGCCAGCTCCCCCCCAACCCCCCTAAAAGCCAGCAGGGTCTACAGCGAAGGAGGACAGCGCTTCCTCTGTACCTCCCCTAGCCCAATTTTCTTGAGCGCCTTAACCAGGGGAGTAGGTCCAATCCGGCCTCTGAACAGGCAAACCCCGTCTGGCAGGGAGGTGACTCTCCCTTCCCCCACCCCCATATATTGTCAGCGGGTGCTCTGGGTGTCCCCTAGTTTACTGGTGGATAGCAGCAGCTAGTAGGTTTCACTGTGGGATACTCTGTATGTCATTGACGCCAAAACCGAGTGGGTTCAGCAGATCTGCTGCTTGCTCGGCCAGGCCATGCCGCATTGTAATATTTTTTTAAACATTCTTTTTAGAGCTTTGTATAATCTGTTCTAAAAGGGAAAGCAATGTTATGTTCAGCTGTGAGAAACTCTTTTTTTTTTTTTTTTTTTTTTAAATGAAAATGGAACATTTATTTGAAAATGCATACCGAAATCTCAAACTAACTGCTGTTTTGGGACATGCATATACACATATTTCCCTCATTTTTTCCAATTATGTGAATAAGATTTCTTCGATATAACTCCCATTTTAAAATATTTTTCTTAGAGTGATCAGCATAACACGGACAAGCAAGAGCAGGGACTATTTAAACAGCTTTTTATATGGCTGTAAATGTAAATAGCATATATCCTAGCACAGTGTGCTCATTCTGTGCCACTGTATTTAAGGGTTTGTCTGATCTGCAAATTTAAAGCGTGGTTTGCCTTCTTTGGACACCACTTTAAAATGGATGATATCTTGAAGCTCTGAAATTCATTTCAAAGGAGCCTCTAAACATTCATCCAAATTTCTATCCAAATTATGGGACAAAGAAATCTGGTGGAAAGCAGAGCAAAAATGCAAAGTTGTTCAGCAATCCTTAGATAGAATTTAAGTAATCTTTTGCATGTGAAAACTGATATTGCGAATATATTACCACAAATTGTATTTAATAAGACTCCCAGAGTAAAAAATGATGAGTTTGATACTGCCCAAGAAAGCCAGTTTAGTATCTATATCGGTTATATAATGTTTGACTTCCCTACATACACCTGCCACGTTTTTCTGATAGTCTCCATATATTTCTCTTGTACTTCTCCTTTTAATAAATGTATATGAATCTAATGCACCTTAGTAGGAGACAACGTCATTTCTCTGACCTTTTGATTCAGCATTGTAATATGTCCTGGTATGTCGGCTAAACCTCCTCTAATTTGAACAATCACATTTTGGCCGTTGTTTATGAGCATACATGGAAATGTGATTTGTGTGTTATTCTAACTGAACTAAAGTGGTTGTAACGGTAAAACAAAAAAGTGTTTTTCTCACACTTAAGAGTAGGTAGGTTGTTTTATCGGCTATATAGAAATGCTTTTAGACCATTGCATAGACTAATAACCCTATTTCCTCTTCCTCCAGGTTTTCCCGCTCAGATGAGCTCTCGCGCCACAAAAGGTCCCACTCCGGGATCAAGCCGTACCAGTGCTTGGTGTGTGAGAAGAGGTTTGCCCGCAGCGACCATCTTTCCAAACACATGAAGATACACCGGGGGCAGCGTGGAGCCTCCAAACATGAAAGTTAACCCCAGCTTTTGCTCTGAACGGAGGATGCGTTCCCTGTCATGGACTGGTGGGATTTATAATGTCCTGGGCCTTCCTGTGCTCTGGTACTCCTTGCCTTATGCTCTTACCTCAACCCCTGTTCAAGACTCAAACGTCTGATACCATTTTTCATTAGCCTAATTCAATTTAGAGTCTAAAGCAACAGGTGTGGATGTTGGAAATAATCCAGCAACAAGCTTTTCTCAGCTGTGGGAGAGACGTGCTTGATAGTACTTAATACTTGAGTTTATCTAGGGAATGTTTCCCTCTATCCTTACTGAACACCATAAAGTACATTAACCAATTATGCAATACTGGATTGCATCTGAATTGAGATTGCACACAATGTCAGAGTGCTTTTCTAGTCAGTGCTGCATACTCTGTTATGCACTGCACGTTCAAAAGAAGCAGTCCTTGCTAAGTATATGGAGGACTTTGTTCATACTTGAAGACCTGCACTTAAGCTCATACACATAGCCAAGTCTTTGACATCACTGCTCGCTAAGAGTCTTCCCTACATCCATGTTTTATATAAATGTTTCCGGCCTCCAAGAGGCATTTCTCTTCACAGTATCCTACTTTTCTGCACTACATAGTGCACCAAATCTGACAGTCTTCCATACCATATTGATGGTTAGCACATTCGGCTGTGTCATGTCTAAATATTTACCCCCCCAGTGTTCGCATCAGCTGTCGGATGTGACAGGAGGCTGGGGGTCCCAACAAATATAGTATGTATGTATTTGCTTGTGGTACAGTTTACTTGGGTTAAGTTGTTCTTCTCTATGTGGCCATCTTACTTTCAGAAACCTGAGGCACCAAGCCAGTTGATGCATTGCACTCACAAACCCATTTGGGAGAATGCTTGATTTTATATTTCCATAGTTCTTTTCAGGGCCTGCAGCATTTAAAAGTTCCTGGATTTCCTCTGCCATGTCCTGTAAAGTTTATTTCATGACAGCTGTTCAGTTTCCATTCCTAAAAAAGACATTGTTGGTTGCCCCCACTGGCTGTCCTGGTCTTGCTGGCCATGAACTAATCCTAATGTCCCCTGATCCTTTTCCATCTTCATCTGTTGGAATGTGCAGCTGTTGCCCTCTGTAGGGACTTGAGATTCCCAGAGGTCTGGTCTGAGAACAAAGCCCATTTGCATTTGCAGTCGACATGTTACAGTAGATGCAGAAACCAAGAATGGAACAGTTGGGCCAAGAATCTTCTCAAGATTTAGCACCCAGTGTGGAGACCTCTTTGTGAGCTTGGTCTCTCAGTCGGTGTGGATATGTGTGTACCTTGCCATAGCCCAGGAGATGTAGGCTATTGTGTGTTATTTATTTACAATCCAATTAAGGGGATTAACCTAAGCACTGATCCCAGGGTACTTTAGAAGGCAACACAAGGTGTGGGGGCAGGAGACCAACTCGTGGGCAGAGACACTAAGCTTGCATGAGAGATGGAAACAAGCTGGTTATATATTTCGGTTTGGTCTTTTGTTCCTGACAGCTTTATTTCTTTCTGGAAGAAAGAGCTATAACCCTTCTGTCCTTGTTCTTGGACATCATGACAGTTTCCTCGGGGAGCCCACAGCCTAGTCTTCCTCAGGTGGCATAAGGAGCCCGATAATCTTCCACTGCAAGCCATACTTTGTGTTTTACACAAGTAAGATAGAGCAGTGTGTGGCGTTCTCACCACAGAGCATGTCACAGGTTCAAATCTCACCAGCTTTTACTTTTCTGAGAGTGATGAATTTGCTTACTGCTATTACAAATCTCCACAAGAGAATTCATTTAATGACATGCACAGTATCAGCTGTGGGAATGGGTCTGCCTAGGTTGATCCATACCACGTTTTCAGACTAATCTTAGACTATGTAAATGAGTCTAGTTTACATGTGTTGAATGGGGATACCCTGAATATCTGGCCTGGATCTCGCCCTCATAGGTCACCGTTGGACAGTCGTGCAGCTCTGCAAATGAATATGAATGGTCAGCTGACCTCATTCTGCAATAAAAAAAAACTCTCAACGGTTAAGTCTTCCACAGACTACCAAAAGCACTGAGATACCACAATACAGACTGTTCACTGTACAAATGGTAAACAACAAAATTGTTGAATGACTGAGTGCGCCAGCCATGGGTGTTTATCTCTTTTTGCCTTTAAGTTGAATCTTCTTTTTGTTCTTTTATCACTGTTTTAAATGTGATTCTTGAGCTTAAAAAAAGGCTACAAAATAAGGCTGTGGCAGTCTCCTAGTTCCACATGGGCAGATGTGTAATGGTGACCAGCAGGCTGTGCTGCTAGTTCCTAATTCCACGTGTCACTGGGGACTGAGGCTATTCGTTGTTGACCAGGAAGCAGCACAGCTTCTACTGGCAGTATTTCAGATCTAGAGCAGGAAGAGCAGTTCCTACTTGGCAGCCGCCGAGGCTCTGCTCCACGCTGTTGCCTCCACGTCTGCAAGCATTCAGTAGAGAATGGTGCAGAGCGAGTTTCTGTCTTCGTAATGACACTTCGTAGTCCCTTCGGTCTTCACTTAAAAGGTAACATTTGGAAACAACAAATGGGGAGATTTGCTGAAAAATATTCGGCGATTTTTAATCCCCCCCTAGACTTGCATTGAAACAGAAGTTTTAGGTGGAAGACATAAAAAATAATTTAATTTTTAATTAAAAAAACTACTGAGTCTCCCACCTCACTGCTGGTCTCCCACCTATATCCCGTATGTTATTATTTATACCTCTTATCCTGACTGCTTTAAAGCTAGATCTCCACCCTCGGTATAACCGCTGCAGTGAGACAAGTTTCTTAAAATAATGGTGTATGCTAGAAGAGAGGCCCATATTATTATCTAACTTCTCCTTTTTAGCACTTGAACAATATGCGAACATTTGTACCAAATTCATTGTTTCTCCTTTTAGCACTGTCAGTAAAATGAAAGGCTGCCAGGAACCAAACTTGTGAGCTTCAGGTTTTACACTCTGCATGACGAATACTTTTGTGGGGCCATAACACAGCAACTGTTGTGGGGCCCTTCACTGGTTTGAGATTGAACAGATCGCTTGTAATTAAGAAAACTTGCGGGCGGGGGGACAAAATACAGTATTTTTTGCCACCTAGTTTTGGCGGTGCAGATCCACATCACGAAACAACAGATCAAGTTTTTTTAAATTATTGAAATAATGTTGAAATAGGAACGCGGGAATTGGAGCAATGAGCTTGACTGTCCTTCCCTGATGACTTCCCTACTGTTAATCGATGCTTAAATACAATTTGCTATTTTGAAGATTTGGAATCAATAAGCCTTTTTTGTGTGAAATTATGCCTGGACATTTAAGAGTGGGCCACACCTATATCAAGGTATGACATAGTTACAAAAACACTTTGTGGACCTGTCTGTTATTCTCAGGTTTTGGTTAGATTAGGAGAAAAACAATGTGTTTTTTTCCGAGTTATCTATGCTTATTTCTCAGTTGATTTTGCATGAAGATCTGAGATAGGGAATCCTCTTGTAGTTTGGCGACAGACTGCAGTTTGATTTCCGAATGCCAGCCCCAGTTAGTTGCCCTTTCGTGTTTCACTTTGGGTTTATGGGGGCAGAGGGAGGCTAATGCCCCTCCATCTCCCCTACCCCAGTGCTTGAGACAGGCAAGATAATTTAGACTGGGGTCTTGCACTTCATCATGATGCACAGCACTTGCCATGGATTAGGGCAGTCATCCTGAATGTGAGCGTGGCCATTTTATTACAAAGTATGTGATAATACGGAGATGATGCAGGTCTGATGGTGGAAGCACACAATACTTTAGTAGCCCCTGTAAAGAGCTGGTCTCTGCATTCCTTAAACATTCTCCCCAGAGGCCGTGGGTTGAACAGGGATCTGATCTGATCTGATCTGAACTGAGCTGATATAAGTTTAGTAGGACCATCCCTCCTCATGGAGGCACAAGATTAAATGGACAAAGAGACAGAATTCCCTCTCTAACTGACCAGAAGCTGCACACAACATACGTGGAGATTGACAATCTTTACCAACTTTCGAGCTTCAGTGGGAGGCCACACGTTGAATGTGGCTGGAGAATTAACTTCTCAGTAAACTTTTGAAGAGACCCCTCTAGCGAGGGGTGAGGTCTTCCCTCTGCAAGAGAAGTTCATTTCTTCCTAAACCATTGGAAGAACCCTTCCACCCTGGAATGACATGAAACCCGGTTTCCTCTTTAACAGGTTAGAGATTACATGTGCATGTGGACTGAATACCCCTCTGTCCTCCAGATGTTACCACGCTCAGATAAAGAGCTATGGCTGAATGCATGTGTGAACAGAGCTCTTCATAAACTCCATACATGGGATTGGTATGTCCAAGCTCTTTGCTTGTTCCATGTACATGAATTACACTCAGTTTGGTTTCAAGGTCACTCACACTTAAGCACTTAATTAAATATGAGATGTATTTTTCGTCTATGTTCTAAACTCCTCTAACCCCAATTTCAGATTTTTTTTTCAGGAAGGTGCAATTTAGCTAAAAAGTGAATAGAAAACCTTTGAGGAGTATTTGATGTCGGGAGATAGGTAAGCCTTCAGGAAACCCAAATTGTGAAAACAAGTTCATTGCAGCATCACTGGGGCAATAGTACCTGGAATTAAAAAATAATGTGCCTCTTTATTCCCATACTTTTCCTAAGTATGTTTACCGTTTTCTTTATTTTTGGTTAAAGATGGGTTATTCATTGAATAATTAAACTTTATTTGGCAGTGAAGCGTTAATTGTTGTACTTTGTTCACATTTAAGGCCTTTTCAACGTGTGTGATTGTGGTTTTGTTTCTGTCCCTTTCATGATGAGTTCAATCTTAGAGCAAACTCAGGGTCACAAGTCGTACATCCGTGATACAAGATGGTGGTATATTTGATAGACTTATTTTACTCTAAAATTACATATGCCCTTATGTAAGGTTTAGGCAAAAGCTTTGCTGTAGTGTCCATCACAAGCACAAACTTGATAAATTCACGTTGATGTTACTGTAAAAGTTTCTATTTTGCTGATCTCTCACTGCCTTTAAGTGTACTTCACGGAGTTTTTGTGCCCCCCCCCCCCCCCAGTCGAATTAGCACTTAGGTAAGTTGATTTTTGATCTTTGAAATATTATCTTAACCCACTGATCCTAAGCATAGTATAGGTTGTGTATATTTAAATGAAACCGGTGTTGGGCTTAAATCATGAGGCCATTTGATTTTCTTCTCCAAGGCAATTGTTTTTCCAGTTGATGTTATGCCAGGTTTTGTTTATAGGGCGCCTCTTTGTACAAATCATTGATTTGGCTAGAGTAGGTCTGTTCAGTTACCCTTTTGCAATGAAGTTGGTTGAAACTGTCTTTTTAAGTGATTTAAAATATGTCGTTGGGATAGACCTTTCCACAGAGAATGGGTAACCATGGTTACAAGTCACACACAGTAATCCTGCATATGAAAAATATGCTCAGCATATGCACTGAAGTGATACATTCTGTCCATTCCTGCCTATTTAGAGGCAGTGGTCTTTTGTGAAGTTTTATGACTTCACTAGTTACACAGCAACGTCTCTGTGCTCAAGCCCCCGTCTTTAACAATCCTTTTCTTTGCCCATTGTTTTTCGCGTTAGAATTTCTAGGCTCTTTTCTTTCTCAGTACAGCATCTGTTTCATGAGCACTTTCTCAATTGGCAAAGCAAGCTAGTATATAATTTGCACGCTATCCTTCACAATTATGCATCTTCATCCTAAGCAAAGCGCCGAGCTGCTGTGTCAGACATATTATTGCTAATCCAACATTCCGAAAACGTTTCCAGAAAATGGTTGTATCTTCTTTCCCTTATTTTATAGTAAGTAAAATATGAAATGCAGGAAAGCTTTCAATTGGTGGTGATGAACAATGGGATAGATAGTAACAAACTTTCACACTGAAGTATGTAGATGTGTGAAGCAAAATTACGTGAAACTTGTCCTGGTGGCCAGAAAGATTATGGGCCTGATGTACTAACATTTCATTGGCAGAAAGAGGTCGTAAATTGTGCACTGAGTTTTTGTGAATGAAATGAGAGTTTCCAAACAGACTATTGGGCTAATAGAACAGTTTGTAAAATAAGGATTCAGAATGGGTTGCAATTCGACCTGTCTCATTCTTAAAATACATTCATGATGTAGGTCGCAAATTGAGACTCATTCTGATTGAAAGCTATAACAGGCATGATGGCCTTCTAGGGTCAGCAGATCACCATGCCTGTGATTGCATTTCTAGAAACTAACCTTTCTTTTTAATACACCCCATTTCCCCAAAGGAAATGAGGCTGCCTTCTCCTTAAACATTTTCCAATATTCAGTAAGTGGAACAAGGTCCCTTTTGCAGATGTTATTACCTCCTTTGAGGAGACAGTAATTTCTCAATAGTTTCTGGTCATAGTTATGGGTCACACACCATTCTTTGCATACTAATTTGGAAGGGACGCTCTAAATACACCCCTTCCAAATTGTGAGTCAGTGTCCACTTCTAAACTTAATTTATGATTTGTTAACCCTTTATTGAATTGCAAAATGTGTTTAGTACATACCAAAAAGCCATTTTGTGGTTGCATGTCCTGAGATTTTGTGTATTGCAGGGTTTGCGACTTGTAAAGGTCTTGGTACAACAGTCCATATACCTTTAGGTTTACTAATAGGCCAAGAGCTCCCTTTGTTTAAGGTAACCTTATGACTTGACATTATCTTGAGATAAAACACTAGTTTGTTATGCTTGTTTTGGAGTTATCAAATAAGGATATTGGACGGTTTCTGAAGGATGCATTTGTAAGCGCCTTCACAATGCACTGTAAATTTGTTTTTAACATAAATTAAGGTATTTAGGGAATGCTCCCTGCTTGATACAGTTCTAGAATCCGGGTGTTTTTCTCCTATCTCAATGAAAATAATATGAAAATAAATATTTTGAAACAATCCTCGTTGGGTGTTGTACAACCTTTAGAATGACCATTGATAAGCTTATATATTACCATGTTTCCAATAAAATAAAACGTTTCTTTTATTGAATCCTGATAACCAATGTCATAATGAACTGAACCCTATAAAAGGAAAATTAGAGTACCTTTAAATTGTAGTAATAATTCACCTATAAATTCCCAGGCCACTTTCTTGAAGGTAAGCACACTAATTTTAGTTTTAGTACAGAGGGTTTGACCTTGATCCTGTCACATCTTCAAAAAGCACTCACATTTCGGCTGATTTCCAGGAGAGAAGACCTGCAGCCAGCCCCTCTGACTAGACAATTTAGATATAGGAGGGGCCTGAATCTCAAGAATTATGATTGGAGTGGACTGGGAGCCATTTGTGTGTGAGTAGAGCCACCCCGCCCCTTTTCCTTTATTCCAACTAGGGTCTTTTTCTTTGCAGTAAGCTCTCTCTGATAGAACAACTTAGAAGTTTTTATCAAAGTTTCACAGAAGCAAAGGAAAACTTCTATTTAGAGGAGATAAAATTGCCGGGAGAGGCGGGACCTAGCGTTTATTATGGAGGTATGGCCTCCTGCCCTCCCAGTAAATTTAATGTTGTAAGGATTAGGCTATTTTTTTGCAAATGGGTGTACAAAGTAGCATTTTTTTTCATGAGTTTTTGCAAAATGTCGATACAAGTTAATGAAATTGCACAAAATTATACTTTTGTTGTGAAATGTGATTTGCCAGTTTCTCGTGTGAATTCTGTCACATGAGCAACCGGTTTCAGAAGATAAATGTATGTTTGTGTGCCATTTTCTGTGCGAGTGTCCCACATGCAAAAATTCCCCACAGTTGAGTAATGCAAAATGTCACAAATTTCATGTAACACAAAATATTTTGCCAGCGTAATTAGGCATAATTAAAATTTCACCTAGGCTTACTTTTGACATGCTATCCTTGAGTTAATACAGAAAGGTCTGTGTCGGATCTGCAAGCCCTCGAAGAAGACTTCGACCTCCATAAGCTGTGTTGTTCTTAAAAATGATGCATCTCCTTTCAAGTAACTTGAAAAAATGAAGGGATTAAGTGTGTACATGTGGGGAAATGGATTGTGGCTGCCTTTCCCAACGTTACCGTCGTCAGCCTTAGGGACTAGAATGACTAAGGTCATCATACTCTAACACGCGAAGCCAGTTAATTCTGTCTGACAAAGTCGACAATTGGCATCACATATACTGTGCATATAAATGATGGATGAAAGTGTGGCTCTAGCACATAGTATGACTGAAGATTCCGCTAGAAGAAGAATCGGGCCTTGCTAGTTGCCCAAGGGGTTACATTTTTCCACACTCCTGATGATCAGGTTTTGTTCTCATTTGTAGTTTAGGGGCATGTAGAGATGCTGCAGTTTGTCTTCCAGATTTTTCTCCGATTGTTACAATTACTTCCCCAGATAATGGGTGAGGTGTATTTATGATATATATTTTTGGTGTTGCAGTGTAATTAAATTTATCAAACAACGCTTAGGGAATTTGCTTGAATTTGCCTGTAGCTAAAATGGGCTTCTCATACAAGCCCCGTCTCCCTCAGTGTGCCACCTGTTTGTATAAATATTGTCTCGGAGTTTCAGCAAAATAAATCTGAACGATGTGCTGTTAATAAAGTAAACCTGGTCTTAGCGGGTCATTTTATTTTGTAATAAATATTCTTGGAATAAAACAGAAATGCATGTGTCTTGTGTTATTAGTTATCAACTTAAGACGGAGCTGCAAAAACGCACACTTCCCTCAAGAACAAGTAGAGGAGGGGCATTCCTTAAAATGAACTTGGGTGGGTGCTGAACGCTTAACATGCTTTTTAATGTGCAGTCCCTTTTTATACACATGTAGTTTTATTTATTTTTATTTTTAGCTAGAGGGTACTTCCACCAAAACATTTGTCTAGTTTTTAATTTTTCTTTGTATTTTGTTTTTGTATTTATCAGTCAGACTTTTACTTGAGTGCTTGATCTTTTCACTATTTAGGCATAATATGAATGTAGAGAAACCGTGGTAAATATTCCAATAAACATTTTTTTTTAATGTTTATAAGCACAAAAAACTAAATGGCCAAAACCAATGAGAAGAGCCAAACAAAACTAAAGCAAAAATTGAGGGGCAGAGGTATTTATTCAGGAATGTGGCATATTGAGCCATAGTGCTTCTTTCTATGCAATGCCCGTTTACCACAAAGCAAAATTTGTGAATTACTGTTGCAGCAGTTTTTGGCCCATACAAAACACAACAGATTTACAAAGGACAGTCAGACAAGAAAGCAATACCTGAGGGAAGCACACGAGGGTGAGCGAAACACAGGGGGTGTGTGGGAGAAGCACATGGGTGAGAGAGCAACATGGAGCCTCTCAAAGTATGCAAGGGAGAGAGCTGGGAAATACACTCGTCTCATGGACTGTTTAGTTAGTTGGTTCAGGTCCTTTCTGCCTGTGTTGAGGAGAGAACACTGGTTATTGTGCTGTGAGATGCTGTGTCATTTATAAAATGCAATGCCGTCTACACAGACTGAGCAGACCGGTTTCTCAGTTGCTTGTTTCACACATTGGCAAGTTGTGGATTTTCTTGTAGCGGGATCATCCTGGTATCGATGCCTTTCTAGCAAGTGGTGGAGGATATCAGTTTTTTTTTGTTTTTTAATATGGCTGGCAGCTTTCGGTATACTTAAATTTTCTATGTCATTAAAGGCACACCGCAGGTAATTTCTGCACAGTGGGAAGGGTCAGCATTATGGGACCAAACACCCGGGAATCAGCACAGCTAAACAATGACATTGCGACAAGCCTTATAGTGATAGTGGTTAGTGTGACTTAATTTTTTTTTTTTCCTGGCTAGCAGGGCTCAACGTATTTTCATCTTTTAATGCTGATAAAGGCAGACTACGGCTAATATATTTGCAATGGGAAGCATCAGAAGAATGAGACTAGATGTTCAGGATGCCCGAAATCAGCACAGCTACTGTCAGGCATTGTGATCAATCTAAACATGGAAGGAGTTGTTTTTTATTTTATTATTATTATTATTATTATTATTATTATTATTATTATTATTATTATTAAAGTCGGGGGTGAAGGGGTTCCTGTCTGGCAAGGCTCAGCATTCCATTACCTTCGCATGATAAGGCATTTTTTGTCATAACTTAGCAACGTGATGGGGTCCAGTACCCAGAAATCAGTGAAGCTAGATCAAGACATTGTAGCCAGCCTTAAAGTAGTAAGCCGTATTCTAGATTTCCCCTGCAATGTTCTTGTATGGTCCAACACCAGAGTGCTGGATGAACAAGACAGGCAGAGGCTCCATTGGGCTCCAACACCACCTTCTGCTGGCTGTAGCCTGCATTCCGAGAGGTTAACATAGGAGTTGCCCAGGACAAAAGATGACACTTATTGCTTACTACTGTTTCAGTCGAAAGCCCTCTTGCTAGAGGTATTAGCAGAGTTAATAGGGTTGAGAGGTGGGGATGGAGGAAGGGTAAAGGTGGGAAAAGTCAAGACATTAAAAGGCAACAGAAAGTTGAATTGTCTAAATAACAAGAATTAGCAAAGCAAAAAGGTCTCGCTTTTGAGGCCTATTGGCTTTTCCAATGGTTTTTAGTGATGCTATGCTGCACAGTTATAAAGGAAACTCAAAAAGTGCTGTAGCACGGCTGCGTCATTTTGTGGGACCAAGCTTACAAAATGGTGTGGGCACTTTTTCTTTTTATGTACCGATCGGAGTTAGATGAATTAAATAAAGTAATGCAAAATATTTTGTTTTAACATTTTTTTTAAAAGCAGGTAGGAGAAGCCACATGTAGAGTGTGGGTGGGGGAAGCAACATGGAAGGTGGGGTCAAGAAGTACGTAACGCGGGCGAAAGATTGGCGTGCAGGGGGAGGAAAGTACAGGTGAGAGGAAATGCAATGTGCAGCTGGGGGTGGAGAAGCACACGGACAAGAAAGAAAGATGAGGGATAGCACACATTTGTGAGCAAACCACAGAAGGGGGCATGAGAGAAGCACATGGGCGAGAGAGCAGCAGCATGAAGGAGAAGTATGCAAGGGAGAGAGCTGGAAAACACTTGTTCTGTCATGGATTGCTCACCAAACAGAATGAAGTAATGCCTGAAAAGTAGGTATTCGAAGGGCACAAGCAATGAGGCTATGCTCTAGGGAAGGGACAAACACAAGAAGATAAGGAAAGTCCACATAAGCTAAAGAATAAGCAGCAAACACGAGTGACAATAAAGCCTACCAATCAATTGTAAGCAATGAGCAGGCTTTAAGCCCATTGTTAGTTGAGAATAGGTATTTTCGCAAATGGCAGGGGCTGCTTAATGGGAAAGTCTTAAATATGTTTTTTACAAGGTTCAGAGGTCAGAAGAGCCTGGCTAAAATTGAACAAACTGATTACTACAAGTCTGTGCCAAGCTTCTGTTCTAGCTGAAATAATGGAAGCAGGGTAAGTCTCTTCAGGATATTGTCTCCTTCAATTTCATTCTCTAGCAATAATGATAGTGGAAGTTTATGGTCATGAGGCTGGCTCCTTATGTAAACTAGAAAGAATAAGAATAACACGAGGCAGGCATTTGTTCTTGTGCTGTCAGGGCAGTACCATATTAAGCACTTTATCTCTCACTTGCATGTTCAGGCTGTCAGTCTGGCTGGGGTCCTAGCTATGGCCCAGCTAGGGCTTGCCCACCTATCAAAGCATTTGGGAGCTTGATAGACCTTGTAGTGGTAATCCCTGCTCACAAACCTTTGGCTTCCTTCAACCTTGCACACAGTGAATCTGGGCCTTTTACAGTTTGTGTAGTGTCTGCGCAGGTTGCCAGGTTAATCGTGGTTCATATTTCTTCTACCTACTAGGGTATGTGGTTATTCATGACAAGGCAACATTCCTGCCTTTAAATAAAATGAAATGGTGCATGGCTGCAACTTGTGTCACCAATTCCCATTCTTGCCCTTTTGCCATACTTTAACTCATTCAACAACTTCTCTGCTTGCTGCGTGTCACCATAAGGATTACTGAGCCTACACTCACTAGTTGCTGCACAGACACACAGTATTCCTACTAACTCTGTGGCTAAGCTGGTTAGTCATTGTTACAAATTTGCATACCCTACGTCCCATAACCTGGTAACGGTGCCTCAGTAGTCATCACACACAGCATCAAAACATTTCCCACATAGGCTCAAAACAAAAATGATAACCTTTCAACCACACAATGTAGATTACTGTCTGTGTAGGTGTTTCAGTGCCGCACATAGGGATAGTAATCACTATAGACATGCTACATTATAGTACAACTGTTACATACATATATGTGCAGTCAGTGAGTACTCCGTGATTCTAGGTAGGGTGGAAACTTCAGGGGGTTTGGTCTTGTGATGGATGAGTATGTATGTGGTTGCAGGTATTTTGGGCCAAGTCTGTGAGGGGAGATCATGAAGGGTTTGTTGTGTTCATTTTTTCCCCTTGGCTGGGTGAAACAGTAAGTCCTGATATTTGGTGCCCCTGTGGTGTTGTGGTTGGTAGATGTAGGAGTTTGGTCTGATGATTGTGGAAAGGACTCAGTTGCAGACAGAATCAGTGGGTTTAAGAGGGTGTGGGGACACGGCCCACGTCTGTTTGTCCTATTGTACGTGACCTAATCTTTGCAGTAAGTGAGATGGCCTTATTCAGTGTAATGCCTTTTGCTCTTATCTGCTATGACGTCCACAGTGGTATCGTTTTGTATTAAGAAAGGAGCCTTTGGTAAGCAATATAAGAGTTGCATAGTCCAGTGTGCAGTGGGAATACCGGTGTTTGGAGAACACAGATAGCTCTGGGCTTTCTCTCTTGACTACCTGGAACCATGGAACTTGGGTACATGTTTTCTAAGTGATTGTCTGTTCAAATTAAGCCAGGAAAGTGTGGCAAATGCAGTGTCCGGGCTTCCACTCCAAAAACAAGTGCTGGCAAAGTAAATCGTTCTCGCCTGTGGTATCTGTTGGCTTTGTCCATGCCTTTTGGTGATGCGGTAGGGCACTGGCAAAAAACGTTTTTTTTCCTGGTGCAGTGCAGCATGACTAAAATGGTGGAAAAATAAAATTTGTATATGGCTGCCAGTGACCATGTCATTTTTTGTAGGCGAGCACATAAGAAAGCAACACAGAGAAGGAGGAGGTTGTATAGATAAGCACACAAAGAAGACAGCTGAAAAGCACATGCAGGAAAAAGTAATGCCTGCAAGTAAGCAGTGGAAGGACAGAAGCCACCCAGTCAAAGAGATGGTAAAGAGGCTATTCCCTATATTCCCTAGGAGAGGGACAAACAAGATGGACAGGCTGGGACAAGGAAAACCATTGAATAAGAAGCAGGCATTTAAGAACGACAGTCAACCAATCAGTGGTAAGGTAAAGGTGGGCCTTAAGTGCTTGTAAGTTCTTGGTAAGCCAACAATTGGTCTTTTGCTCGACTTAAAAACTGTCCAAAGCCCTGAACTTTCATCTAGAATATAACATTTTAAGGTGCAGTCTTTATTGTAAGCAACAACATTGGCTCGTATGAAGTATAAATAGTTTATTTCTAAAATTAATGTAATGCATTGTGATACCTTTTGAAAGAAATTGAGGTAGGAGGGGGAAGAAATCACACACTCTCTCACACTCCGCGTGATTCTGTAAAAAAGACCTGATATTTATGAAACACAAGCGAGACTCACTTTTGAATTACATTAATTGAATGCCTTTGACTTCCAACACCTACTCTGGGACTCTGCTCTGGTAAAAGGCAGCATAGATGGACAAAGTCCAGGCTACCAGAATTTCCGGTATTGGCCTGAATCTCCACATGTAATCTCTCCTATTACAAGTTAGACCCATCGGAATGGGGAACAACTTGCAGACCCAAATTTACCATGCAGAATTCTGTGTGCAGTTCTGAAATATGTGTTGTTTTCCTCACACATTTACCATCGTCACTGAGCAGGAAATAAAAGTGTTCAAGAAGGCCATTGCAGGGGAAAGGGAGGAAAGGAGCTGGAGAGTGCTGGAGAGAAAGCTGTCTTGCATGGATTTTGAGAAAAGGCCAGTGACCTGATCAAGGCTGCAATACAGCCCTTTCCCAATGAGATTATTTTTTATTTCTAGATTCTGTGGTTTGTAAAATCAGGTCCAGTGTTCCTGCATCTAGAAAACTTACAATCAGTGCATATATATATATATATATATATATATATATATATATATATATATAAATAATAATGTGTCATAAGTATGCAGTAAATGTGCATAAGGATATGAGTAACAAGCCTCAACAATATACTCGGCCATTTACTATGGCGAGTCAGGGCGAGCTAGTTTTAGGGCCTACTGACCAGTTCTCGTGCGAGAGCTCGGGCTGGCAAAGAACAGGTGTTTTGTTCATTCAGAAAATGAATGACCAATAAGGATGCCTTTAAATGTTTTTATCTTATGACATTTGCTGTGTGTTCAAAGACAGAGGTCAAATATCAGGGTATTTCTTCTTACAGATTGCTGCTTATTTTGTCATGGAGATTGGTGATTTCTTACTGTGACAGCAAAGTTAGGATTTTGTAAATTGAACTGTCTGACAGTCTTGCCAGGAAAAAAGGAGTGTGAAAAGAACGATCAGGATGTCACGTTTTTTTCTAACACACATTGAAATACCTTGTAAATGAAAAGTACAAATATTTA
Source organism: Pleurodeles waltl (assembly GCF_031143425.1). NCBI lineage: Eukaryota > Metazoa > Chordata > Amphibia > Caudata > Salamandridae > Pleurodeles > Pleurodeles waltl. The sequence continues at coordinate 448,019,781 of NC_090445.1, read as the reverse complement.
AAAATATATCCACCTTAGGGAAGTACATTTTTGTAAATCTGAAGTATGATGGAAACTAAGACTTTATTAGGATCAAAACAAATCAGAACATTTTAATTGGTGATGTGAAAATGATACATTTTTGCTGAAACACGATCTCCACAGATTATCACTTGCACACTGTGACGTTTTAGCAATAAAACTGGATGTCAATGGGAGCTGTTTTGTTCATTACAATGGAAAATTGGACATCTCTAAATGATAGTGCGCTATAGCTGTGGTCATGCTTTGGTACTATATTTGTGATTGTGCTCCAGAAGGCACCACCAGCTACATAGCACACAGTTATCACTCTCCCTCTGCATGGGTGTGGCTCATTTGCTATACTTGTTCTTTATGGGATGCTTGTATTTTTCATAATTCTTATGCTTTCAGTGATATAATATTGATGGGGACCACCCCCTCCCGCTGAAAACTGTTCCTCCACCACCTTTTCCGATTGGCTGATTAGAGTACAGGTTAGACTGCAGCGCGTGAGTTGGAATCAGCCAATCACATTGCTGCTCACACTTGTGTTTTTGGTCAGTGAAATAGGGCCCGATTACGACCTTGGCGGAGGGGATTACTCCATTACAAACATGACAGATATCCCGCCCGCCGTATTGCAAGTTCCATTATAGCTTATGGAACTTGAATTACGGCAAACGGGACTGATTCATTCCCTCCGCCAAGGTCGTAATCAGGCCCATAGTGTTTCTCATTGGCTGTTTACAAAGTGGAATTTACAGCCCAAGACCCAGGCATGCTGCTGTTGCCAGCCCATGCGTGCAGTGCCTCAGTTCTCTGTCAAGGATTGAATACCAGTGTGGGTCTGCAATTCCAACATGTCCATCTTGGCAAATGCTTCTCCCGTGCTTTTTAAGCTGTGTGGCCCAACTGTAACACATTAGCTGCATCAGAAACTGAGTCACTCTGCTTCTTCAATCTCTCGGACTGAAATAGTGAAACCCATACCTCCAGGCCCATCTGTGTGACGCCTATTGTTAAATCCCAAACAATTATTTCTTTAAAACACCAAAGTGTTTTATCTGAACATCAGAAATGGGGTCTTTTTTACATCACTGCATTGAACATTGTTAGAAATGGGGTCTTTGGTTGGCAGTCAGGTTACCCCCTGTCCAAGCAAGGACCCTCACTCTAGTCAGGGTAAGTCACACACAATCCAAATTATCCTGTGCCCACCCTCTGGTAACTTGGCACTGAGCAGTCAGGCTCAACTTAGAAGGCAATGTGTAAAGTGTTTGTGCAATAAATCATAAAATAACACAGTATAGCACCACAAAAACACACCACACAGTTTTTAGAAAAATATATAATATTTATCTGATAAGATGCAGGTCAAAACGATTAAAATGCAATAAGTATATGTTCAGATATTACTATAAAGTGATATAAAGTGTCTTAAGTCTTTTTAAAGCAAACAAAGTCTCTTTCAAGCACAAAGTACCTGGTTTGCGTGCAAAATCCCAGCAAATAACCGCAGAGGAGGGGATGCGTGGAAACAAAGGGGGTGTGCGTCGATTTCTCGGGCCACACACAGCGATGCGTCATTTAGTTTTCACGCAGGGACGGCTGTGTCGATTTCCGGCACTCCGTCGTCGATCCTCTTCGGGTTGCGGGGTTTTTCGACGCCCCAGGGACGATGCACTGATTTCCTGAACTGGCAGGACAAAGTCACAGGAGCTGCGTCGATTCGGTGGGCGTTGCGTTGAATTTTCTATTGCAAGGCAGGTGCTGCGTCCATTCCTCTCTAGAAGTCGGGTTGCGTCGTTCTGGCCCGGCTGTGCGTCAATGCAGTGGGCCGTGCGTCGAGTTTTCTGTCGCTACGCTAACGCTGCATCTATGTTCTCATTGCGAAATCGGGCTGCGTTGTTCCGGATCGGGGTGCAGTGAAATTTTCACCGCGCTGCAGGCTGTGTGTTGAATTTTGCCACACAAGGAGTCCTTGTAGAGATGAAGTATTTTTTTGGTCCTGAGACTTCAGGGAACAGGAGGGAAGCTCTATCCAAGCACTTGGAGAGCACTTCTTCACCACAGCCTGAGGGCAGCAAGGCAGCAGGGCAACAGCAAGGCAGCAGTCCTTCATAGAAAGCAGACGGGTGAGTCCTTTGGGCAGCCAGGCAGTTCTTCTTGGCAGGATGCAGGTTCTGGTTCAGGTTTCTTCTCCAGGGAGTGTCTGAGTTGGTAGGGGCAGAGGCCCTGTTTAAATACCCAAATGTGCCTTTGAAGTGGGGGAGACTTCAAAGAGTGGCTTAGAAGTGCACAAGATCCCCTTTCAGGTCAATACTGTCTGCCAGGGTCCCAGTAGGGGGTGTGGCAGTCCTTTGTGTGAGAGCAGGCTACTGTCCTTTGACATGCAAGGGTCTCCACCCTCCCAGCCCAGGAAGACCCATTCAAAATGCAGATGTATGCAAGTGAGGCTGAGTATCCTGTGTTTGGGGTGTGCCTGAGTGAATGCACAAGGGAGCTGTCAACTAAACCCAGCCAGACGTGGATTGTAAGGCACAGAAAGATTTAAGTGCAGAGAAATTCTCACTTTCTAAAAGTGGCATTTCTAAAATAGTAATATTAAATCCAACTTCACCAGTCACCTGGATTTTGTATCATCATTCTGGCCATACTAAATGTGACTCTCCTACTCCTTTCAGATCAGCAGCTACCACTCAAACAATGTATGAGGGCAGCCCAATGTTAGCTAATGAAGGGAGCAGGCCTCACAGCAGTGTAAAAGTGAATCTGGGAGTTTTACACTACCAGGACATGTAAACTACACAGGTACATGTCCTGCCTTTTGCCTACAGGGCACCCTAGGGCATACCTTAGGGGTGTCTTATATGTAGAAAAAGGGGAGTTTTAGGCTTGGCAAGTATTTTGAAATGAAACTGCACACACAGGCCTTTGCAATGACAGGCCTGAGACAAGGCTAAGGGGCTACTTAAGTGGGTGGCACAATCAGTGCTGCAGGCCCACTAGTAGCATTTAATCTATAGGCCCTGGAAACATATAGTGCACTCTACTAGGGGCTTATAAGTAAATTAAATAGTCCAATTGGGTATGATCCAATGTTACCATGTTTAAAGGGAGAAATCATATGCACTTTAGCACTGGTTAGCAGTAGTAAAGTGCACAGAGTCTTAAAACCAGCAAAAACAGTATCTTAAAAGTGGAGGGGAGGCAGGCAAAAAGTTAGAGGTGACCATACTAAGGCTGTCAGGTCTAACAAACATGAACTAAGAAACATTCCTGGTCTAACAAACATGAACTAAGAAACATTCCTGACTGAATAGCAATGCTATTAGTAAACTAAGAGCCAAATCAGCTTCATGTGTACATTATGTGTGGGCTAGACTCTTATTATACATGACATAAACGTTTAGTCTGTTAAATCAAGCCAGTTTTATTGTACATTACACCTGCTGAACTTGTGTATTTGAGACCAGTTAATGGGTCAAGAACATTGCAGTTATATTAAGTAGATTATTTAAGTTAACAGACTTGCAAAAATAGAATTTTTGTGCTTTATAGTAATAAATCTTCATTATGACCCAACTGATTAGTGCTCATTTTATAGTCTTAAGGATGAGAGTTTGACTTGCAACAGGCACCTAACCCACTTTTTTTTTTTTAAGTAACAAAAAAAAAGAAAAGGTTTTCTTTATTGGTGTTTTAAAACAAACAAGCAACAAACAGTTGCAAGACACCAATACAATTACTATAAGCGAGTATATATTGTCAAGACTTAAATAACATACAATATCAGTTGGTTAGCACCTTACATCTCTACAATTAGATTAATTCCCAGTAGTGTACGTCATTCCCTGTAGCACTGTACTCTGGCGCTTATAACAGTGTATGGATTGTTAATGGTAGTGAGTGTCAGTACGACAAGCTTGGGAGGTGGAGTAACTCCTGTATGTTTTGCGTGTGTGATTGCAGCCAGAAGGGCTATATAGTAGGAAGGGGAATATCAGGGGAGAGTTGTACACTATCGGATATGTGTGCTACAGTGACATATGTGTAGGTTTAATGAGCTCTTTGGCAGGGGTGGAGGAGTGGCTGTGTGTGGGTACTACTGTGTTTGTGGAGCCCTGTAGGTGTCTGTGTAAGTTTTAATATGTCAGTGTTACTTAAGGTGGTTTGGTGTACGGTGAGTGTTCCATGGTGGCTGCCAGATTCATGGCTGACTCCAGCTTCTGTATGTATGCCTGCCCATTCGGGGGAGTCTGCAGCATTGTGTGGCCTAACCCTCTAGCTGTTAATATTTGTTGTTCTGCGAGAATGTCGGATTTCAGGTCTGATAGCCATTTATTAAGTGGTGGGGGTACCTCAGACTTCCAAATCATTACTATCTGGTGTTTCACCAGTACTAAAGCTAGATCTGTGAATCTATTAAGCTGTTTGCGAGCTGTAGTTCAGGAGGTGAGTCCCAATATATAAAGTGTTTCCATTTGCTGGAAGTGGGTGCCCTTGGCATCTACTACGAATTGTGTGACTTTTTCCCCAGTAGGAAGGTCTTGCTGGGCAGCTCCACACCATTTGTAGGAAATTGTCTGGTGCCTAGCTACAAAGGGGGCAACCGTCGGGTGACCCTGGGTACATGTAGGCTAGGCGCTCAGAAGTAAGATAAGTATGATGTAAATAATTGATCTGTGTGTATTTTAAGCAGGCACTGGTGGAGAACATTTTCAGGATTTTCAGACATTGGATCCATTGTTAGGGTGATGCTGAGAGGAGTATCCCAATGGGTATGCAGTTGATTAAGTGATGGTTCCCATCTGCGACGGAGTTATACAGGTGTAACAACTTTGAGTTCAACTCTGTGTCAGTAGGGTTTGTAAGAGTAGGGAGGTCTGTGGTCTGTTGTGTGTTTTATGCCATATTACATACCGTTGTTTCGTGAGGGTAGAGTACAGGAGGAAGGATACCAAAATTGTCCATCAGACTTACAAACATGACCAGTATGTTGTCAGTGAAAAGATTGCCCAAGGTAGTACGCCTGCCGTCACCCAAGCCATGGAATCCAGATGCATTTGTAATGTACAGCACCCTGTTAGTGCCCATAATGACAGCTCTGATGCATAGAGAGTATATTCACTGGATTTGGAGTCATATGTGGACCCTCTTTTCAGCTGCTTGCATGAGTATGTTACCATCTTTTCTGGGCACCTCCAACTCCAGCAAACACTGTAGCACCGGGTGGGGGGAGGGTGCTCCCCCAAACCCGTGGCCCAGCTCGATTATATTATGCCTGTTGTACAGGGCATGGGCCACTGTAGTTGGACTGCTGCATAATAGAGCTGGTAGTTGGGTGCGCCTGTCACCCCTGTTGTAAAGGAGCATTTAGCTTGGATAACGCCACGCGCCTTTACCCTATATCAGACTTGTTAGGAGTGTTTGTAGTTCTGTAAAACAGTCGTACAGGCAGAGTCACTGACAAGGTGGGGAAGAAATAACGGAGTCTGGGTAGGATTATCAAGCGGCAGTGACTAACAGAATGGGAGCGAAGATCTCTCATTGTCTATGACTCTACTCACATTCCCCTCTATAAGATCATTTTCCAGGTGGTATATCTTAACCTCTAGATATTTAATAATTTGACAGGACCATGTGTTTCCGATAGCAACGTCAATGGGAGTAAGTAGGATTTGCTCTAGTTCACTTTTAAGGCCATATACCTCTACAAATCATTGGAATAGGTCCATGACCTGGGTAAGTACCGCATTGTTATTCCTTAAATATAAAATGCGTCTACATACAGTGATATTATATGCCCGCGACCATTGGCCTGTATCCCCCATTGTGGGGGCATGTGCGCTAGCCAATGGTTCCATTGCCAGGGTAAATATAATTGGGAATAGTGGGGATCCCTGACGGGTATCGTGTCAGGTTTTCAAGGGGTCGGGTATGATTTGTCCTGTTTTGACCTGGGCTAACGGTGCACTATAAAGCAGAGATATCCAGCTAAGGAACTTGGGGCCCATTCCTATCTTTGCCAAAACGGTCTTAAGGTATGCCCATCCCGGGGTATCAAAGGCCTTTTCTGTGTCCAATGGTGCCACCCACGGTTCCGAGCTCGTGGAGCACGTCCAGTCCATAAGCATGGACAGGAACCGCAAGTTGAAGAAGGAGTTTCGTCCTGGTATCAACCTGTTCTGGTCTGGGTGTATTATGGTTCATGCTATAGGGATTAGATGATTGGCCAATATCTTACCCAAAATATTGTAATCTAAATTCTATATGGGAGTTGTCTGTACGACCCCAATAACAATGGGTCCTTTTTAGGTTTGGGGAGAATTTCCGATAGTACCTCAGGAAGCAAGTTTGGGAGTATTCCCCTTGAAGGAGCTGCATTGTACATTTTACGTTTTAGTAAACGTGGGGACAGTTTAGTATTAGAGGCTGCGTAAAATTCTATGGGCCATTCTTCTGTTCCTGGTGTTTTACCCCTTGCCATTTGTTTAATTGATTTGTTCCATGATCTCTGGTTCAGTTATGAGGGCTTTAAGGTCTGCACGGTGTGTTGCACATGTTTGCGGTAGTTATACTGTATCTATGAAGGTAGCAATACGTTTGGTATCCGTGTGCTGCCAGGCAGTGTATAGATCTGCATAGTACGTGTCAAGTGCAGTATTGCCATCTTTTTGTTTGATAAGGAGTGTGCCCGCCCTGTTCCTTATTGTGGTGATGGGGGGCTTTGGAGTTTCGGAACCGAGGAGCCAGGCCAACAGACTACCCTTTTTGTCCCCCTCTACATGTTTATGGGCCCGGTATTCAGTATAATCTTTGGTCAACCCACTTAATATTGACTAAAATTAGGGCTTGTGACCTGCATGTTACACACTGTTCTCTGCAACAAATGCATGAACCCACCAAGCTGTTTCACTACAGTTTTAGCTTGCAACCTTCAGGTTGCATGTATACTATATTAAAGACACATTAGAACCTTAGAAGCTTCAGATTAGTGAGGTGCCTGACCGCACGGTGAGTTTCTTGGTCTTTGAGGGCTGAGAGGCTATGGGAATAAGTGTCCCAAGGGTTCAGTGCTAAGTACTTAGGAGTTTGAGTCTGCATAAGGGTAGCAGAGGGTCTGAGTCCTGTGTGAGGTGCTGTTCAAGGCTTTGCAAAAGGCTCTTTTAGCCAGTAGAGGGCCTGGAGGGGGGTCTTAAAGGCTTCCACTCTGCCTCTGGGAGACAGCGAGTGCGTTCTGAAGGGCTCTGAGAGCAAGCTGAGGGGCTTGGGAGGCCAGTAAATGGACTTTCATAAAAAATGGAAAAAGTCTGGATGGCTCTGATGTGCAGCAAGAGGCTTTGTGGAACTTCCAAATGTATTTAAGAGTTAGAATTAGCACTTTAGGAGCCAGTAGAAGGGGTCTCGGTTTGAATCCGGTGCGAACACGCAAGTGTAAGTGAATACCTGCGAATAACATAAGGTTAGAATAAGGGTCTCTAAGTGACCAGTAAAGATCCCTTAGGTCCTGTTGAATGCTTGCTGAAGGTGTTGAGGGCTAACACATTTCTATGGTGTCAAGATAAGGGACATCTTGACATCTGTCTGAAGGTGACTTTCTGCATGCTAAGGCATTTTGAATGAACAACGGAGGGGGCTCGAGGGGCCAATGGAAGACATCTAGAAAGTTGAATAGCCTATAGATGGGATCTGAGTAAATATGAAGGACTCCTGGCGGATGGCAGAGTCAAGTAGAAGTCCTCAGGCTCCACCATCTCTTTAGCGGAGACAGTTGGGTGCAGGAGGACCCGGGAGAAGGCCCCTCTTCATACTCTATCACGGCACTCTGCAAGGTGAACAAAGACCACAAGGGAAGGCCCCTGCCTTACCACACATGCCTGCATACACTGTTTTAGGACATGAAGGCCCACCCCCCACTTCACCGACTTAGTGGTTCCCTGCTTCCACATCTTTTCACTGGTCCTGTACCTGAGGTAAGATCTGAGGGTGGTGCAAGATCTGTGAATGCTCACTCGAGGTGATAGACCAGGGAATTCACTGTTAAGACAATAAACACATATTGGGATGAACATTTTAGCTGTGCGGTAAGGGAGATATTGGGGTTTCTCAATTCCATTTGTAAACAAAAAAATTATGAAATCCACCAGGGGCAAAACTGGGCATCTTGCTGATAACAGAAAAACCTTTATTTTCCCTGTATTTATGTAACCGTTACTAACCTTGGGGATGATCACATCAATTAAACCCTTCATAGACAAAACCCTGAATACAAACATCAGCAGATATTGAATTTCTTCCAAATGACACATTCTCAAATCTCTGTGTGTCTGCCAGGCTCCTTCTTTCCTCCGGGGACAATGATTTCCTAGAGCACATTTTGTTTGTTCTGCTAATTAAATGCATAATTTATTGATTCCAGTTTTATAAAGTATCGTGAAGGAACATGGACATGCACGCGCCTGGAACACATAACAAGGTTTAGGTAAAATCACCATATTAATAAGGGCTTATTAAGGGTTGAGCTACTTGCAAAGGATGGCTACAGCTGTTACAGTTTTTTTTTGCAATTGTGTGTTTTCCTGTCTGTATTTATTCTTTAAAATGAAATAATGTAGGGAGTAGGACTGCTTAGTCGTGACTCTCAATGCTGTAATTAATAATGACCAGACCTATGTATTTGCACATTGACAACATAAGGATCCAAAAGATGAGATTTCATTACATAGCTGTAGATGTGCAGGTGTCTGTACTATAATACCAATGTTTTTAGCTGAACACAATGTTGTTTTATGTATAAGGGATAAAGTACCCCCTGCCGTACACTATAAGGATATTGCAAGTCACCCAGGAGTTCAATAACCTTATAGGGGATGAGGCAGAAGGCAGAGTTCCTTTTATGAAACTCCTTGGTGACTTGCAATATCCTTATCATGTACCTGCAATATCCTTATCTTGTCCTTGTAATATCTTTATCATGTACTTGCAACATCCTTATCATGTACTTGCAACATGATCACACCGTCACCTTTCCCACAGACCACTTAAAACCTTGGTGCTTGGCTTTTTCATATGAAGCAGTGGGCATGTTTAAAAACATGAAGAACAAAAATTAAACGTGTAGTGCAAAGTTAAACAGATCAAAAAATGCTAGCTATTTGTTGCAAACAGATATTAGAAACAGTTCAACATAAATCAGTTTAAAAAAAAAAAAAAAAAAAGCTGTAATAGCTCGGGGTGTGTAAAACATGCAGAAAGATTCTAGCTTCCTCCAACTAAGAACTGCAAAAATAAACACGTTCTCTGTGCTTGTCATTGTTGCTTTTCTTTCTTCTGATTTATTTTTCTAGCTTGCAATCGGTTTTTGTTGCTTTAAACAGCAGCTTCAATTATGGTCTGTGGCGTGACCTGCCTTTCCCCTCCTCTGCCGGCTCTAGCAGCAGGCATTGTGAAGTCAGAACTGACTGTAATAATTTATCGTAGTTCGGTTCTGACTTTTTTTTGTAATAGTTGAGTGAGTGCATCACAAATTGCTGATTAGAAAGAAATTACAGACATGCATTTACACAGGGATTACAGAATCCCATGTATTATAAAGAAGTTATAGACTGATGTTTACACAGGGATTACAGGTTCCCATGTATTATAGAGCTGATAACGGTGAGAAGCCCCAGCAGGCAGGCAGGTGCAAGTACAGGTTTATCACGTTTGGTAATGTACTAGTTTCAACTTCATTTTTTCGAAGAACATAGTATAAATATGGATAAAACAAAGATGGACTAGAATGTTAAAAAGGATCACAAAACAAACAGCCCAAATTTTAAATTGGAGGCTCTGAGGAAGAGTAAGTGGGAATTTCTTAATGAAGGTATGACAGCGATGCTTAGACCTGCTGGACTGTCGTATTAAGGGCATGAAAGACATGCTACCAAGAAGGGACTTTTCTAGTTAAATATAAAAGCCCCTCTTAGAAGTGTACAACTGCTCCCATCGTTCCATTAAACCTTCAGCAGAGCCATTAAAAGTTGCCACCACTTACAATAAGTATATGAGCCCTTCTGAGAATCGACGATGGTCTTGAAGAAGAGAATAGACAGTATTCAGAGTGACAGCACTATGCCAATATGGTGCCGCTCTGAGAGATACAGGAAGGTCCGTGGAGGTGCATTGACCAAATTACTGTTGCCCTCTACAACACACAAACACAAATTCATGTGACCGTCAGAACCCAGATTTCAGGAGCAGTACTTCCTGCTTGGCTATGCAAATGTCTAATAAAGAACCGAAAAAACATCTGTTTTTAAATTTAGAGTTGTAGGTCTCTCTCTTTTGGCTTACTAGTTACTAGTTTCAATGTTGTTGGAGGGAGGTGGGCACTGGAGACTGTCTTCAGGCCACACACCCAGATGTCAATGCGCAGTGCCACCCTTGAATGGGTTCTCACGCACTATTACTACAATGTCCTCTTAAATGTCAATGAGGAATATACTAAGTCCTCATCGGTGTCCTCAGACACTTTAATGAAGAGTTACTCATTCCCATGAATCATTGGGCTCATACTCTTCCATGAAAAGTCATTCATTCTCCATCCCTGTCCCCAGAAACTTCATACCCTTCAATAGAAAAACATATATATAGACCCAGCCCCATGTACTTTAATAGGAGTTAGTCGTTGATCTAATACACTTCAGTGTCATTCCCCTGCAATAGCCTGATTCATCTCAATGATAAACCACTCATTTCTCAGTTTAAAGGTCTCATACGTCCCAGTACAGACCAGTTCATCCATACATGTCTTTTGTACTGGATCTTCAGTGTTGACTTTCTGGAGCAGCACCATTGAGTTTAGCAAGTATGTGGGTGGAACCACTGAGAGTCAGGTGAAATATTTCACAAATTAATGGCCTTTGTGTATTATAATGGGTTGATGGCAATGCCCTGCTAGGCTGTGCCTCAGAATTCATGCAAAAGCCAAACAGGCTAGCTGGTGACCATATTTGGTCTGACTAAAGTATACAAAAAAGTGATGAATGGAATGCTTGAATTAATCTTGGTTAGTGATAATCACTTGGGCCATATCTCAGTCCGTTGTTATTTTGCACACAATGCCACCTCAGTTTGGACCCAACCATGTGCAAATCAGTGGGAACAGTCCATCATGAACTCCCAGGTCCTCTTGAAACGAGAACACAAGCAGCCCAGGACCTGTTATGCCCTAGTTACTGCTCATCAGCCAGGTATAAGCTATATTCCAGTGACACAGTGTGAACGGTACCCATGTCTGAGCATTCCCGTCCCACTTAGGTCAACACACTAAAGTATACAATAAAAATAATGAATGGAATGCTTGAATTAATCTCAGCCAGGGCTGCATCCCAGTCCATCACTATTTTGCACACCATACCACCTCAGCAAATCAGTCTTGACCCTGATCAAGTGGGAGCAGGCCAGATTTGCTAATATGTACATTGTTACTATGATCTATTGATTGCCGTTGTGAGATGTCAAGAAGAGGTCATTGTATGTAGCTAGCTGGGACCTGCATTGTTAACTTAAATTAAAGCCCTCTGTTGGCCAGCAGCATGTGGCCGATCTCTTCAGTTATTTTATTGTCTGTTCAGTTTGTTGATGGGTGGTTTATTGCTGTGCACTGGTACAGTACTGTGTGATTTATGTGACCGGTAGCAGTGTTGTTTTATGTGAGTGTACGAGGGCCAAGAAGCATAAAGGAATTTTTATGCAGTCTCTATGAACTACAATTAGCTTCTGAGTGTTACAGTATTAGCATTAGTGTGGGCCAGGGGGGTTATATATGAATTGACATTACTTCATGTTACTTAAGCTTGAACTAGGTCAGCCCTTCATAACGTACTTATGACGTTGAAAGTAGTTTGCTGGTTGGGCTGTTCCATGTCAGTGGGTTGCAGACTTTAAATTGTACTTGAAGGTGCCTTTTATATTCTCGGTTCTATCCAAGAGATGCAGGATTTGTAGTTATTTTGGAAATAGCCATGTTCTCAACTCTCTTCTGGAGTGTATAAGCTCCTGGATGCATCCAATCTTTGCTGGTAGTGAGTTCTAGAGCTTGGCGCCTTGCACTGAGAAATCAGTGCCTCCCATGGATTTTGTATGATAATGTGGTATGCTGGTCTGTGGTGCAAGCCTGCAGTTCATTATTTTATGTTGTTTGCATTGCTTGAATTTAACTTCTAGGTGTAGTGGTCCTTTTCCTTTGGGGCTCTGTAAACAATGCAAAGTGCCTTGAACTTTGATCTTCTAGCTATAGGTAGCATGTGGAGTGATTGCAGGACTGTAGTCATGTGTACTCTGTGTGAAAACGGAGAAGGAGTCTTGCTGCAGCATTTTGGATGATTTGTATTTTGCAAAGGATGAAACTGAGGGTACCAAGTTATAGACTATTGGCATAATCAGGCTTGGAGATTCCTGGTTGATGTTGTAGAGGACCCATGAATTTTTTGGGTCATATGGCCATATTGTATTCTCAGCAATGTTGGCAGGTCATGACCTCTGCCTTAGTTGAGCTTTAAATGATTACTCACACGTTTATGGTGTGAAGGCAGCTGCCAAGTTTTGAATTATAGAGGTCTTTCATACCATACATTTTTAGAATGATGTGTGTGTCATCTCCATAGTTGTAACAGTGAGGTTGAATGTTCTAATCAATTCTGGTAATGGGGGGTATGTAGATGCTGAGTAACAGAGGAGTCTTTGTGGTAGCCCTTGGTAGAGAACACTTTCAAATGCCATCATAGGTAGGTGAGACTCGGTGGATGCAGAGCCAAGAGTGGTAGCTGAGCCTCTGGGTGAATGCACAGTCAAGAGTACCAGGTGACCATTTAGGTGCTTTCAGAACCTGGAGTGGTAGGTGAGCCTACGGTGAATCCAGAACCACAACTGGTAGATGACCATCTGGGTGGATGCAGAAGTTAGAATGGTAGGTGAGCCTTCTGGTGGATTCAGATGTTAGAGTGGTATGTGAGCCTCTGAGTGAACACGGAACAAATATGGTAGGTGAGCCTCTGGATGGTTCCAGAACCTAGAGTGGTAGGTGAGGCTTCTGGAGGAGTCAGATGTTAGAGTGGTAGGTGAATGCAGAAGTTAGAGTGGTAGGTGAGCCTCGAGTGAAAGTCCAAGTAATAGGGTGATCTGAAAAGATGTTTTGAGACTTTAGAAAAAATAAGGAATACAAAATTACTGTTTTATTAAAAGGCAGACAGCAGTGAATGCTGCTTTGCCTCAAGCGTCAAAGTTCCTTCAACCTTCCTTTCAGGTTTAGCCACAGGTCATTCAAAAGTGATCAACACTTTCCAATGAAGGGTAATCTAAAACCTGAACCAAAGCCCACACCTCATTTTAGAAATAATGCACAAAAATTTAATTACACGTTATAGGCTTTTCAGAACTTAAAAACAAGCACCTACAGTTTCTCGTGCTGCTCTCATCTCCTGGAAGGAAGAGAAGTCAGTTTTAATCCAGGGAAATGTAGATTGGGGTCTCTCACCCAGCAGTGTGGGATTGATTACTCTGCTTGAGCATCCACCCATCATTTACATGTGCTGGTGGCAGGATGTTGGCCTGAAAATAAGATGATTGTCAAAGAGTGTACAAGAAATTTGCAAACACAAATTATTATCTTGCAATGACTGATGCCTGTGCTGCAATGTGCCTTCTAGAACTCATTACTACACCGCCAAACAGTCTGTGTCAAAGGCACTTCTATAGAGCAAGTACGGACATTAATAACCCATTGCAGATGGCATGTGCATCTTTTCTAGGATACAGAAGAACATGCTGTGCTTCATATAAAAAGAGAACAATAGTCATCTCTGACCAAGAAAACTCACACTGGGCACAGCAGTATTAATGTTTATTTTTTTTAAACTAAGAACTCCAGAAATCTAATCGAAAGTATCATTAACTTCAATACTGGGAAGACCTTCTCTACAGTTTGTGCTAGAGGTGACTAATGGGGAGGAGTCGTTCAACACAACTCTTTTGAGTTTAACAAAACCTACAAAATGATGATTAACAAAATAATTAAATAACCACCACAATATATCTTAAAATTAGGAACAATATAATGGTACATCAGAACTGATGATCAATGGGTTCTCCAGACAATAGTAATTAAGGGCCTGATTTAGATCTTGGTGGTGGTACCTCCAAGCTGCATCTGCGGCAGACCTGAGAAGACTGTCTGGTCTTCCGCCTGCCGTATTTAGATGTTACAGCTCTGCAAACGGATTGAGTGGCAGCAGATGTCTGACGGATGGGGATAGGGGGCGAATCCCAACAGACTTTGTACGATGGTAGGAGCCATGAAAAAGAGATAAGTGACACAAACACACACACACTCTACCTTAGCCATATGTGTACCCTCGCATTACACACTACACAAAACATCACATTCACACAATAACCCATTGCCATTCTCACACAACACAACCCGTACATGCTGAAAACACACATTGACATACATCCATGACACAACACACACACCATTGACACTGCACCTATAACCTACACAACCACAACAAACAACACAGCTACACAAACACACACGCATCTACATGCATTACATCACAACAACGTCAGCCACACAACAACATTCACTTGAATGTATCACACGGCGACACAACAACATTGGTATTACATGGAAGTGACACACATGCAGACACAACCACATCACCCACTCCAGATCCCTCCACCTCAACCAGCCAATTGCATCACATACACACAAATACATATTGACTCACACACACAACCCGCAGCACAACATGAAAGATACAGGTCCCATGGGAATGTGCACACATGGACACATTTGACAGGTGTGAATGTACCGTTATTGTAGTGCCATCATTCATTTGCAAAGAATACTGGCACCATAATGACAGTTGTGTATATGTGCGATATGTGTTGTGTACCCATCCATGTCTGACCCACTCGTATCCCCGACATATGCATGTCACAGTGATTAAGAAAAAATGAGTGTGCTGTGTATATGCCTGCAGTGGCACCCAGACTTCTGTGCAGTGCCCATCCAATTTACCCTGGAAGTGTGATGTCCCTACCTTCCAGTCCGGTGACAGGGAGGGGTTTGTATTTTCTCCATGGATCGATTGGAGCAGCGATGGCATGTTATCCAGTCGTGTCCAGTCGAAAATGGGCTTGGAATGGGAAAAAAAAGTGACTCACCCCTTTGCTCCCCAATCCGCCAACTCAAGCATGGAGGCCGGACTGCCACTTTCACATGGCGGTATGGCACATTCAAATTAGGCCAGGGTGGAATTCACAAAGTCCGACTCCGCGGAGTTAAAAACAAAAAAAAACTCTGTGGAATTCCGTGGAGTTCCGTGGCCCATGGAGTTCTGAATGCGCCAGATCTCTGAAGCGCTAAGCAGGCTCAGGCCCGACCCTGCTTTGCGCTTCTGAGATCGGGCGCATCAAGGAGAGGGCCTTTACAATGAAAACTGCAGTTTCAGGCCTCTTTTGCACTGGCCTGTCCTGTGTGCAGGGCTGTAGACTGTAAAATCTGCAGATTCAGTCCTTGTTTGTTCACCATTGTGCAGAAACAACAACCAAAAAAACAGAAGAAGAGTAGAGGACTTACCTGTGTCTTTCTGGGGGGTCCTCCACTCCAGCTTGCGCTTTTCAACCCAACTGGGCTGCAGCGTGCACCGGGTGAGCTCTGCTCTGCTCTGCTCCGCTGGCCGGGTTAACAGAGTCTTTTATATAGTGTCTTCCACCATCCCATTGGTTAACTCAGAGAATGAGCCCCAAATGGATAATGATATAGAAATCAACATTATTTAACACAATTATTACCTTGTTTATTCTTGGCACACTTTCTAGAGTATTTGATAAAACTGCATCACACAGCTTTTGTGAAAATCAGGCAGAGAAGTATTGGCAAACGAGCACAAGTACCTTATGAACAATCTAGCTGGGGAAAGAGATTCATGTAGATGGATATTTTAAAGACGTGCTGTTTCTTAAGTTGGATGTAGAGTTGGCTGGAATTTCTATTTTTGTAATAACCAGCCAATGACAATTCAGACTATTCCAGACACCCAAAACTATGAGAATGGCTTAGTAGGCAGGTATTGTTTTTTTTTTTTTTTTTTTTACTGTATATTGAATTTATAAATAACCGTTGTTGTGCTCATCTCTAATCTGAAAAACAGCACCACCATGTGGCAGACTGTAATATGTGCCAGTGTTGACAATTAAGTGCCTGTTCCAAGCACTGGAAACCACGGCTGAAATTAAGCACTGCCTCCACCTCCAGGAAAGACATGAAAAGCATATAAATAGGCATTAAGAACAATCTCAAAACAGCACATAAAAAAACATCAACACTATGGGGGTCATTATGACTGTGGCGGACGGCAAAGGCTGTCTGCCGAAGGTCTGGGGGTCAGGTTCCCACCAGTGCAGCTGCCTTCCCACAGGCCCCATTCAGTTTCCAGCAGGGTCAGCAGGCAGAACCAATGTTTCCACAAACTGGCTCAGCGGGAAATGCTCTAGAACATTGACAACGGCTTATAATAGAACCAGCGGCAATGCTGTAGTGCGTAGAGTGCACCAGCACCTGCCCCGATTTTCACTGTCCGCAAAGCAGACAGTGACGATCGTGACGGGGCTGGCCAAGGGGGCCCCTGCACTGCCCATGGCCAGTGCATGGGCAGTGCAGGGTCCCCCCTGGGGCACCATGCACCCTGTCACCGCCAGCAGTTACATTGCGGTGCTACCACCATGTAACCGCCGGCGGTGAAGGGATTCGGAATCCCCAGGGCAGTGCTGCATGCAGCACTGCCTTGGTGGATTAGGACCGCCAGTCCGACGAAAGCCGGATCTGGCAGTGCTGGTGGTTGGACCGTGGCGCGACCACCACAATCTTAAGGTGGCTGCCAGACCGCCACATTGATGGCGGTCCAACTGTCACCGCAACCGTCGTAATGAGGCCCTGTGTCACTGAGAGGTGATCAAACGAAAGACCATTTAGACAGGTAAGCAAATAGGTTTGAGGAAGAAGAGCAATATTTTTCGTACTTTGAAGATGGAGCTAAATCAGCACATTACATAACTTCCAACCTCACTAGAAGGGTTGAAACTGCCAAGGCCAAAGGGGAAATTTTTTAAGTGGGTTTAAATCATAACAATATCCACATTTAAGGGTTTGCAGAGACTACTACTTTTGTTAAACAGACATACGTGGAATAATTTTTAACAGACATTTTTGTTTGCGAGCAGTTCTCACAATCGCTTAGTGTGGAGCGGGCACACATCTCTAGCTCTGAAACAAACCTGGGGCACACCGCCACATACCAATATTGGCAAACTTTGATTTATTCAAGACAGGGATGGTCAATGGCAGCCGGCGAACTTTGAGAGTGGTTGTCGCAAATGCGTCACTATATACTATTAAGGGCTTGAGCAAAGAGACCTACCTGACTTCCAGGCGAAGGTGGTAGGGGGTTTGAACTCAGAGCTAATTTTTGAAGAAAAATAGGCTGAAATAACGAATTTTGGAGCACAATTTTTACAAAAGATCCAAATAGAACAACCATATTTAACACCTTTGTGGTGTGCCAGACAAGGTGTACTCTCACTAGTTGTAGGGGCTCACACACACCAAGTACATTTTGAAAATATAGTGGCAAAATAGTGGATTTTTCATCAGTGGCACTAAAAAGTAGCTAATATGCTGAATTACAGACAGTTAAACCAAGCTGTTTCATAAATGTGAACTTGTTGTCTGAAACCAGCTTCTGAAAATACAATATTTCATAGCTGCTAAATTTTCATTTCACATAAACAGGTTTGGTTTCCCTAAACAGCATCTTGCCATTTTTAAAAATCAGCCAAATGAATCAGTTTTACCTTTCATGCCCATTTACAATCATCAAATACTAGAGAAGCCCAACATAAGGTGAAGCTGAAGCTTTAAACTAAATTGTGGCAAGGGTAGTCTCAAGTTTGTTAGGAAAGGCCGCAACAGGTCATGTTTGGACACATTGTGTCAGGAGCAACATTATAGAATGGATATGGACTACTATATTAAGAAACATCACAACATGTCAAGGATGAGCACCATTATGCCAGGGATTGTCAGACTAGCATCAAAAGGGTCATGATGCCCACGTTATGTTATGGAGATGCCATAATTATGCCAGTTGTAGCCAGAATGACTCAAATATGCCTATGTTTCGTACAGGGTGGTCCTGACAATCCAATCCAACCCCCCAATACTCACACTCGCATGTGAATACCATAACTTGGCCTAGTTTATCTGAACTGCAAATAAATCAAATTGTACAGGTAATACCTGGGTATAAAGTGCTGCTCTGCTTTGGTGTATCTATTTAATTGATTAGTTTTATCAACATCACCAATAAAAAACATAGAATTCTAAAATGTGCCTGATGATTAAACCATTTTTAATTAGGAAAATGCAAACCGGGGTATTTATAATCCTTTTTCTAAACTGCTTCCAGTGAACATCGAGGAAAGCTTTTCATGTATTACTTATTCTATTGCTTGATGCTGTAATGTTTAAATTCACACCTTCTCACGTGATGCAGCCTTCAGAGAGGTTGGGGGTTGAACGCTCATGAAGTTTCATATGAGTGTAGAAGTCCAAGTATTCCATAATAATTATTTCCTAGGCTTATCACATTGTAAGCACTGCATGTTGCTTCCAGGTGTCTTTGGCATCTGTTCCTTTTGCTGTCTGACTCTATTGATATCTCCTCCTCCAGTAAGCTTCTCTGCAGTTTGTTTCCATCTCTCGTCTATTGTGCTAACTCTCTGTGGTCTGTTTCTATAGTTAAATTCTTCAATGAAACAATTTTCAATGTAGTGGTGCTGCCATCAACATCACATCACATCACTGAAGTCAGGAACTATGAAAAATCCAAGAGTCACACTAAGAACAAGCCTAGAAAATAGGCCATTCTTATTCAGCAGGAGAGTGGTAAGGGTGTAGTTTTTAGCCAGTGGTGCATTTTGGAGCACACTGTTGCACATACATTACTGAAGCATAGTGTGGTTATCATTCCTCTCAGGTGTCTATCATGTTCCACCCTCCCACCATGCTATGTCTCTCACTGTTGCTCTGCTTCCACACTCTCTGTGTATCCTGTACCTCTCGTCTACTCTGCAGTCTCTTTGTCTACTCTTTTATTAGTTCTCTGATCCTAACACCCTGGTATCCTTTCTCTATACAATACATCTCTCAATGCTGCTTAGCTAATGTTTCTCTCAGGAGTCTATTTATGTCTTAACCTTATTCATTGCTATATGTCTCTTATTATCATGTTATCATTCCTCTATACTTTCAGTCAAGCGTCTGCTATTCTTCCTCTCTCCAATGTGCCTCTGTACACTCCTGTGTAATGTTTCTGTCTGCAGTTTGTCTTTCGCAGACCCTTTCTTGGTAATGCTTCATACTGCAGTCTGCCTCTCTTCACCAGGCCAACATCAGTGCATATAAGCCCGCTCTCCATCTCCGATTTAGAAAGCCTAATTTCTTAGTTCTCTGTCTTCTCTATTCTTGTTTTCTCAGAGGCCTATTATTGTGGCATTGCTATTCAATTCTGGTGATATTATCAGCATTGATTGCATCTGCTTGCACAATATTGTCTTGTACGATTGTTACTGGTCGTTATGAAAATAAATGGAAAATATATCAAAATGAAATGTGTACTTTAGAAAACAAGGAACATCTGCACGTAAAGCAATGTAGACATAGCTTTTAATTCTGCCACTTGGAGCGCAGTCTTTTCTGCTTATGGTTCTGCGACGATTTTGCACTTTTTTCTAACTGAAGCATTTGTTTTGAAAGAGGTCTATTGCTGCATGAAACCAGAAGCAGAATGCATAGGAAAAACTTTTGTCTTTTAACAAGATTAGACACCTCACTATTTTTTCCTGAAGGTTCTAATGGATGACATCTGGGGAGCGCCTGTCATGTGTGAGGGTACTTGTCCACGAATAGTTCCAAAAATGAATCATAGCCTTGGGCTTCATTAGAAAAAAGTGTCAAACTGCAACTTGAGGGAGCGTTTAACCATGTAGGCAGGGGCGTAGCTTGGCCAGTATGATTGTGGGGGGTTGTGTGTGTGTTGGGGGGGAGACCTTTGGTGGGGGCTTTAGATTTCCCAACAATTATGTTGTTGTATAATGTCAAAATGCGTTACACGACAAGCAGGGCACATGAGAGTTGCAAAGGGGCAGTGGAAAGGGAGATGAATGCGGAGTGGTAGAAATCACTGAGGTAGAAAAAAACAACATTTTGTAAAGTAACCAACTTTTTTGAAGACTGTTAAAGCAGAGAGGGACAGAGTGTGTATGTGTTTTCTCTGTGTGTATGGAGATATTCCTTGTGAAATCCGAAAGGCACCTCACCATACCCAACTGAAAGCACCTGTACCCAACTATTTTCCAGAAAATTCATTTATTGGGGGAGTGTAACCCCCATACACCCACCCTGAATCTGCATCCCTGCAATAAAGGTAGGCCCTGCACAGCTTATTGTGGAATTCTACTCATCAAGGATTCCCCGTGTAGTTAACCTGCCTGTAGAGGTGGGAAAGCCACTGAAAGCTTGTTCTAGACCCTTGGCGCAGCTTGAGATTCTTCTAACACCTCAAACCCAAAACAAGACAACTTTTTATGGAAGGCGAAGTGGCCTCGTGGCTTCAGCTGCTGGCCATGTAACATGGAGAACTAAGTTTGAATCTCAGCCTCCTCGTGGCATCCTGTGAATCCTGGCAAATCCCCCTGTGTGGATAAAAAGGACATGTAAGCTCGAATATAGCTGTTGTGAAGCACTCATATGTCCCTGGAGAAAGTGTGTGCAATCTAAAACTTCCAAAAACAAAATATTGATTCTGTCTGTCAAGCAAGGCCGTCTTTTAGCATTGGCAAGCTAAACCCAGGCCCAGGATTCTGACATACACTGTCAATTTAGGTTCTCAGTGTGAGATGGAGGGCAGTTAGGCATTTGAGGGGGATTTCTACCAAGCGGAATGTGAAGCAATGTATCAGATTATAGCCAGGCAGCAATACTTACATTGAAAAGCTGTAAATGTTGATTTTCTGCACTCTTTTATAATACAAGTGGTGTTAAACAGCATAACAAAAAGTGTGTCTCCTGGAATGTTAGGGGAATTAATAACTCCAAGAAGGAAAGACTTATGTTAGTTTATTTCAACAGACTTAAAACTAATGCTGCTTCCTTGCAAGAAGCTCACCTCGATCCCAAAAGGCCACAGACATTCGCTACCAAGTGGAGCCCATGAGGATGCTTTTTTGCATCTCTTAGCTCCTACTCGGCTTGAGTGGCTATACTAATTGATAAGTGAATTCCCTTTAACCTTGGTAGCATGTTCAGATCTTGAGGGTACAATATTGATTGTAACTGGCAAGCTTTGCAAACAATAAAGCACTCCTATGAACATTTGTGTTCCTGATGTTGAGACACCACAGTTTGTTGAGAACTGCTGTATCAAAAACTGCCGAGTAATCTGTGGAGTGACTTTAACTTAGCCGTGGAGGCCACACTTAACCAAACTGTACCATTTTTACTAGGTCACATGAGACTGGTGAGGCCCTTAATAAAGTTGCAATAGGAATTTAATTTGCTAGATGTATAGCAAATTAAAAGGGGTAGCGAAAAAGCGTCCTCGTATTACTGCTCCACTCACAATAGTTATTCAGAAATAGACTACTGCTTCCTCAATGATTGCACACTGGGAGGCAAATGTGAAATATGCACCACACATTGTCTGACTACTCGCCTGAAATATGGTATCCTACTGTGGTACTGGCACTGCCATATTTTGCTGGCTGGTGATTCCCTTCCGTAGTGCTACACGACAGGGTGTTTTACGGTGTTTTACGATGGGAGCTAAAACTGATCAGATAATTCATTGACACCAATATAGACTCTGTGGATCACTATTCTACTGCATCAGCCCTGGAGCCCTTAACGACGCCACAGTAGTGCTGTATTTATGATACAACGCTCGGCGTACATTTCCAAAGATACATCAGAAAATCTGATGCATCTGTGGTGCTAAACTTGCTGGACAAGCGATAAAAAAATTATGTTGCTCCAGCCAGCGCACGGATGGCGCCCGGTGCAGCAATCATTTTTGCCCCACCCCTCAACAGCCCCCTGAACACCTCCTCGGATTCCCTCAATATCACCCGGATGTACAAGGAACTTTTCAGCAGGTGCTTTAATATTGCACATTTCGTAAATGTTTGCTAACAGCACCCGGTGTGGCCGCACCAGTCGCACCGCCCTAAAGGTGGCCCTGGCTCCAGCAGTGACAGGAAGGCTCCCATGTTAAAAAGCCCTGTGTCAGTTTAACGCCTGCTCTGATCAGGCGTTAAATTTTGAACGGAGTGAAGACGCAGAATGACGCAGTGAAATGTAGTAAGTTTCACTGCACCAGTTCTGCATTGCTTTTAACATGGGAACACCCACCCAACACACATTATCCCTGGTGCAGGTATAATGTGGCACAGGGCTTTACAAACTGGCGCAATGGTCCCAATGTGTCAGATTGTAAATGTGGCGCAATGTAGGGGACTGCTTGCACCACTGCAGCGTAAAACAAAGTGACGCTGTGGCAGCCCAGGGGGCTTGTAAATAAGCCCCTATGTGTAACTAATTGTGCAGCTACACACTCTGACACTCTGATACAGGACAACAGCTGCTTAGATACAAAAACAAACATATTGTTTTACCAAAACATCACATAAGCACACCTTACCCTAACATATTTTGGAAGATCGATAAGTTTCTCTTAGAAGATAGAGAATGGGAGGAGTGTCAAGTAAAATATCTTGGGAAATATGCCCAGGCAAGGCGATAGAGGGAAGGGGAGAGATATGGGGAGACTAGGGATTCAGGCCAATATCTCAACACACCCCAATGGTTGCTGCTCTTATCGCCCCCAGAGGGAGAGTGGATAACCACCAGGGAGGAAGTCATTAATGAATGTGTTACACATTAGGCAGAGCTCTGTGTGTCAAGAGTTACACTAACGCCAGAAGCCATTTCTGATAATCTTTATGACATGGCACTTGTTTGGGAAGGAGATGAGTGAATAGAGCCCCCTATTTACTCCCGTTAGTGAAGCTGAAATTATCAAAGTGAAAAAGGGTTCTCTTTGGGAAAGGACCCTGGGTCTGATGGACTTGATACAGCTTTTTATAAACAATACAAGTACATACTGACCTGGCTAGATACATTACTGATGTGATCAGCTATTTAATAGTAGAGTGCAAGTGAATAAAACTATGTTCCAAAGCTTCCCAGTCCATAGAGTGACACGCCAGGGCCGTCCACATTCTCCTGTTTTGTGTGCTTTAGCTTCAGAACCCATAGCGTGCAAACTCGGGTAAAATAGTTAAAGTAAGTGGATTCCTTTCAAGACAGGCATATTTGTTTTCACAATTTGCAGGTGGCATACTGCTCTTCTTTAAAAGGCACAGCGACTTGGCCCCAATAATATGTGAAAGCATGACATCTGAATGGTATTCTGGGCTTTAAAAAACTGGGATAAAAAAGGACTTTTTCCTCTCACAGTTTGAATATTATCTAAGGTTGGTTGCTACTTCGGTCAAATATCTAGGAGTTAAGTTCTGATTCTACAAAGATGGGTTAATCTGCAATAACTATGGCCTTATGCTAGGCTAAAATTTCTGATCGAGACTTGGATTAAACTGCTAGTATTAATGACAGGGCAGATTGTAATAATCAAAATGGTTGTTCTGCTCAAATTTCCTTACATGATTACAAATATCCCAATCGACTTAATGCAATGTTCATTAGCTACCTCAAGTCGCTTCTGATTACATTTATATGGGCCAATTAGCAGCCATGGATTAAGTGTGGATATCCTCAGAAGATCTCTCTAGAAAGGGGTGGGTGGGTTTGGGAGTGCTGGATTTTGAAAGGTACCATTTAGTGGAACAAGCCACCTTTGCAGTATACTGGATAACTTCAGAATCCCACATACTGTATCTAATAATAGAAAAAAGACAAGTAGACGTGGGCTTTTTAAAGACCATTGTTGAACCATATTGTCCTTCGCAGGATATGTGCTAAGACGAGGTCTGTGGATCTATTCAACCTAAGGGTGTGGAGACACCTGGCATAAAACTTTAAAAATCAAGTACAATTTTCTATGTGACTCGTTTGGCCACATGAATGATACTCCAGCTTTATTACAAATGAATGCTCAGAGTACCATAAATAATTCTCAAAACAAGGCTATAATGATACAAAACCATAATAGGATGCCTAAACCTCTGAAAGAAGTTCAGACGAACTGACATTAAAACAGTAAATACTCAATAATGGCAACACATAAGAGCAATACAAAAATGTGAAAAGAATGAAACGTGCTGCCTAGTTCTGTTAGTCATTGAGCTTGTTCTAAATAACTTCAACAAGGGGATACCCTATGAATAAGCAAATCCATTTAACATGTTCTGGGACAAGAACAGGTGGGCAAAAAGCCCAAAAAGGACAAAAAGAATTTGGAAGAAGAAAAAGTAGGCAATCAAGAGACTAAGGCTGACAACAAGTACATAAAAAGGGAATGTGTCAGCATGTCAGAAACTCAGTCAAGAGTCTTCTTCTTGGTTCAAGGGGAAAATCTTTCTACGTCTGGGCAAGACAATTCAAAGGGGCAAAAAGTAGAGAGGAATATACCTCTGAAAGTCCAAGGGGTTCAGCTCCTAAACGGGTAGGTCAGAAGATCTGCGGGGTCTGGAGTGGGGCTCTGTTCTGTGACTGCTGCAAATCCATTTGAGGAATGGTATATTGAAGTTTATAGGGCAAGCTGATTCCTTCATCCATCACTCCATGTGACGCAAAAGGTGAAATGTCCAATGGCAAACAGTCAGACTACAACATCAGTGACGTTTCTCAGGATCTTCATATGAACGGTTTCCACCTGTACTCTTCCATTCAACTCTACAGTTGTATACATATGTATTCGACAGTTAGGAAAATTCGGGATTCAAGATTTAGCTAATAAGCCTGCTATGCATAAAACAACAGAATATCTATTTTCAAGCCAACTTTCTCATGGGAATGATATCTGAAAGAAAGTTCACATTAGCCAGAATGACTAAACATTTTCTGCACTGTCACAAAGCAGGGCCTTGCAGGGCTCACCTAGGCTAATGTAAGTGAGCTAAAACAACACATTCATTTATACATTTAATATACATTTAGCATCTCTTAGGCCTTAAAATCATTATTAATAAGCTATTAGACTTGCTCATGTTACCGCAAATTTAGAACAACAAGATTAGGTTAACCCTTCCTTGTAACTATAACATATTACTACATTTTCTCTGTTTGCATTTTACTTTTAAAATACTTTTTCAATGAAAACTAGTATTGTTTTAATGCAGACTGTTAGCTTACATCATAAACTATAACATAATGACAAATTAATGTTTTAAAGATGAAATTAAAATGCTATACCACATGGGTTTCTACTGCTGGCCTAGAGTGAATTCATGTTAATATGACTTTCAGTGCACCACTTTACAACTAAACTATTAGTATTTTGATTAACATAAGACATAAACTGTAACGTATAGATGATCACTGTTAGAAATGGGGTCTTTGGTTGACAGTCAGGTTACCCCCTGTTCAAGCAAGGACCATCACTCTAGTCAGGGTAAAAGAGAATCACCCTCAGCTAACCCCTGCTTACCACCTTGGTAGCTTGGCAGAGCAGTAGGCTTAACCTCAGAGCGCTAGGTGTAAAGTATTTGTACCAACACACACAGTAACTTCATGAAAACACTACAAAATGACACAACACCAGTTTAGAGAAATAGGAAATATTTATGTAAACAAAACAAGACCAAAACGACAAAAGTCCGACATACACAAGTCCAGTTATGAATTTTTAAAGATTAAACTAAAAAATAGCGCTTAGAAACATAAATGCTTCGATGAGATGTTAACACGGCGTTGTGACGGAGTCGTTCCCAACAAGCCGACACCAGCGGCGCCGGACACGGAGTCGTGTAGACCCCCAAGTACAGTACCTTTGGTGAAGAGTGAAAACAAGCTGATGCGCGAAGTCGGGAATCGCGGCGTCTGTGCGAAACGTTGAATCTGTGCACTTCGAGCGGCGTCGGCCACGATGTGGTGCGGCCACTTCCACGGAGTCGCGAACTTCAGCGGGGCTGCTGCGGCGTCGGGCCTGCGAAGAGCGTCGCGTTCCAGCGAAGGTCACAGCGTCGGGTGCAGGCGGCGTTACCGGATTCAGCAGCGGCGTCGGTCCGGAGTCGTCCGAAGTCGATTTCCTTGGATTTCCACCAGCTTTCCTTTCAAGGGCCCAGTGACTGGATAGGGCACCACTTGTCGGGGCAGGAGTCTCTCCAGAGACTCCAGGTGCTGGCAGAGAGAAGTCTTTGCTGTCCCTGAGACTTCAAACAACAGGAGGCAAGCTCTAAATCAAGCCCTCGGAGATTTCTTCACAAGATGGAAGGCACACAAAGTCCAGTCTTTGCCCTCTTACTCTGGCAGAAGCAGCACTGCAGGAAAGCTCCACAAAGCACAGTCACAGGCAGGGCAGCACTTCTTCCTCAGCTATCAGCTCTTCTCCAGGCAGAGGTTCCTCTTGGTTCCAGAAGTGTTTCTAAAGTCTGTAGATTTGGGTGCCCTTCTGATACCCATTTTAGTCTTTGAAGTCACCTTTCTTCAAAGGGGGACTCACACCTACTTGTGAATTCTGCCTTGCCCAGGCAAGGCATCAGACACACAGCAGGGGGTTGGAGCCGGCATTGTCTGAGGCAGGCACAGTCCTTTCAGATGAGAATGACCACTCCACTCCTCCCTCCTAGCAGAGATGGCTAATCAGGAAATGCAGGTTACACCCCAGCCCCCTTTGTGTCACTGTCTAGTGCGAGGTGAAAAACAACCCAACTGTCAAACTGACCCAGACAGGGAATCCACAAACAAGGCAGAGTCACAGAATGGTTTAAGCTAGAAAATGCTCACTTTCTAAAAGTGGCATTTTCAAACGCACAATCTTAAAATCAATTTTACTAAAAGATGTATTTTTTAATTGTGAATTCAGGGACCCCAAACTCCACATGTCCATTTATTCTCTAGGGGAATCTACACTTTAATCATATTTAAAGGTAGCCCCCATATTATCCTATGAGAGAGACAGGCCTTGCAACAGTGAAAAACGAAATTGGCAGTATTTCACTGTCAGGACATATAAACCACATTACAATATGTCCCACCTTATCCATACACTGCACCCTGCCCTTGGGGCTACCTAGGGCCTACCTTAGGGGTGCCTTACATGTAAGAAAAGGGAAGGTTTGGGCCTGGCAAGTGGGTACACTTGCCAAGTCGAATTTACAGTGTAAAAATACACTTACAGACACTGCAGTGGCAGGTCTGAGACATGATTACAGGGTTACTTGTGTGGGTGGCACAACCAGTGCTGCAGGCCCACTAGTAACATTTTATTTACAGGCCCTTGGCACCTCTAGTGAACTTTACTGGGGACTTAACAGTAAAACAAATATGCCAATCATGGAGAACCAATTACGTACACATTTTACACGGAGAGCATAGGCACTTTAGCACTGGTTAACAGTGGTAAAGTGCTCAGAGTTGAAAAGCCAACAGCAACAGGTCAGAAAAAAATAGGAGGCAGGAGGCAAAAAGACTGGGGATGACCCTGCATAAGCAAAAGTCCAACACGACCCCCTACCAGCCTAAAGCCAGGGGAGAACAATCAATACCTTGACGTACTTCCCTGATTGGGGCGATAGAACAAGGACCCAGGCCCACAACAGCAGGGGCACGTTCCAGTTCCACGCCTTCCTGACTCCAGTTGGATCCCTCTGTCCATACTCTCAGGGCCCACTAAGCTAACCCATGGGGAACCCTTCTCCACATCTGCAGACACCATCTGTGCAGCACCTAACTTTACTTTGCTCACAGATGTATTACAATGGGCAGATAGTACCACCAGGGCCAACACAGTGGTGTTGCCCACTCCACCCCTGGGGTGTGACTCTCGTCCCACACCCAGGGGCAACTCTGTCCACCAGGACAGCAAGCCACAGTGACCCCTGATGACTGTCAGGGATGAGAGCCTGACCTCAGGCCTCTCCACCCACTGTGACTGTGGAGAGTGGGGGGCGGTAGCCCCAGGTGCCTGACACCCTTTGACCACTCTCCCTTCCACCAGGTCAGAGAAGATAACCTGACCCTGGTCCTCCCCTCTGGGGCTCTGTACCCTCCCTCCAGGAGCGGCACCCCCAGAGTAAAAAATTGTCAGGGTGCTTGTAGAAGCAGTCCTGCACAATTTTTCCACCAGTGCAGGGATGTTAACCTGCAACTGATCCTCCAACCTGGGGTCTGTACCTTCAGGTTGGGCCAGGGGTGAGGCTTCCCTCCCCCTGCCCTCCCTTCTGGGGTCCTGAACCACCCAACTAGGAGTGGCCCCCCCAGAAGACAACATGGTAGGGGCACTGTTAGCAGTAGCCCCTTCCTCCAGGTCAGGGGGGACACCCTGAACCTGGCCTTCCAATCCAGGGTCTGTACCCTTAGATTGCTCTGGGGTCAGGGGTGAGTCTTTCCCTCCCTTTCCCCTACCTTCAGGGTTCTGCACGCACCCCTCAGGGAGAGTACCCCTTGAAATCACACCAGGGGGGGTGATTGGGCAAACCGCCCCCCCCTTCAGGTCAGGGTTTATCCCCTGCACCTGATCCTCCAGTCCAGGGTCTGTACCCACAGACTGGACCACTGCCTGGCAACCCAGGAATTCCTGGGGGGCATACCTACCCCCCACCAGGTCAGAGTTTACCCTCTGAACCTGGTCATCCAACCCAGGGTCACCACCCTGCGGTTGAACCACTGCCTGGCGCACCAGGACTTCCTTTGGAGCACTCTTACCCCCCACCAGGTCAGAGTTTACCTCCTGAACCTGATCATTCAACCCAGAGTCACCACCCTGCGGTTGAACCACTGCCTGGCGCACTAGGACTTCCTTGGGAGCACACTTACCCCCCACCAGGTCAGAGTTTACCTCCTGAACCTGATCATTCAACCCAGAGTCACCACCCTGCGGTTGAACCACTGCCTGGCGCACCAGGACTTCCAGGGGGGCACACTTACCCCCCTCAAGGGACACACTGTCCCCAAGGGCCACACAAGAGTCTGGCTGGCGCAGGTCTCCTGACCTCTGCCCATCTGACAGAGTCTGGATTCACGCCCAACCCAGAAATGGTCTCACCAAGGTCATTCCTGGGGGGCTCTGCTCTCAGAGCTGACCCCTGACCCTCCAGGTTCTCCACTGGGGTCCGCAACCCCCTCTCAACCCTCTGTCTGGACTTCTGCACCCCCTCACTAGGAGTGGTACTGCCAGACACCAGAACTGGTGGGACGCTGGCTACAGCCGCCCCCTCAAGTTCTCCTGACACTGTGGGATCTCCCTCAACAGATGGCCCTATGGTACAGGCTAGGCTCCCTTCCTGGTGTTCCCTCATGGAACCCTCCAGGACCTGGGACCGGATCTCGGGCACCTTGGACCTCAGCCCATCCCCATTCCCTCTCCTCAGAGACTGGACATGTGGTCCCTCACCCATCCGACTACACTGGGACCTACCTGGGACACTACAATCCTTCCCTACCTCACCTGGTTGGGAAATACCTAGACCACTCCTCTCAGGAGCCCCCCCAAATGCCTCTTCAGACTCTCTGGTACTCCACCAAGAGGTCTGCCTCCATTGTAAACTCCCTGGGGTCAGAGAACTCACACTCCACCTGGTGTTGGCGTAGCTCTGGAAAATAAGGACTAGACATATGCTCTCCAGAAATTACATCACCCAGCCCCTTACATGAATTAACCAAAGTACCCTTCACCCAACCATCCAGTGACTCTGCTTTGAAAAAGCACCCCACATCACCCTCCTGAGACTGGTGAGACAGTACCTGACTGTACCTGACACTCAACCCACACTCTTCTGGGATGTCTTCACACTCCATAACCAGGACTTCTACCTGGGGGGAACCCCTCTCCCTGTCACTCTCACCTAGAGCCAGTAGAGTGTCCCTCCCACCAGTAGGAATATGACTCCCCATGCCAGTTCCCCAATCCACCTCAGGGACCCTGTGCATCACTGGAGCTACCTCATACCCCTGAACCTCCTGGCATGTTTTAACTCCCTCCTTCAAGTAGGGCACCACATCTCTGGGCATGTGCACTTCTTCAGCAGTACTGGATACAAGATTTTTGCTGCCACCATCTGAACTGGACTCAGCCCTCATGGCCTCCAGCTTCAGCTCTTCACAGCTCAGCTCTTGAGCTGTAATCCTTTCTTTTTCCAGGACTAAGGCTCTCTTCTCCTCAGCCCTCTCAAGCTCTGCATCTAGCTCTTCCAGACTCCAGATTCGAGCTAGGAGCCAATCATCTCTTTCTGTTCCCTCCTCAGGGCCACTGCCCTCCTCCTCAGAGTAGTTATCCTCCTCAGACTCATTTGGTGGTGTTGCCTGACAACGTTTCAATTCATACTGAAACAGGGCTGACTCAAGATCCTCCCTTCTGGATTTCTTGTTCACAGCCAGTCCCCTTTTCATGCAGAATGCTTTAAGCTGCCACTTTTTATACATAAATAGGTGCCAGAAATTGACTTCCATTCTGCAAAGGCTTCACAACCAAAAACCAAAGTCCAAAAATATTAGCAATACTTCCAGGAGGACATCAGAGAACAAAAAGCAGAATCACAAGACAAGTAGTATGTGGTCACGTAGTGGTCTGAACTCAAAACAGTAGTGTACACTTAATTACTGTATGTCAAGTACAAATACAAGTCCAAATCCCAACCGCTGATCACCAATGTTAGAAATGGGGTCTTTGGTTGACAGTCAGGTTACCCCCTGTTCAAGCAAGGACCCTAACTCTAGTCAGGGTAAAAGAGAATCATCCTCAGCTAACCCATGCTTACCCCCTTGGTAGCTTGGCAGAGCAGTAGGCTTAACCTCAGAGCGCTAGGTGTAAAGTATTTGTACCAACACACACAGTAACTTCATGAAAACACTACAAAATGACACAACACCGGTTTAGAAAAATAGGAAATATTTATCTAAACAAAACAAGACCAAAACGACAAAAATCCGACATACACAAGTCCAGTTATGAATTTTTAAAGATTAAACTCAAAAATAGCGCTTAGAAACAACAATACTTTGATGAGATGTTAACACGGCGTCGTGACGGAGTCGTTCCCAACAAGCCGACACCTGCGGCGCCGGACACGGAGTCGTGTAGACCCCCAAGTACAGTACCTTTGGTGAAGAGTGAAAACAAGCCGATGTGCGAAGTCGGGAATCGCGGCGTCTGTGCGAAACGTTGAATCTGTGCACTTCGAGCGGCGTCGGCCACGATGTGGTGCGGCGACTTCCACGGAGTCGCGGACTTCAGCGGGGCTGCTGCGGCGTCGGGCCTGCGAAGAGCGTCGCGTTCCAGCGAAGGTCACAGCGTCGGGTGCAGGCGGCGTTACCGGATTCAGCAGCGGCGTCGGTCCGGAGTCGTCCGAAGTCGATTTCCACCAGCTTTCCTTTCAAGGGCCCAGGGACTGGATAGGGCACCACTTGTCGGGGCAGGAGTCTCTCCAGAGACTCCATGTGCTGGCAGAGAGAAGTCTTTGCTGTCCCTGAGACTTCAAACAACAGGAGACAAGCTCTAAATCAAGCCCTTGGAGATTTCTTCACAAGATGGAAGGCACACAAAGTCCAGTCTTTGCCCTCTTACTCTGGCAGAAGCAGCACTGCAGGAAAGCTCCACAAAGCACAGTCACAGGCAGGGCAGCACTTCTTCCTCAGCTATCAGCTCTTCTCCAGGCAGAGGTTCCTCTTGGTTCCAGAAGTGTTTCTAAAGTCTGTAGATTTGGGTGCCCTTCTTATACCCATTTTAGTCTTTGAAGTCACCTTTCTTCAAAGGGGACTCACTCCTACCTGTGAAATCCTGCCTTGCCCAGGCAAGGCATCAGACACACAGCAGAGGGTTGGAGCTGGCATTTTCCGAGGCAGGCACAGTCCTTTCAGATGAGAGTGACCACTCCACCCCTCCCTCCTAGCAGAGATGGCTAATCAGGAAATGCAGGTTACACCCCAGCCCCCTTTGTGTCACTGTCTAGTGCGAGGTGAAAAACAACCCAACTGTCAAACTGACCCAGACAGGGAGTCCACAAACAAGGCAGAGTCACAGAATGGTTTAAGCAAGAAAATGCTCACTTTCTAAAAGTGGCATTTTCAAACGCACAATCTTAAAATCAACTTTACTATAAGATGTATTTTTTAATTGTGAGTTCAGGGACCCCAAACTCCATATGTCCATCTACTCTCTAGGGGAATCTACACTTGAATCATATTTAAAGGTAGCCCCCATATTATCCTATGAGAGAGACAGGCCTTGCAACAGTGAAAAACGAAATTGGCAGTATTTCACTGTCAGGACATATAAACCACATTACAATATGTCCCACCTTATCCATACACTGCACCCTGCCCTTGGGGCTACCTAGGGCCTACCTTAGGGGTGCCTTACATGTAAGAAAAGGGAAGGTTTAGGCCTGGCAAATGGGTACACTTGCCAAGTTGAATTTACAGTGTAAAAATACACTTACAGACACTGCAGTGGCAGGTCTGAGACATGATTACAGGGTTACTTGTGTGGGTGGCACAACCAGTGCTGCAGGCCCACTAGTAACATTTTATTTACAGGCCCTGGGCACCTCTAGTGCACTTTACTGGGGACTTAACAGTAAAACAAATATGCCAATCATGGAGAACCAATTACGTACACATTTTACACGGAGAGCATAGGCACTTTAGCACTGGTTAACAGTGGTAAAGTGCTCAGAGTTGAAAAGCCAACAGCAACAGGTCAGAAAAAATAGGAGGCAGGAGGCAAAAAGACTGGGGATGACCCTGCATAAGCAAAAGTCCAACACGACCCCCTACCAGCCTAAAGCCAGGGGAGAACAATCAATACCTTGACGTACTTCCCTGATTGGGGCGATAGAACAAGGACCCAGGCCCACAACAGCAGGGGCATGTTCCAGTTCTACGCCTTCCTGACTCCAGTTGGATCCCTCTGTCCATACTCTCAGGGCCCACTAAGCTAACCCATGGGGAACCCTTCTCCACATCTGCAGACACCATCTGTGCAGCACCTAACTTTACTTTGCTCACAGATGTATTGCAATGGGCAGTAAAACAAATATTCCAATCATGGAGAACCAATTAGGTACACATTTTACTCGGAGAGCATAGGCACTTTAGCACTGGTTAACAGTGGTAAAGTTGAAAAGCCAACAGCAACAGGTCAGAAACAAATAGGAGGCAGGAGGCAAAAAGACTGGGGATGACCCTGCATAAGCAAAAGTCCAACAATCACTGTGACATGAGGGCCAATTCTAAAGTTTCTGCTATATTACCATATTATGTACTAGTCAACTTATACACTTTACCTCAATACATAGTGTGCGATGTACACACTGGGTATGGCGGTCTCTGGCCAACTAGGCAGGAAAGGAAATTCTGTACCCTGCTACTAAGCCAGTCACATAAAATGTATAACTCTTAACCACATCAGAACCTGCAGTATTAACTCGGCTGTAGCAAAGGAAGATTAGCCATATTAGATGTCTATTTACAGGATGTGAGTTTATAATGCTGAATGAATTTAAATTGTGCACTAAGTCAAACCCACCGGAGATTTTTACATACATACCAGATGCAGTGAGGTGAGCCTTGCACTTGCTTCCATTTGCACCATCAGAGTCCTCAAACACAGATGGCCACATCTGTCAGCAATGGGAGATGGGTTTCCAAACTATGTAAATTTTGTTCCGACACTGTTGAATTTTTTTTTACCTTCCTGCTGATGGACTGTGGGAACAGCATCATGATGTTACTATAGAAGATAAAATCTAGAAATACTGTTGCTCCACGATAAAGCTCTTGTCAATACACAAACTATAACACTTTAATTTCATGAACAGAATGTGCCCTACCCCAGTTTTATCGACCTAGATTGATCCTACTACTAGTTTGTACTGTTGATGCTTCCTGGATTGAACAGGCTTTTTGCACCTTGCCTGGGAGTGCCTGCAATAGCATGGTTTGGCAGAAGTTGAAATTGATCATTGAAGACTTTATTAGAATTCCATTAGACTTGCCCCAGTGACTGCACTTTTAAGATAGGTGGCGGACATTGCTTTGTCAATCTGGAAACTCACTGCCATATTAATGCTTCTAAGAAAATTTAGAGTGGCGACAGCTAATGCCCAAAGTTCTGCTCAGACCACTGCTGCCAGCACTATAAAATATTGGCACACTGAATACCAATGCAATGTAGTGTTTAATCCACCTCATACCTCTTTAGTCTGCTACCAGAAACCCCCCTTCCCCTTTCACTCGCTCTTGCAGGTTCCTGCTTTCTCCCTTTGTCATGTTTTTGCCGTCTTCTTTTCTTCTGTCTTTCCCCTTTGTGTGTTTTTCTCTCTTTGAAGTGCCCAATCAGGAAAAATTAATGCTGGTCCCCAAATATGAGTAAAAACAACAAGTGATGGACGGAATGCTGAACATTGTCAAACACTCACCCCCAGTCATAGATCTGGGTTTAATCCATCGTTCTTTTGCTCACCATGCCACCCCAGTTTGGACCCAGCCATATGCAAATCAGTCTTGACCCTGTTCCTCATGGGAACAGTCCAGACCGAACTGCCAAGCCAGGTCCCAACTGGACCAGAAACAAGCATCCTGGGACCGGTTTCGGGGTTTCACCCCTCATCAGCCAGGCTAGCTTGAATCCAGTGGCATGGGAAGCACGGGGGCGACAACGCAAAAACAACAAGTGATGGACGGAATGCTGAACATTGTCAAACACTCACCCCCAGTCATAGATCTGGGTTTAATCCATCGTTCTTTTGCTCACCATGCCACCCCAGTTTGGACCCAGCCATATGCAAATCAGTCTTGACCCTGTTCCTCATGGGAACAGTCCAGACCGAACTGCCAAGCCAGGTCCCAACTGGACCAGAAACAAGCATCCTGGGACCGGTTTCGGGGTTTCACCCCTCATCAGCCAGGCTAGCTTGAATCCAGTGGCATGGGAAGCACGGGAACCACGTCTGGGCATACCCTTCCCACTTAGGGCGACAGCGCAAAAACAACAAGTGATGGACGGAATGCTGAACATTGTCAAACACTCACCCTCAGTCATAGATCTGGGTTTAATCCATCGTTCGACCGGTTTCGGGGTTTCACCCCTCATCAGCCAGGCTAGCTTGAATCCAGTGGCATGGGAAGCACGGGACCCACATCTGGGCATACCCTTCCCACTTAGGGCGACAACGCAAAAACAACAAGTGATGGACGGAATGCTGAAAATATGAGTGCCGGTGGCGCCCCCTTGCAACCACCAGCTCAAATTAAACACTGCAAGTAGTAAATATGACCATGGGAACCTCCGATTATGTTTTTTTTGTTTTGGGTCCTCCAATATCGCATTTATTCATATATTCTCCATGCAATATTTATACTTGTTTGCACACTAATAGCAGCTGATAAAACGCACATGCACAGAAATACACATCGACAAGAAATGATATAAAAACTGAAATTATACAATTGTCACTTGCCTCCTTTGTTTCACAGAAGAGCCTTTTGTCCATTTCCTGAGACATTTGCACCTTTTTGCAATCTTTCATTTCTAATACTTCTCTTTGGCTACCATTTTGGAATTGAAAGAATATCCATCCAGTCAAGATAATATACTTACCTTAAACCAATGGTTCTGAACCTGTAGTCTGAGGTCCTCTGGTGGTCTGCGTCGCCTACTCCAGGGGTCCGCAACTGCCCAAAAAAATTAGTATTATTAACCGTTTAATGGGATGTATAAAAATAAAGAAGTAACATGTAAAATTCACAATTTAAAACTTTTTGTACATTTGAAGTAATTTGAAATTGAATGGTAAAATTTAAGTTGTCCTCCGATTAATTTGTGGGAGGACTCAAACAGACTATAGTATGGCCTTAAATGTCAAAAAGCTCCAACATCCCCATTAAAGTTAAAAGTTAATTTTTTTTCACTTTGTAAATTAAATAAAATATTTCATGTTTTGTTTCTTGTTTGATGAATACTTGTTTGCATATTGTTGTGTATTGTGTTTTTGGTTCAAATCATGGAATTTGCTGAGGCCTCGGTCCCTGAATTCCAGTAATACTCAGGTGGGGGGTCCCTGGACTCCAGTAAAGATTTAGTGGGGGGTTCTCTGATCTCAGTAATGATTTGGTGGAGGTCCACAGAAGTCAAAGGTTAAGAACCAGTGCCTTACACCATAACCTCTGAGAGACTGAGGAAAGTCAAATTCACTGAATCACAACTGCTAGTACTTGCAGAAGAAGATGTGCAAACCTTACTAGGCATTTAGGGGCATATTTATACTCTGTTTGTGCCGGAATTGCGTCGTTTTTTTTGACGCAATTCCGACGCAAAACTAACTCCATATTTATACTTTGGCGTTAGACGCGTCTAGCGCCAAAGTCCATGGAGTTAGCGTCATTTTTTAGCGTGGACACCTACTTTGCGTTAATTATATGCAAGGTAGGCGTTCCCGTCTAAAAAATCGACTCCGAGGCATGTGCGTCGGATTTATACTCCCGGGCAAAATTCACGCCTGGGAGTGGGCGGGTTAAAAAAAAATGACGTACGCCCGCTTTTGCGCCGTTTTTTAGCGCCTGCAAAAGGCAGGCGTTAAGGGACCTGTGGGCTCTGAAGGAGCCCAGAGGTGCCCTCCCATGCCCCCAGGGACCACCCCTGTCACCCTTGCCCACCCCAGGAGGACACCCAAGGCTGGAGGGACCCATCCCAGGGACATTAAGGTAAGTTCAGGTAAGTTTTTTTAAAAATTGTTTTTGTGGAATAGGGGGGCCTGATTTGTGCCCCCCTACATGCCACTATGCCCAATGACCATGCCCAGGGGACAGAAATCCCCTGGGCATGGCCATTGGGCAAGGGGGCATGACTCCTGTCTTTGCTAAGACAGGAGTCATTTCTATGGGGGTTGGGAGTGAAAATAAAATGGCGCAAATCGGGTTGAGGCGAAAAAATTGCCTCAACCTGACTTGCCCCATTTCTTGACGCCCAAGCCCCATATCCCCCTACGCCGGCGCTGCCTGGTGTACGTCGATTTTTTTTAACGCACACCAGACGGCGCCGGCGGCTAACGCCGGCTAACGTCATTCAATAAATACGGCGCCCGCATGGTGCTTCAGAATGGCGTTAGCCGGCGCTAATTTTTTTGACGCAAAACTGCATTAGCGCAGTTTTGCGTCAAAAAGTATAAATATGGGCCTTAGGGCCTCATTTACTAGAAACTGGTGCATTAGCATTGATGCTCCAGTTTTCTAGCGCCAGCCCCAGACCCCTTAACGTAGCCATGGTAACGCTGTATTTCTGATACAGCGCTCCATAGCATTTGATTCCACAGATGCGCCAGAAATTCTGGCTCATCTGTTGGCGCAAAACTGGCACAGTGCTGGAGTATCGTCGGTAATCTGAAGCTACTCCAGCAATCCAAGGAGGGTCTAGTGTTAAAAAGCCCAACGTTACTTTAACACCGGCTGTAATCAGGCATCAAAAAAGTGATGCTGTAAGGGGGCAGAACTGGCACAGTGAAATGTACTAAATTTCACTGTGCCAGTTCTGCACGGCTTTTAATGCTGAAACTCCACCCTGCATACATTATACTCGGCGCAGTTATAATGTGGCGCAGGGCTTTACAAACTGGCTCAATGGTCCCATTGTGCCAGTTTGTAAATGTGATGCAGTTTAGGAGACTGCTTGCGCTGCTGCATCAAAAAGTGACGCTACGATTGCAAAAGGGGCTTGTAAATAAACCGCTTAGCTCCAAATGCATTGAAGTGAGAAGAACAATTTGGCAAT
The DNA here is from genome assembly GCF_031143425.1 of Pleurodeles waltl. NCBI lineage: Eukaryota > Metazoa > Chordata > Amphibia > Caudata > Salamandridae > Pleurodeles > Pleurodeles waltl. Next base: position 447,981,727 of record NC_090445.1, on the reverse strand, counting down.
AGATTACAAATAAAGCGAGTTCTATTTCTTCACTTTGGAGGACTGTAAAAAGTACTTAAACCCTTCAATGTCAGGTGAGAGAATGTATTTCTAAACACAGACAAGAAAGTTTGGCCACTGGAGGACAACCTCCACCACAAATTAATCTGAACCCTTGGCAAGAACAAATTAGGAACATCATTGATATTACAACGACTGAAGGAGTAGAAAACAACGCAGAAGCTGGTGGAGTAGGTGGAAATGGCAGGTGTCTCAGTTGTATGTCTCTTACCTATACTCATATACATGAGTTATAGAGCATTAAAAATAGGCTTACTTATCAAAATCACTTTAAAAAAAAAAAAATGTAATTTTTCCGGCATTGTGTTGCATAACATAATTCAACTGGCAGTTAATGGGTGTGTCACTAGCATTACACATAAGTATTTGTTTATTAAAACTGGTGTTGTCATACATCTACACATCAATGGAATTCTTGTTTAAAACACTCGTTGTACTTGCAGGTGACAAAGTACAAGAGGACACTGAACCACCTTCTACAAAACAAGCACTGCCACCTGCAAGGTAATCAAAGGGTGGGCTATTTGTAAAAACACCTTTTACTTGTTGGCCCGCAGTAACAACCGCTCCGATTCCTCAGAGCCAAGCACAGTAACAACAGTTTCTGTAGACACCGTTGCCACTGCCATCACCACTGCTCCTGTTGCCATCAAGCTCATCCAGAAAGTGGATTTTCAAGCAATGTTAATACGGCCCTCATTGCTTCTGCTTCTCTTCCACAATCCTCTGAGGAAATAAGCATGCAGAAAACTAAAGGTGGATGAAGAAGAAGATGTAACTATGCCTGATGTTTGGCATGAGAATTCTCCTGACTGTTCTGTTCCAGGGGCTTATGTAGCGTCTTCCCCAGCCATGGAGCATGCAAGTAGATGATGCCACTCGTGGGAGCTGCAGTTGAGCATATCTTTATTCTCGAACAGCCATTCAGACACTGCACATTACGTCATACTTCCCAGAACCACACCATGACATATCCCCTCATATCACGTAGTTCCTGTCCAGAGTACACCCAGAACCACAAGGGTCCTAGTGCGCTTAGCATCAATATGTTACAGCGGACACTGTAGAACCAACCACTGTCCCTCGCACAAGTCATCGTAACAGCAGCAGCTGCAGCTCTGTGGTGCTTTAGAACTGATGTGTGGAATCTCTGCCGTGCACCTCCTGACGAATTTTAAAAAACACACACAGGCCATTGTAGGTGTTGCCTATCAGCTGGAAACTCATAACAGCCTGACAAAGAGAATCTAGACCTGCCATGTGTCATTGCATATGGATGTGCCATGATTTGCGTGCTGCTTAAAGGCAGAGCTTGATTGTTTTAGCTGAGAAGAGAACAAATAGAAGGGCTATACAACATGACTCCTGCAATGAGTTTACAAGAACGGTAGATGATGGTCATGTGGCCCTTGTAGGCTCTCTTGAAGCACATACCTGTGTACTACAAGTAGTGCAATTATGCCATCTGTCCAGCTCATGAAACAACTGCCAGCCACCATTAACAGCAGTCATCCACCGCCCCTGCTACTTCTTCACTATCACACTCATCCCAACAAGTTCCCCCATCAGGCCTCAAAGGAAGTCTGCCCCTTCTGCCCACATCCATGACCGAGCACCTGCCCTGTCAAAAAAATGTGAAGGTTAATTAATCTTCAGATTTCTCACAAACATGGACATTTTATTCGTAAAAGCAGGTTTTATAAGATTTATAGGTTTCATGAAGTTCTTTAGAAGGGCTGTCGGGTGGGGAGTACAGTGCTCATTAGCGGGATTAGAACAATGCTCAGTAAGGTAGTGATAGTGAAGTGTGAGGGGCACTGGGGGGGTGTTTATATTTTATATCATTGGTGCACTTGTATGAGTGACATAAACAAAATCAATAACCTTTGTGTTCCATTGCAATAAGATACAAATTAAATTAAAACATATAATGAGTATTTTTTGAACTTTGTAATGTTTCCATTTTTTTTCATTTAATTTACTTTTGTCATTGGAGAGGGGTCAACACTCCTTTCATATACCTGGGTCCAAACTGAAGTGACATAGCTGGCAAAAGAACAATGGGCTGGAATGCTACTTCGAGTGATTGCCGGTGGGAACACGTTTTGCCAACATCTCGTTATCACCTTGTGTGTGTTTCATGGGATGCCCTAAGTGGCCAAGGATATGCCAGATGCAGGTCCCTTGCTCACTGTGCCACTGGAACTAAGCTACACCAAAAAGAAGAGCCCCAATCAGGGTGAAACTGGTCTGGGGTTGCTTTTGTTCCAGTTCAGGGTGGACCTGGCCTGACAGTTTGGACTGGGCTCTCCTAATGGAGCAGGGTCAAGACTGATTTGCATATGACTGGTCCAAACTGGAGAGCCATGGTGAGCAAAAGAACAATAGGGTGGAATGCTACCTCAAGCGATTGTCAGTGGTCAGACTTATTGCAAGCATCTTACCATTGCCTTATGTGTGTTTCACATATCACCTTATAGTACATTGAGTGACACTGTAAGTATCTTGCCTTTCTTTCAGCCCCAACTGCGGTCCTCTCCATCATGCTGATCGTCAACATTTGCTTGCACCATTAACTCATCCAGGCACCAGGGGGGAATTCTGTTACAGAAAGCTATATATCACTCACATGTTGCTTGGAACATCTGGGGAAATAAACTAATCCTCAGAAATGTAGCAATAACTGCATCACTAACTGGTTAGCTTATTAGTTCTTGCACGTTATCAAGAAAGATCATTGATTTACTTGCAAAGTTAAGGACCCGGTAGGGACCCATTTAAATGTCTGTTTTCAAGGAAGGGCAAGGCCCACTTACAGCTGGGGCTGTCTTTGTTCCGTGGGCTAACACAAGTTGTCACTGATATTCCCTACAGATCAGTTACTGAAGGAGGCTGACCCGGTCTTCCATTCTATGGATGCCTTCCTATGGGCTGAACCAGTCTGTGAATGACATTCCACCAGAGCAACCAGTCTGTGAATGACATTCCGCCAGAGCAATGGCTGAGCGAGCTTAACTCAAAGTCCTATTCTGCATTGAGCATTGCTAAACTATTTACGTTTCATTTTTTAAGATTACAATTGGCTGATGAAACAGCTAAAGCGGTCTCTAGTGCAGACCTGAAATAGACATTTACACTGACCGCATTTCTCAATGTTTGTCTTAACTGTGGTATTGAAAGTAGCCCTTAAAGGTGTTATCCTCAGTAGAGCACCTGTTTTTCTGTGGCTACATTCAAATTTCACAGCTGTTACTATCCAGACGTACGGAGTCCTAGCAGAAAAATAATTCTAATACAAACATATCTGTTTACAAACAACTTCTACATAAATATGTTTAAATACAGGATAGTTACACATGTAGAAATACAAAGTTCACATTAGTGTATACAGTTTTAGAGCAATTAATTTCAGGCTCAAAATAAATTAAAACACTTACAAACAGAGGACATTTTTGTTGAGACTTCGAGAGGTAAAGAAATGTTGCACGAAGAGAACTATAGGCAGATGGAAGAGATGTGACGCATCGAAGAGAAGAACTAATCTCGAGCAAGGGGAGTCACGGCTGTCTCTTCAATGCTCAGGGCCTAATTGATGTAGTGTTACCATCTTGGCCCAAGGTGGCTGTTGGGAGATGTACTGGCTTGATGCATGTGCATTCTTATTTTTTGTTTCACGACTTCTTTCCAGATAAGTTTTCAATAACTAGATACATATCCATGTACGCTGATTTCTACTCTGAAAAGGTATCGAAGTGTATGTAAAAACGCATTTTTTTTTTTTTAGAGTTGTTGCAGGTGAGGTTTAGGCATAGGCCCTTTAAGGAGATTATGACAAGAAGGCCCTTTAGTTGCTGCCGGTGTTAGCCTGTGTTTACATACCCAGCGCGATGCGAAAAAATGCAACCAGCGGCCTGACAGCGCCCTCTAGCCACCTACACCTATTTCTGCTAAATTACTAAAAAGGACGGTTGTTGAGTTTACGTGAGTCATGGGCGTCTACTGAGTGACAGTGTCATGGATGGAGAGGTAAGGCACATTGATTGCTACTCAGCACCCCCTATTTTCACACATCTAAAATTGAATGAACCGGGAGAATAAACCTGTGGTTTTGTAACGAACATCTATAAGATCAGTTCTGGTACATACTGCTTCAGTTCTGAAACTATAACAAGCCTCTTTGAAGTTACATCAAAGGCAGTGTAGGGTGGTACTGCAACGAATTAAGATTATTTTTTTTCACCCTGAGGGTGAGGGCAAAAATGGAGAGAGGCTCTTTCGCCAGATGTGGCGTGCCCACTTTCTTTTTTAGTTAGGGCAAGTGTATTATCCACTGGACCACTGTACCCCAAAACCTGGCACTCGACTTTCCAAGTGAACAGTAGATCCTTCATGCAATAGTAACTAAATTCACAAAAAAATCAAAGGTTGCAGGAACGTTATAGTTAGGTTCAGATTTTACTACCACAAAACCATAGAAGTTCAGCAGTTATAGGTAATTCCCGCCCCCACCATGCAAAGTTTTCTCATCAATAATTTTATTGCAAATGTTGCAGTAATATTATCCACGATGTCATAGAAGATGTCATGGCTGATGTAATATATGTGGTAATTAGCAGTGCATGGCATGGACGTGAGTCATAGCTACCTCAGGGCACGAGTTATAATTTCTTGACTGCTGCTGAATTTTTATGGTTTTAATGTGTGTAAAATCTGAACCTAATTATAACGCCTCTGTAACGTTTTTTTTTTTTGTGAATTTCGAAGTTTTTAAATTCTATTTCCTAACTATAACCTCCCTGTAACCTTTGTTTTTTCACTGAATTTCTAGGTTTTTTAAAATGTAAAGTAATATTTCATTACCATAAAATAATCCAACCATTGCTGCGCATGGCTTTGGGTTGTGCGTGGTTGACCGCAGGGCCTGACTTGTAGCCAAGTCCTGTGGTCAACCCCCTCATGCAGCCAACCCCATGCTGCACATGGTCTTTCTCTGTGCACAGTGTGGGTTGGTTGTGTGCCACCAATTCCACACTGTTGGTCTGTGAGTGGGTGTGTGAGTGGCTGTATGGGTGTGTGACTGGGTGTGTGTGGTTATGTCGGTGTGTACATGGGTGTGTGAGTATATGATTGGGTGTGTGACTGTGTGTGTGAGTGGCTGTGTGGGTCTGTGAGTGGGTGTGTCAGCAGTTTTGTGGGTCTGTGAGTAGGTGCATGAGTGGCTGCATGGGTGTGTAAGTGGGTGTGTGAGTGGTTGAATGGGTGTATGAGTGTGTGTGTGAGTGAGTGAGTGTGTGAGCGGGTGTATGAGTGGCTGTGTGGGTCTGTGAGTGGGTGTGCGAGTGGTTTTGTGGGTGTATGAGTGGCTGTATAGCTGTGTGAGTGGATGTGTGGGTGTGTAAGTGGGCACGTCTGTGTGTGAGTGGGTGTGTGCATGGCTGTGTGGGTATGTGACTGGGTGTGGTAGTGGTTTTCTGGGTTTGTGATTGGGTGTGAGTGTGTGAATGGGTGTTTGAGTGAGTATGTCTGTGAATGGGTGTATTTTTTTGAATTGGGGTCTAGATCTGCAGATCCATCACAGATTCACATGGAAGGCCATGCTGAGTGCTGTGGAGGATCCACCGAGCTCCCTCCGAACTGAGTCCCGTTACAGAAAAAGGCACCCACAACTTTTCTCTAGGGTTGCGTCCAGCCAGTCACTGCATTGCTGTTGGAGCGTGGATCTGTGTCTCTAGATATACATAAAGATTTTTTTTAATAACTCCAAAACTACTGAACAGATTTACACCAAATCACAAAAAAGCGATCTTTTTGGGTCAAGATCTAGCCTTCTGCCAAATTTGATGTAATTCCGTACAGCGGTTCCGGATGTAGTTACGGCTAAAATCCCTATTGGAAATTGGATGGGGAAAAAGTGTTTTGGGACCCACCCTTTTTTTGGCTCCCAGTTGATGATTCACCCCAAACCTTTCCAGACAGCAGCTGAAATGAGTGGCAAACTAGTTTTAAAAACATTGTGAATATTCCTCAAATTGCACCAAAGTTATTAGCAAGTTAATTACAGCGGGGTACCCGGTGTTCCTCAGAACCTGGGCATGTATGCAATATAAAACTACAGTGGTTCTGCTGAAGGGTGTACTAAAATCAAAACACTGTGTCAACAGATCATAGTAATTGAATCATAGTAATTAAATCATAGTAATTAAATTAATAAATTAAATGGCACACAAAACTATATATTCTTCATATATTTCTATTTCATACATAAAGTTCACACAGGCGTGCACACAGAACTATTTAAATTAAAATGTGAGTCCCCAAAAGTGAAATAATAATACACATCTATGAATAATTAAATGGAAAACCATACATAAAGAGTGTTTTCAAGATTCCACAATGTCCATAACTTGACATACATTGAGATGTTTCTTTTTTCACAATGTCCATATTTGAATTTTTGAGCCTCTATGTAACAACAGCTCAAATTCAATAAAACATTTCTTGCTGTGTGCTGAGAAATCATCGGAACATCCCAAAAGTATCATTGATGTTTCGACCCTAGTGATTAGTGTATCACATCAAACATCAAGCGGGTCTTCCTCAGGACCAAACATAAATGTAGCCTATGGGATAGAAAGATATAATTTATGAGACCATGTGAGCCATGAACAAGAACAATGGTCTCGGTGTGAAACAATACACTTGCCTGTTGGAAAAGGGGCCAAACCCACAAAAGTTGGGTCATAAAGTAAAACAGTAAGCCAGAACCCCAGAAATGGAGGTCATAAACATATCTGCCTAATGGAGAAAACGATTGTGGCAATTAATCTCCACATCAAATATACACAAAAAATAATTAATAGGACCTACCCCCAAACATATTGCATATAAGGGTCTCTTACCTAAAAAACTCGCCGGTAGTCGTAAAAATCTATTCTGGGGACCGAATACCGAATGGAAAAACAGTCATACAGTATGTACTTCTTATGTTTTCACAAGCTGGCTTGGCTCTTCCTCATCTAGGGACAACTTTCTTGGCTATGACCCCTGGTCGTGAAAATAACATTCTAAGATATAGGTGAGCATTGCCTGGCAAATCTCAATTGTACGTTGACATAGTGAATGTTTTTCATTGACCATTTCATTCTGGTGATGTTATACTCAAACAGACATAAAAATGCCTTTATCTTCAATCCACAAACCTTAGATCTGTGATGACTGGAATGAATATCTTAGAGATACTTCAGGAATTCCTGAAACACGCTGGTGCTGAGTCTTACTGATTTTACAGATCACTTATGTTTATACTCAAATTAGGGGTTTGATGATAATCGTGTATAGCCAACCAAAATATAGCCAAAATATTCACTGCAATGATAAACGCTTCAAATATTTTCCACTTGAGGGCTGAAAGGAAATGACTGGAGTTTACTAGATTAGGAGTGTATACTCCTTCCTGAGCCACCGAAGGCTAGCCTTTCATCCATTTTGTCTGTAGATTTTACTGGTTCATACACTATACAGAGGATTGGCTACATTAATCAGTAACCCACTAATTTGCTTATTGTCACCAGTGTAACAAGATAAAATACAGATAATTCTTTGATCATATAGTGGCTTTGATGAAAGCTGTCAAAGCTCACCATCCTGCCTCCCTCTCAGATAAAGAGCTGAAATGGTTCATGTCATGCCTAAGCATCACCTCTTTTATATATGTCCAGATGCTCCTCTCTGTCCCTTGACACCTAACATCTGGCAGATATTCCCCAAGGGTAAATACAGGGCTGCTTACTTTACACCCTATACAGTCTTATGCAGTGCAGCTCTATCCTCTGTCACAGACCCTGGTTTCTGTAAGCATTAGTAAAGAACCCTTCCAATGATGTCTCAGATTGATCTAACTTTCGTCAATTTCTTTACTGACACTTCCTTCTAAACTTCAGGGAAAGGATGCTTATATACAATTATCTTCCTAACCTGAGACAAATACTTTTCTTGATTCCATTAAATCTGACTTCAGGCCATTGCATAGTACTGAGTCATCATTATTGACCATTGCAGATAAATCCAAACTGACTTTAGATCCGGAGGCACTTCCACCCTTATTCTTCTTGATTTATTGGTTGCATTCGACACTGAGTCATTCTATCCACCTGGATTGGTTAGTGAGCTGTGGAATACCAGGCAAAACATTAAACAGTTTAAAGTAATTTCTTGAAGACCGATGTCAAGTGGTCCAGATGCCGCCTTTTCAATTTACCTACCATAATTTACATTGCGGAGTCCCTCAGGGAGCAGAATTGAGCCCAACATTATTAAAAGTTTATGTTGCTTCTCTTGAAAAACTCATTAGATTGATTAATCTCACCATGCACAATTTTCACCTCTCTATTTAGGAGGTTGCTTTTTGAATGAATAAAAATCATCCTAAGATTAATGCGCAAGAAACAGGATTTTTGATTCTCAGAGAGTCGTCGGAGCTTTGAATATCTAATTGATGGCCTACTGAGCTGTAACATCGTCTTCTACTTCCTCTGCAAAATACCTGGGATTGTATTTCTTTCACTACCAGCTCTCCTTTCAATTCAGATAAACAAGGTTGGTGCTAGCCTTTTCTCTAAATGAGAATAATTCTTAGAAACATAATATAGCTTCCTTCTCATCACAAAACTGTTGATCAAGCTGTCATACTCTCAAGACATTCAAACTTTCATTACTCTGGTCTCCCTTAAATATATTCCATTGACTACAGCTGGTTGAGAATTGTGTTGACAGGCTTCTTCTAAGGATTCACCTTATCACTATTACCCCAAGGCTTGGGTTTAAGGGAATGTGAGGGGATAATGGTGGTCTCAGTATGTTCAATCCCTACACATATTCCTAATCTGAAAAACACACGTGACACAGTTGGAATAATTATACAGCTCTCTCCTGGAAAGGTATGATCCATATAATGGGGATGTGGATGACCATGTAGTATCAATGGAGTCCGGGCCCAGGAAGTAAAAAACTGTATGGCAACGCCTCACACACTCCCATTGGCCCGCCTCATTCATCAGAGACGTTTTTTGTGGCGAATGGGCTCCATGTATTAGCAGGGAGCATTTAGAGAGTACAAGATTCGGCATTTAGGCAGGGCTGCTAGAATTAATGTGATTCTGCATCTGCAGTGTTTTCTGCATAGTTATGGATTATCCACATTTGCCATGAAATATATCATCTGCTGCTCAATCTGTAGATTTTAACCAAACAAATGTTTCTATCTCACATGGATCAAAAGTTGCAGAAAATGCAGCAGTGCATGTGCCATGCAATGACAAATCTGTCACAAATATTGACTTGTCACTTTTAAGTTGCTTATTGCTGTGCTTGGGTATACATATGGAACTACTGACGTGAAACCTTTGCTCAGACAATGTTAACATGTGTACAGGTGACATAAAATGCTGCAAAACAATCTGCTGCACTATGCTGCATAATTTAAATTTCATTTAAACAAACCGGCTGTGTAGTTTGCTCCTCCCCGGATGCATAACTCCAGTAGCCCCGAGTATAGTTAAATCTTTGATTCTTTCCTAGGTTACTTCCTTTATTGTAGGAGGGCCAATAGGAGGATTACAAATCAAGGAATAATACTATGGAGTAATTATTCTCCTGCATTTTTATAGATCAACATGTTTCAGTCGTCAGACTTCCCCACAGTGGGGTCCCTGGCTTTGAAGAGGCCTGGATCCCTAGTGTTTAGCTAAATATACATTCACACATCTGCAAGTGAAAAATAACATTCATACAATTTTCAGCTGGTAAATACTCATGTTGTTGCAATACTTATATGGTCCCCATAAATAGGTGGGGTTTGTCCCATGGAGGAGCATACGAGGGGACCCTTGTAGTCACACTTTCGTCAAACGTTTATCCCCTTCAGCATACTTAGCTAGACACATATCCCACCGGATTCCTCTCAGGATTTTCCCCAATCAGCACGTTTCTGATGGGTTATGTCAACTTCATTGGTCTGTTTACAGTTCTCTGTTTCTATCATATGACCTTTTACAAGGAGGGTACTGCTTATTTGCAGCCTAAATTGGTTCCCTACATACCTCCATGCACCCTTTGTTCCCCTTCCATGTGTCTTCTTCAAGTCCCTAAACAACTACATTCTGGAATTGCCTTCCACTGTCCCTCTACCTTGAATCTAATTACCTTCTCCTTTGTAAACTACTCCAAACATATTTTCTCCTCTGATTTTCTTCTGTGAGCTATGTAGAGGAGGTCTCCTACTAGAGCCAGGACACCCTCTGGGGTACGTGTGCTTCATAAGAACGTATCCATCATTGCAGTACATCACTCACAGATGTAAACTCCAGAGATTTCTCCTTCCACTTTTATGCTGCTATAACCCATATCTGAGTATATTTTTTTTCTCTTTTTGACCACGACTACTCAGAAATAGTTCAGCAGTTTCCAAGCCCATCTCCTTTTTCCTGGTACCCTCACCGCAGCCCTGTTTACTAGGTATCTCTGGGGTAAATTCAACTTAACTTTGAGGCACAAATAATTTAAATCATCAACTGCCATTGCAGCACATCTCCAGTGCCTCAATAACGTTCCACTCCTATTACTTTCCAAAGAGCAAAATCACTAATTAACAAACTAATAATGACAAAATTGGATTATTGTAATAGATTGCCTTTAGCCCTACAAAAAACTCTGATTCTCCTGTGGACAAAGTAAACTAGAGGAATCCTGTTCAACCTCCTTAGGCTACATTGTACACCACAATAGAGCTACCAAACTGTAAGGCCCACTTCCAAAGAAGTAGAACGCTACAAACTTTTCAGACTAATTTTTAAAAGGCATCCATGAAGCTCAAGCCCACCTCGTGCTCCTGTGGATGAATACATTAACTACGGAAAATTTGCCTCATCACCATCAGCATCTCTCCCATCCCCTCTTGGATCACTGGACCTCACCATGTACATATGTTAAGAATACAATAAAGCTGCACTGTACTGCAATTTGGCAAAGGTTTTTGTGGTTGGGACACGCTGGCATTTTGAAAAGAAATGCTTTACATAAGGGAAAAGCGGGTACATAACACTAACTGTAGAAATAGTAAGTAACAAACTAGGGAAAATAATCGAAGCAGCTGTACAGATATGCTCATTTGTGAGAGATAATCAGAAAAATGAGACAAAAACATTGACAGGTTGCCTGGCACATCTCCAGGATGAACGAGTTACTTTTTGGATGCGCACCTTTAGGTATTCTTTCTTTCCAATTTCATAGGATGACTTGTTTTAAAGGGTCTATTAAGCATGGATGCCAGGAAGTGAAAATACCAGCAATGTGGCACTATAAGACAGAGAAACTGAAATGTGAAGAAGACTTAACACGTGATGGATGTTTGAAATGAATTACCCTCTGCCAAGGTCACCAGACCCCTGACCTCCAAGAGAACTTCCCTTTAACTGGATCAAGAAGCATAAATCAACCAATGGAAAGTAAAAATAGACAAAAGATAACTGAACGTATATATTCTACGGTTCTATACCCAGCACTAGTAAAATACACTCAACCATGATTACTAAATGATACATACATGGGAGTACAAAGCTGTAAAGAAATGGCTCCCTGTTGCAGTTACCCCCCACTTTTTGCCTGATACTGATGCTGACTTGACTGAGAAGAGTGCTGGGACCCTGCTAACCAGGCCCCAGCACCAGTGCTCCTTCACCTAAAATGTACCATTGTATCCACAATTGGCACACCCTGGCATTCAGATAAGTCCCTTGTAACTGGTACTTCTAGTACCAAGGGCCCTGATGCCAAGGAAGGTCTCTAAGGGCTGCAGCATGTCTTATGCCACCCTAGAGACCCCTCACTCAGCACAGACACACTGCTTACAAGCCTGTGTGTGCTAGTGAGAACAAAATGAGTAAGTCGACATGGCACTCCCCTCAGGGTGCCATGCCAGCCTCTCACTGCCTATGCAGTATAGGTAAGACACCCCTCTAGCAGGCCTTACAGCCCTAAGGCAGGGTGCACTATACCATAGGTGAGGGTACCAGTGCATGAGCATGGTACCCCTACAGTGTCTAAACAAAACCTTAGACATTGTAAGTGCAGGGTAGCCATAAGAGTATATGGTCTGGGAGTCTGTCAAACACGAACTCCACAGCACCATAATGGCTACACTGAAAACTGGGAAGTTTGGTATCAAACTTCTCAGCACAATAAATGCACACTGATGCCAGTGTACATTTTATTGTAAAATACACCACAGAGGGCACCTTAGAGGTGCCCCCTGAAACTTAACCAACTATCTGTGTAGGCTGACTGGTTCCAGCAGCCTGCCACACTAGAGACATGTTGCTGGCCCCATGGGGAGAGTGCCTTTGTCACTCTGAGGCCAGTAACAAAGCCTGCACTGGGTGGAGATGCTAACACCTCCCCCAGGCAGGAGCTGTAACACCTGGCGGTGAGCCTCAAAGGCTCACCCCTTTGTCACAGCCCAGCAGGGCACTCCAGCTTAGTGGAGTTGCCCGCCCCCTCCGGCCACGGCCCCCACTTTTGGCGGCAAGGCTGGAGGGAACAAAGAAAGCAACAAGGAGGAGTCACTGGCCAGTCAGGACAGCCCCTAAGGTGTCCTGAGCTGAAGTGACTCTAACTTTTAGAAATCCTCCATCTTGCAGATGGAGGATTCCCCCAATAGGGTTAGGATTGTGACCCCCTCCCCTTGGGAGGAGGCACAAAGAGGGTGTACCCACCCTCAGGGCTAGTAGTGATTGGCTACTAACCCCCCAGACCTAAACACGCCCTTAAATTGAGTATTTAAGGGCTACCCTGAACCCTAGAAAATTAGATTCCTGCAACTACAAGAAGAAGGACTGCCTAGCTGAAAACCCCTGCAGAGGAAGACCAGAAGACGACAACTGCCTTGGCTCCAGAAACTCACCGGCCTGTCTCCTGCCTTCCAAAGATCCTGCTCCAGCGACGCCTTCCATAGGGACCAGCGACCTCGACATCCTCTGAGGACTGCCCCTGCTTCGAAAAGACAAGAAACTCCCGAGGACAGCGGACCTGCTCCAAGAAAGGCTGCAACTTTGTTTCCAGCAGCCTTGAAAGAACCCTGCAAGCTCCCCGCAAGAAGCGTGAGACTTGCAACACTGCACCCGGCGACCCCGACTCGGCTGGTGGAGATCCAACACCTCAGGAGGGACCCCAGGACTACTCTGATACTGTGAGTACCAAAACCTGTCCCCCCTGAGCCCCCACAGCGCCGCCTGCAGAGGGAATCCCGAGGCTTCCCCTGACCGCGACTCTTTGAATCCTAAGTCCCGACGCCTGGGAGAGACCCTGCACCCGCAGCCCCCAGGACCTGAAGGACCGGACTTTCACTGGAGAAGTGACCCCCAGGAGTCCCTCTCCCTTGCCCAAGTGGAGGTTTCCCCGTGGAACCCCCCCCTTGCCTGCCTGCAGCGCTGAAGAGATCCCGAGATCTCTCATAGACTAACATTGCGAACCCGACGCTTGTTTCTACACTGCACCCGGCCGCCCCCGCGCTGCTGAGGGTGAAATTTCTGTGTGGGCTTGTGTCCCCCCCGGTGCCCTACAAAACCCCCCTGGTCTGCCCTCCGAAGACGCGGGTACTTACCTGCAAGCAGACCGGAACCGGGGCACCCCCTTCTCTCCATTCTAGCCTATGTGTTTTGGGCACCACTTTGAACTCTGCACCTGACCGGCCCTGAGCTGCTGGTGTGGTGACTTTGGGGTTGCTCTGAACCCCCAACGGTGGGCTACCTTGGACCAAGAACTGAACCCTGTAAGTGTCTTACTTACCTGGTAAAACTAACAAATACTTACCTCCCCTAGGAACTGTGAAAATTGCACTGTGTCCACTTTTAAAACAGCTATTTGTCAATAACTTGAAAAGTATACATGCAATTTTTATGATTTAAAGTTCCTAATGTACTTACCTGCAATACCTTTCAAACAAGATATTACATGTGAAATTTGAACCTGTGGTTCTTAAAATAAACTAAGAAAAGATATTTTTCTATACAAAAACCTATTGGCTGGATTTGTCTCTGAGTGTGTGTACCTCATTTATTGTCTATGTGTATGTACAACAAATGCTTAACACTACTCCTTGGATAAGCCTACTGCTCGACCACACTACCACAAAATAGAGCATTAGTATTATCTATTTTTACCACTATTTTACCTCTAAGGGGAACCCTTGGACTCTGTGCATGCTATTCCTTACTTTGAAGTAGCACATACAGAGCCAACTTCCTACATTGGTGGATCAGCGGTGGGGTACAAGACTTTGCATTTGCTGGACTACTCAGCCAATACCTGATCACACGACAAATTCCAAAATTGTCATTAGAAATTGATTTTTGCAATTTGAAAAGTTTTCTAAATTCTTAAAAGACCTGCTAGGGCCTTGTGTTAGATCCTGTTTAGCATTTCTTTTAGAGTTTAAAAGTTTGTAAAAGTTTGAATTAGATTCTAGAACCAGTTGTAGATTCTTAAAAAGTATTCCAACTTTTAGAAGCAAAATGTCTAGCACAGATGTGACTGTGGTGGAACTCGACACCACACCTTACCTCCATCTTAAGATGAGGGAGCTAAGGTCACTCTGTAAAATAAAGAAAATAACAATGGGCCCCAAACCTACCAAAATACAGCTCCAGGAGCTTTTGGCAGAGTTTGAAAAGGCCAACCCCTCTGAGGGTGGCAACTCAGAGGAAGAGGATAGTGACTTGGAGGAAAATTCCCCCCTACCAGTCCTATCTAGGGAGAACAGGGTCCCTCAAACCCTGACTCCAAAAATAATAGTCAGAGATGCTGGTTCCCTCACAGGAGAGACCAACACCTCTGAAATCACTGAGGATAACTCCAGTGAAGATGACCCCCTGTTAGCCAGGATGGTCAAAAGATTGGCTTTGGAAAAGCAGCTCCTAGCCATAGAAAGGGAAAGAAAAGAGATGGGCCTAGGTCCCATCGATGGTGGCAGCAACTTAAATAGGGTCAGAGATTCTCCTGACATCCTAAAAATCCCCAAAGGGATTGTAACAAAATATGAAGATGGTGATGACATCACCAAATGGTTCACAGCTTTTGAGAGGGCTTGTGTAACCAGAAAAGTAAACAGATCTCACTGGGGTGCTCTCCTTTGGGAAATGTTCACTGGAAAGTGTAGGGATAGACTCCTCACACTCTCTGGAAAAGATGCAGAATCTTATGACCTCATGAAGGGTACCCTGATTGAGGGCTTTGGATTCTCCACTGAGGAGTATAGAATTAGATTCAGGGGGGCTCAAAAATCCTCGAGCCAGACCTGGGTTGATTTTGTAGACTACTCAGTAAAAACACTAGATGGTTGGTTAACTGGAAATGAAGTGTGTGACTATGTTGGGCTTTATAATTTGTTTATGAAAGAACACATTTTACGTAACTGCTTCAATGAAAAGTTGCATCAGTATCTGGTAGACCTAGGTCCAATTTCTCCCCAAGAAGTGGGAAAGAAGGCAGACCACTGGGTCAAGACTAGGGTAACCAAAACTTCCACTGGGGGTGACCAAAAGAAAGGGGTTACAAAAACTCCCCAGGAGAAAGTGGGTGACACTAGAAACAAAGAAAAAGAGTCCTCTGTAGGCCCCCAAAAACCAGAACAGGTGGGTGGGCCCCAAGACACAACCCAAAACAAAGGTGGGTACCAGGGTAAGAACTGGGATGCCACTAAGGCATGGTGCCACAACTGTAAACAGTCTGGGCACCACACCAAGGACACTTCTTGTCCCAAAAACAAACCCCAGAACAAAATTCCAGGGGTAACCAGTGTAGCCATGGGAGATGACTCCTCAGATGAGGAGGTCTTCATAGCCTTCAACTGGAAACAGGGCCCAACAGGTGAGTTGGAGATTCCAGAGGGAAGTAGACACTTCCACCACCTACTGGTGAATGGAATCCCAACCACTGCCCTGAGAGACACTTGTGCCAGTCACACTATTGTGCATGACAGGCTGGTACTCTCAAACCAGTACATCCCAGGTGAGACTGCCAGGGTAAGAGTTAGCCTAGACAAGGTCACTAAGAGGCCTGTGGCTTTAGTACCCATAGAAGTGGGTGGCACTCTTAGCTGGAGAAGGGTAGTAGTCAGTACAGACCTCCCCCTTGATTGTCTCCTTGGAAATGACTACCCAGAGGTTAGTCAGAGCCCAAGAGAGGAACTGGTCCAGTGCCAGTCCTCTCCCAAGGATTCTGGAAGTCCTGCCTCTGCAGTAAATGCAAGCAGGCCCCAGAAGAAGAAGAAAAGAAAACAGAGTAGGAAGGGTGGACAACCTTTAGCCAAGGTTACAGCAAGCCAAGGAGATTCTGCTCCAGTAGGGGAGAACTCCAAAAATGGCCCTGATAAAGTCCAACCTGACCCACAAGAAGTCCTGGCTAGTCAGGCAACTGTTAAACCTGAGTGGGTGGCTCCTCAGCTAACAGAAGAAAGAGTGGAAGAAGGGTGTCTACTACAAGATGTGGTAAACCCCCACTCTAATACAGCAGACAGGCAACCTGAACCCAAAGAGGCCTGTAACTTAGCCCCTTCCCTTTTAGGTGAAGAGCTAAAGGTGTGGTTCTGGGCACTGACAGCTGTCAGTGGCCTCTGCTGGGTGTTAGCCTTTATGGCTGCACTTTCCTTAGCATGGTGGTCTGACCCCATGCCAAATAGCAAGTTAGGCCCCCTGACCCTATTGGTCATGGTGGGGTTACTCCAGCTCTGGGTAACCTCTCTGGGTAAGCTAGGGGTAACCCTGGCCAAGATAAGGTTAGCAGAGGTGGATACCTCTAAGACCAAAATAGAAAGAATGGGTGGAGACATTGAAGAGGCAGACAAGAGGCAATTCAGACTAGGTCCTATCACTGTGGAAGTAGGTCAGTTCCCCAAAGGGAATGACCTGAACAGAAGGATGTAAGGCAGAGTAGGCCCTGCAACTAACCAGCCTATTTCTCCTACTCTTCCTCGCCTGACAGACTAGGAAGACTCTCCCAGCTTGGGCTGAGTCTCCTGGCCTGTGGGCTGGGGGGGGCTTGTGTAAAGAAATGGCTCCCTGTTGCAGTTACCCCCCACTTTTTGCCTGATACTGATGCTGACTTGACTGAGAAGAGTGCTAGGACCCTGCTAACCAGGCCCCAGCACCAGTGCTCCTTCACCTAAAATGTACCATTGTATCCACAATTGGCACACCCTGGCATTCAGATAAGCCCCTTGTAACTGGTACTTCTAGTACCCAGGGCCCTGATGCCAAGGAAGGTCTCTAAGGGCTGCAGCATGTCTTATGCCACCCTAGAGACCCCTCACTCAGCACAGACACACTGCTTACAAGCCTGTGTGTGCTAGTGAGAACAAAATGAGTAAGTCGACATGGCACTCCCCTCAGGGTGCCATGCCAGCCTCTCACTGCCTATGCAGTATAGGTAAGACACCCCTCTAGCAGGCCTTACAGCCCTAAGGCAGGGTGCACTATACCATAGGTGAGGGTACCAGTGCATGAGCATGGTACCCCTACAGTGTCTAAACAAAACCTTAGACATTGTAAGTGCAGGGTATCCATAAGAGTATATGGTCTGGGAGTCTGTCAAACACGAACTCCACAGCACCATAATGGCTACACTGAAAACTGGGAAGTTTGGTATCAAACTTCTCAGCACAATAAATGCACACTGATGCCAGTGTACATTTTATTGTAAAATACACCACAGAGGGCACCTTAGAGGTGCCCCCTGAAACTTAACCAACTATCTGTGTAGGCTGACTGGTTCCAGCAGCCTGCCACACTAGAGACATGTTGCTGGCCCCATGGGGAGAGTGCCTTTGTCCCTCTGAGGCCAGTAACAAAGCCTGCACTGGGTGGAGATGCTAACACCTCCCCCAGGCAGGAGCTGTAACACCTGGCGGTGAGCCTCAAAGGCTCACCCCTTTGTCACAGCCCAGCAGGGCACTCCAGCTTAGTGGAGTTGCCCGCCCCCTCCGGCCACGGCCCCCACTTTTGGCGGCAAGGCTGGAGGGAACAAAGAAAGCAACAAGGAGGAGTCACTGGCCAGTCAGGACAGCCCCTAAGGTGTCCTGAGCTGAAGTGACTCTAACTTTTAGAAATCCTCCATCTTGCAGATGGAGGATTCCCCCAATAGGGTTAGGATTGTGACCCCCTCCCCTTGGGAGGAGGCACAAAGAGGGTGTACCCACCCTCAGGGCTAGTAGCCATTGGCTACTAACCCCCCAGACCTAAACACGCCCTTAAATTTAGTATTTAAGGGCTACCCTGAACCCTAGAAAATTAGATTCCTGCAACTACAAGAAGAAGGACTGCCTAGCTGAAAACCCCTGCAGAGGAAGACCAGAAGATGACAACTGCCTTGGCTCCAGAAACTCACCGGCCTGTCTCCTGCCTTCCAAAGATCCTGCTCCAGCGACGCCTTCCAAAGGGACCAGCGACCTCGACATCCTCTGAGGACTGCCCCTGCTTCGAAAAGACAAGAAACTCCCGAGGACAGCGGACCTGCTCCAAGAAAGGCTGCAACTTTGTTTCCAGCAGCCTTGAAAGAACCCTGCAAGCTCCCCGCAAGAAGCGTGAGACTTGCAACACTGCACCCGGCGACCCCGACTCGGCTGGTGGAGATCCAACACCTCAGGAGGGACCCCAGGACTACTCTGATACTGTGAGTACCAAAACCTGTCCCCCCTGACCCCCCACAGCGCCGCCTGCAGAGGGAATCCCGAGGCTTCCCCTGACCGCGACTCTTTGAATCCTAAGTCCCGACGCCTGGGAGAGACCCTGCACCCGTAGCCCCCAGGACCTGAAGGACCGGACTTTCACTGGAGAAGTGACCCCCAGGAGTCCCTCTCCCTTGCCCAAGTGGAGGTTTCCCCGTGGAACCCCCCCCTTGCCTGCCTGCAGCGCTGAAGAGATCCCGAGATCTCTCATAGACTAACATTGCGAACCCGACGCTTGTTTCTACACTGCACCCGGCCGCCCCCGCGCTGCTGAGGGTGAAATTTCTGTGTGGGCTTGTGTCCCCCCCGGTGCCCTACAAAACCCCCCTGGTCTGCCCTCCGAAGACGCGGGTACTTACCTGCAAGCAGACCGGAACCGGGGCACCCCCTTCTCTCCATTCTAGCCTATGTGTTTTGGGCACCACTTTGAACTCTGCACCTGACCGGCCCTGAGCTGCTGGTGTGGTGACTTTGGGGTTGCTCTGAACCCCCAACGGTGGGCTACCTTGGACCAAGAACTGAACCCTGTAAGTGTCTTACTTACCTGGTAAAACTAACAAATACTTACCTCCCCTAGGAACTGTGAAAATTGCACTGTGTCCACTTTTAAAACAGCTATTTGTCAATAACTTGAAAAGTATACATGCAATTTTTATGATTTAAAGTTCCTAATGTACTTACCTGCAATACCTTTCAAACAAGATATTACATGTGAAATTTGAACCTGTGGTTCTTAAAATAAACTAAGAAAAGATATTTTTCTATACAAAAACCTATTGGCTGGATTTGTCTCTGAGTGTGTGTACCTCATTTATTGTCTATGTGTATGTACAAGAAATGCTTAACACTACTCCTTGGATAAGCCTACTGCTCGACCACACTACCACAAAATAGAGCATTAGTATTATCTATTTTTACCACTATTTTACCTCTAAGGGGAACCCTTGGACTCTGTGCATGCTATTCCTTACTTTGAAGTAGCACATACAGAGCCAACTTCCTACAAAAGCCAGCCGTGATTTACAACCAACATAGAGAGCCCTAACCATGCAGAGCACATGTGGTATCCAAGACAGCCAACGACTGGTATTTTGAGGAATTGAGGTCAACACCCATCCCTCTCAGTATAAGAGCCCAGGACTAAAAGAGCAGACTAGGAGCCTGATTTGGAGGTTGGCAGAGGGGTTACTTCGTCACAACAGTGACGGATATCCTTTCCGCTGAAATATAAATCCCATTATATCCTACAGGATTTATATTTCAACAGACCGGATATCCATCATCGTTGTGATGGAGTAACCCCTCCAACAAACTCTACATCAGGCCCTAAGATGTAAACCCAGTGAAACCTGCCTCCATCTTCCAGAGGTAGTTCCAACACCATACAATTATGGTGTCCCATGGAGTAAGGGTTAGGTGGGAAGTGTGATTATGGCTCAGGGCTGATATCTGAGCGTGACAACCACCCCTGCCAGGTACCACTGAGAATGTTCACCACAGAGTTGATTCCTGGCATAGAGTAGCCTCTCTAAGACTTAGCAATTCAGGAATTGTCAGCCACCACCCTCTTTCATGGCCTTCATTTTGTTACTTCAGTGAAAGGGAGATTTTGCAGCCCCAAAATAGCGGTGATTGTAATGAATGCTTTTATGCATATTGAAGAACTGAACTGTACACCTGTATTCCTAGCCAAGGAGGCAAAGGCTGGCCTTTTGTGAGGGGAATGGTGAGAAGTTGCAGATATGATGTGAGTAGAGGAGGAATGAAAGTAGAGGACTTCAGTCTTGGAGTAGTTGAGCATAAAGACCTGGGTACAATTTAAGACCTGGGGACAATCCAATGTCGAATTCCATTTTTCAAGCTGTAAATTTGCACCAACCTCCACATGTGACAACTCACCCACTATCTTCGATGGTTGTAACATTGTACAACACTTCTTTTAAAAGTGGTCTAATTTTATCAATAGAATAGGTCATTTAGCATTGTCACATGGTTACACATTGACTTTAACTACAAAAATGAAAAAAGGTATCCATTGAAAATGTCCCATTGGAATCTTTTTGAATATGGATGGTGGAGAAATTTGGGGCACACATTGTATGACTGTAATTTGGAGTATATCATGGCATATGATGACAATAGCAGGATTATGATATGGTACAACACATAGATTGGCATTATGAAAATTACAAGCTGATATCCGAGGTCAAGATTTAGATGTTTTCATACAATAACAGTGTTATTTGAGACATCTCTATCATCACCACTCTACCCAAATTTACCCCACACCCCTTCACTCCACTCTATCCCTCTCCAATCTACCACATACCACTCAAATATAGCCCACTCCACTCCAATATAACCCACCCACCCCAATCCACTCCACTCCAATCTGCCCCACTCCACCCCAATCTACCCTACTCCAATCTATCCCTTCACAATCTTCACCACCCCAATCTACCCCACTCCACTCTACCCCTATTTACTCCACTCAACTTTACCCCAATCCACCCCACTGCAATCTACTCCACCCCACTCCAGTCTATCCCACTCCACTCCAATCTACCCCACTCCAAACTACCCCACTCCACTCCACTCCAAACTACTCCACTCCAATCACCCCTCTTCAATCTACCCCACTCCAGTCTACCCAATCCAATCTACCCCACTTCATTTCAATCTACCCTATTCTAATCCACCCAATGTACCCCTCTCCACTCCACCCTAATCAACCCCCTTGTATTCCTCTCCAGTCTCCCCCACCCCACTCAGTCTTCCCCAATCTAATCACTCTACTCTAATCTTGACTCTATTCCAAACTATCTAACTCTATTCCACCCCACTCCAATGTACCCCAATCTACCCACTCCAATCTACGTACTCCAGTCCACCTAATGTACCCCACTCCACTGTACCCCAATCTACCACACTCTAGTCAACTCTAGCCCACTCCACTCCATTCCAATATACCACATCCACTCAAATCTACTTCACTCCAGTCCAATCTAACCCACTCCACCCCACCTCACCCCACCCTACTCCAATCTACCCTACCCCACTCCACCCTATACTACCATACTCCAATCTTCCCCATCCAATCTCTCCACTCCAATTTGCCCCAATCTACTCCACTCCAATCTTTTGTTCTTCACTCCGATCTACCCCACCCAGTCTACCCCACATCACTCTATCCAACTTTACTCCAATCTTCCCCACTCCGCTCCAATCTACCCCAATCTATTCCACTCAAAACGTTCCCACTCCTATTTATAGTGCCCCAATCTACCCCACAATACTTCAATATACCCTGCTTTACTCCCAATCTACCACACCATCTTCCGCCGAATCTACCCCACTGCCTTACTCCACCCTAATCTACCCCTCTCCAGGGTTGGATTGGGATGCAAAATAGTCCCAGGCACCCTATTAAAAAAGTGGCCCACAATTGAGGATTATGCCTTTTCACATAGCACTGCTTCAGTGTTTGAAGTAGTAACAAAATAAGGAGGGGTGTTCTCTAAAATAGACATGTCCTAAAAACAGAAACAGAATGATCTGTCTAGCTGTCAAGATCTATGAGTATAACTTTTGTTTTCTTAGCTCCAATGAGATTTTTTTTTAAAGCAAACATTGCCGGCTCTCCTTGTGCATGGATTAGTTCACACTAGTGAACCACAGTTGAATATCAGTGAGGTCATTTTCTGTTCAGGCCCCCTGCTCAATCTACATACATTAAAGTGCCCGGACCCGGCTCAAGTTAGCTTTTTGTATCAATGTGCTGGCCCAGTTGGGGGCTGGGATTGATGCCTCCTATCCTGTTGGTGAAGGGGGGATAACAAGGCCTCCAGAAAGGCCGCTTAGACCCCCACTGGGCCGCTGGTAGCATCTGAACAGGTACTGATCAATGTCAAATCGGCCACCACTCTGCCTTAAAAAGCGGACAACGGCTGCATCTAAGACACTGGCCCATTGGCCATTGCCCGAGTGCCCGCTTTACCAATCCGACCCTGCCCCTCTCGCCTCCAATCTACTCCTCTCCACTCTAATCTACCCCACTACACTCCATTCTACATTACTCCAATCTGTCCCACTCCATTCCAGTCTACCCCAATCCACTGCACTCCACTCTCCTCCAATCTACTCCACTCTGCTCCAATCTACCCCAATAAATCCCACACCACGCTTCCCCAAACTTCCCCACTCCAATCTACCCAACCCAACTCCAATCTACCACAATACAATCTACCTCACGCCACTCCAACCTACCCAACCCAACTCCAATCTACCACAATACAATCTACCTCACTCCACTCCAAACTCCCCCACTCCACTCCAGACAATCCCACTCTATTCCAATCGACCCCACTCCAAACTACCTCTCTCGAATCATCCTCTTCAATCCACTCAACTGCAGTCTTCCTCCACTCTATTCTAGTCCACTCATTTCAATCTAGCCCATTCCACTCCACTCTTCCCCAGTCTATCTCACTCTACTCAAATCTCGACTTCACTCCAATCTATCCAACTCCGCTCCACCTCACTCTACCCCATTCTACCCCACTCCAATTTGTCATGCACTCAGTAGGTTCCAACCGTGGGGACAGCACTGGAGCCAATGCTGGACCTCCACTCCCCCTCGGGAAGATGCAGACCCAGGAAATGGCATGCCTGGATCTGCCGGCTTCCAGAGGCAAAGGAATAAAATAAGAAAAAGAACACTTGAGGTACAGGTTCTGCTCAGTGACCGTATTACTCTGCTTAATAGGATCATCTCTCCTAGGACCTTCTGGGTATGTGAAGGTGGACTTTTACAGGACCAGCATTTCTGGTTACATGAAGATGCATAACACTGGGAATAACAAGAAGAGGCAATTACTATCAATACATCAACACGCCTCTACACAACTGACAATACAATACTTCTATAATCAGCGCTTACAGATTTCTTAATAATCACAGCATAACAGTGAAAAAAACAGGTACTTGGTGAGAATCTTCTGAGACTCTTGAGGAAGAACTTGAAATACTGATTTGAGTATATGGCACTCCTGGGGTAAAACTTGTAACATAGATTGGAGTTGCTGGCACTACCAAGGTTATACTTGGTACAAGGATTGGAGTCAGGAGCACTCCCAAGGGATACTAGAAACTAGTTTGCTTGAGGTACATAGATTGGAATTTACACAAACTCTCAAGGTATACTAGAGACCAGATTACTCTTGAAAACTGGTTACACTGAGTGCATAGTTTATACTGGGAACAAGGTTATGCTCAGAACAATGTTATACTCAGCACAAAGTTATACACTGAACAAGTTATACTTGACACAAGGTTGGAGTTACTGACACTCTTAAGGTTACACTCAGAACAAAGTTGTGCTCGAACTAAGGTTACACTCCAAAACAGGTTATACTCAGGACAAGGTTTTCCTCGGAACAAGGACACTCTCAAAGTTGTACTCGAAACATGGATTGGAGTCTGGGGCACTCCCAAGGTATGCTAGAAAACAACATTACCCTCAGAACAAGGTTATACTCAGTACATGGATAGAAGTTACAAGGTTCATTTGGATTCCAGCGTCTAGTCCATGAGCAACACAGTTCAAATGCCAGGGTTTGAAGAGAAGGTCCGGAGCCAGGATAAACAATGAGTGCTAAAGGAAAATTTCAGTGAAAGAGTTGAAGCTAAGTTTAAAGTCTTGAAAAGGTTGACAGACAGGCCTAGAAATACTATGAAGGATTAATGTGCACTGCCCTGATGGGAATGTACTTAGCCTTGTCTAGTATCATAACTGAAATTTGAAGATGCCTTGCAGGTCGGTTTAAGAAGCTGAAAAAGAGGTGGAATGTAGCTCATGAAGGGAGACACTGGAAGCGTTGCAGAAGTCAGGATTTCAAAGTTATCAGGAAGGCTTGAAAGACTAGAGCACTGTGAGTTTCCAGGTGGTTCAAGAGATGAGTGCATGAACAAGGCTTGCGCAGGACTGGAGTGCTGAAGGTCTGGGCAACTTGGGTGATGAGTGCAAGGACGAAGCTTGTGCTGGACGTGAATCCTGGAATATCCTGGAGAATCAGGAGGGTAGTTTAGGGACGTTGCTACTCAGGACAGGTACGGGCACAAGGCCTAGCACTCATGCAAGTTCAGAGGGGGTAATTATACAGGAAGCAAGACTGTTCCAGAAAGGCACATGCCCCACGTGGAAGCATGAAATATTCCAGTGAACATGAGGAGAATCACGTGTTACATACCTCAGATATGAGGGCTAATAGGCAGCAGGTGCAAACAGTAATTGACCAGATAAGTACAACACAACCCAAGTGCATGATGGTACAATCCATTGGTTCACAATGGAAATGTGACTATCCTAAATAGGCATGTGATATCTGCAGGTGCTAACTAGCCTAAGTTTACATAGCAACAGAACAAAAGGGCCGATAGTTCAGGCTTTCTGGGAGGAGTGAGCCATAGAGTATTCGAGATGGAAAGGTGCCACACAAGAAGGAATGAAATGAGGCCGATGAGCAATACCCACCGCACATAGGGCACAAGAGAGAGTCATGACACAATCTACCCACTCAAGTCCACCCAATCTACCCCACTCCACTCTACCCCAATCTGCTATACACCATTCCACTCTACCCAATCTACCCTACTCCACTTCACTCCATTCTACCCCACACCAGTCCAATCTACCCTACTCCACCCCAATCTGCCCACTCCACTGCTCTCCAATCTACCCTACCCCACTCCACCGCAAACTACCCTACTCCAATCTGCCACACTCCAATCTACTCCACTCCAATGTACCCCAGTCTACTCCACTCTAGTCTACCCCACCTTAACCCAATGTACCCCACTCCAATCTGCCCTATCCCATCTCAATCTACCCCACACCACCATATCCAAATCCACTCCATCTACTCCACTTCAACCTATCCCATTCTACTCCTATCTACCTCACTTCAATTCCAATCCACCCTACGATAATACACCCAATTTATGCCACTCCAATCTACCCCTCTGTACCCTAATCTATCTCATTCCACTCCAATCTACTCCTCTTCACTCCCAATCTACCCCACTCCACTCTAATCTACCCCACTCCAATCTAGCCCATGCCACTCCAGTCCACCCTACACCACTGCACTCTACTCTTCCACAATTCACCCCACTCCACTCCAATCTTCTCCAGTATATCCCACTTCATTCTCTCTGATCTACCCCACTCCATTCTACTCCACTCCAATGATCCCCACTCCACACCTCTCTACCACACTATACCCCAATCTATCCCAATTCAATCAACTTCACTCCCTCATTCCAATCTACTCCACTCCAATCTGGCCCCCTCCAAGCTACTCCACTCCACTCCAATCTATTCCACCCCATCCTAATCTAACCCACACCACTCCAATCGACCCTATTCCTACAATCTACCCCACTCCACTCTAATCTACCCCACTCCAAACTAACCCAATCTATCCCCACTCCTTCCATTCTACCTATCTACAATCCACCCAATCTACTCAACTCTAATCTGCCCCACGCCACTCTCATCTACCCAGTTCCATGCGAGTCTACCCCACTCCAGTCTATCCCAATCCAGCCCATGCCACTCTTCCCCAATCTACCCCACTCCACTCCAATCTACCCCAAAATATCCCACTCCACCCTACCACAATCTACCCTGATCTACCCTATTTCTATCTACCCCACTCCAATCTACTCCACTCAAATCTACCCCACTCCACCCCAATTCAATCTACCCAACTCCAGTTTACCATGCTAATCTACCCAACTCACCCGCTCCAATCTACCTCAATCTACTCCACTCCAATTTACCCCAATCTACCCCAGTCCACCCCACTCCATTCCATCCCACTCTATACCCATTCACTCTACGCCAATCTACCCACTCCAATCTACCCAATTCCACTCTACCCCACACCACGTCACGCCACTAACGTTTAGCCATGCTGAGCAGCATCCACATTGTTGTACAACAGGACTAAAACACTGTGCCAAAGCCAATAGGTGTCGCACAGGTGAGACCTATTGGCTTTGCCATTGCTGTTTTTCACATGGTACTTGTTCAGGTATGTAGTCTCTGCACATCCCCAAGCACTCACACCCAGTATGCAAATATTAAAGTACAGCAAACCTGCACAACTTGTTTGGAGCCGCAGAAAAACAAATGAGGAAAAACGTGTTTTGTTCCTGTTTGCCTGCTGACGTTGTCTCCGAAATTCTGCACAAGTCACAAAGTCAGCACATTTCATTAGCTGCATTTCTGTCACGCACTAAAAGGGTTAGAATTATCGGATGCTTTATGAGACTAATGCCACGACAGGGTCGCCTGAAGTTCTGAAAGGGAGAACTGAGGGGTGAAGAACGGCAATTAACTAGAAACGGCCTTAGGCTTCTCACAGGAAGCTAAGGAAGGAAGGTAGGAGAGGTCATGGGTGTGAGGAGAGGGACGAAAATAATGGGACAGACAGAGCTGAAGGCAGAGGATGCAAAAGTTTTTGATGCTGAGAGGAAACCGACTATGACTGTTCTAATTCTGCTGCCCGCGTTCTAGAGATACAAGGACCTGGCAGAGAGGGCCCCTCGATGCTGGAGCCTGTTTTATGTCCTACAATTTTCACTGTTTTTTGGTAATTCATAGAATTTCAGATGGTTACACTCAAAATCTATAACTTGTTGGGAATGTTAAAACTTAAGCCTGTATACTACTTCACCAATTCTGTTTTTTAAACATTTCTGTAAACCCCCTTTTCCTTAAAGAAACAAATCTCTATTCATAACCCTCTTCTTTAACACCCATACCAACCATGTGAGTACTTCCTTCCCTTCTCTACTCCACAAACACAAACATGCTCACTTTCTGCTGGTGAAGGTTTCTGTGTGCTTTGTGGGTGGAAACCCAGTGGATACCTAGAAAAGGATCACTTACTGGAAGTTCACAAGAGTTTTGTTGGAACCTCACAAACCCCACCGTCTTCCTCTTTTCCTTCTTCTTAAAGTCGTATTGGAGTTTCCAACATGAATAAGTTAAATTTCTGTTCATGAGAATTCACAAAGCCAGATTTTGTAAACTGGAATTGGAATTTCCAAACATATATGGCAGGTGCTGAAGGAGGAGCACCCTTTTAGGTTACGTTATGAATTGATGCAGAGGAACAGGCAAAAGCATACACCAGGAAAGAACAGACACAAATAGGAATAAGCAGAGAGACAGAATAGAAAAGGCAAAGCAACCTAAATGTGAACAAACAGGGAACAGAACCAATAATTGAAAAAAACATTGGGTTACTAATAGGGTTGTACATAGGTAAAACTCAGAACTTTCCATAGCAACAGGGAATATCAAGGTCTCTGTGTAGATTATTCTTACACATAATCACCTTGTAACCCCTTTAGAAACGATATAGCAGAAGTGAATCTGTATCTGGAACCTAGGACATAAAGAAGGATTGCACTTACATGAGACAAGCCCTTATGTGTCCAGCAGGAGATTCTGTGGTGATTCCTAAGAAAATAGAAATAGCACACTCAAGACTACATATGGCACAAGACAAAGGATGGGGCAAGAATTGCCTCTAAAAACCGAAAGCAAACCCCTGTACAAAGGAATACACTTATACACAGGAGATGACAAACAAACGCACATACCAGACACAAGAGCCCAAGAGGAGAACGCAGAGCAAACACTAGAATGAACCTAAAAGCTGTGGCAAATCATCAGGAGCAGGGCCAAGGAAAAACTGGAGAGTAAACAGCGCAGGACAAGCATGAGGATTCTAAGAATGGTGACAAGCAAAAGACAGGAACGTCAAGGGAACTGAAGACAGCAAGAGTAACACAGAGAAAGGGGACATGAAAAAGGGAAAAAATCTAGAAGACGGGGGAGAAAATATAAGAGTTAATACATACAAAGGAATAGGCAAAGGGAGTTTATAACAGGTACAGAAGGCACAAACATCGAACAATTAGAAAAGGAGAAGCCCTGGCGCTTCACCTGATTGGAGAGAAAAGGCAGACAGGGAAATAAAGCAATAGCAGTGCTGGGCTGGGAGAAATCTGCAGCACGCTGCATAAGAACAGGACCCAGGCTCTGGCTGAAGTGAGGCAAGAAATAGACAGCAACACAGACAACAAGAGGTCTGGGAGATAGTGTTTCAAACTTCAATGCATGAACAAGGAGCTGCAGGCAATGGCAGCATAAAAGCAGTTCGGGGAGTAGCCAGCCCAGGTCGGAGTGACATAACTTGGCTACACAAGACTAATCACAGGTCACAAGTCATGGAAGAAATAATCCAGTGCTGAGAACCAACAGGATCACTCCCATAGAAAGTATTGCACAGTTGAAGCCGGATAGCTATGAAAACTGGGCAATGTATTCTGAGATCAATAGTAAATGCAATCAAATATAGGTTTTCTAATTAACCTAGTGCTGAAATGAGAAGCAGACAGAAGCCATACTGGGACTTTGTATGAGTTTAAGTGGTGATTGTCAGGCTGCAGTTTGTCCATATACAAGCCCTCCAGAGGTGGGACGATAGATGCATAACAATACATTCAAATATTTGACCATCTCAGTGTTAGTAAATTTGAAATCCCAAGTCACAGACTTCAGATTTGTGGAGGCCAAAGTCACAAGCACTCAGTCCATAGGATGCAGCAGAAACAGTTCTTAGTTTAAACGATTACAAAGTTTAGACGGGGTGGCTGCTCGCTATGGTGGTGGAGCGTCAACCCCCACCAGCAGCTGCAAAACCTTTCCAAGAAAACAATAATAAACCATGTTTATTATTGTTTTCTTGTAAAGAGGGTGGGGCCATGGCGATAACAGGGACTGACTGCGCATGTATGTTTGGCCGGCCGTCCTGGGCCGGCCAAACACACATGCCCACTAGGCTCTCTACAACGCGGCACTGCATCGTCGGGTTGGAGACAGCAGGCAGAGACTTCCACTCTGCCTTGCAGCACCCTGGCTGGGTGATTTGTTCAATCCTAATACTGCTTTCATGCTGTCAGCAGCATGAAAGCACCGTTAGGATTGGATGCAGGGCAGACTGGGAACCAGTGCCTGCAGTGGAGGAGAGGAGGGGATCGGAGCGGCGCAAAAGGTATGTTTTTTTAATTGTTGTATCTTTTTTTTGTTTTCCCCCCTGCCATGCATTGCACCGCCCGCCCCTTTTCTCTTCAGCGAACCACCACTGATTTTACATGTCCCCAGATTTCAGCTTTGACAAGGTTGTTTGATTTGGGTGAATCATTCCCTGCCTGTGCCTTTGTTATCCATTTCTGCTCAAATTAAGATTTTTTGTTTTTAAAAAGACAACCCAACTCCTTTGTGCTAGAAAAAAGATAGCACTGGGAAATCAAGGACAATGCCAATACTGTCCCCTTTGCAGAAAACCTATTTCAGCCCGCTAGCTTTTCAGAAAAAATACTGCATTCACCATGGAAAAGATCTAAAAAATCTGCATTCGAACACCACTAGGTAGTACTCCGCAAGAACCATGCACTGAAAACAAGCCCTTAATTGTCATCAGATTTCACAAGAAATGCTCATGATTCCTCTAAACAGTAGTGGAATATTGAAAACAACAAAAACATTTCATGTAAAAACATGTGGTGTAATGTATCCTGGATGAGATGTATTTGTGATTTTGATTTCTTCACATACCCCAGAGAATGACTATTTGCTTAATAGTTGAGAAATGTCTCAGGAGAAAAAAACAGTTGTTTATTGTTGCTTATAGTTGACTTTCAAAGAACTATGAGGACTCACAGACTTATCCAAAGTTGAGGAATATGATGAGATCTACAGTTAGATCACAAAGGCATCATTTCACAAATGTTTAGCAGAGAAGACCAACTCTTTCATTGGAACACAAAACACACTATTCAATAGGAATTGGCAAAAAACGAAATAGAAACATATGGGCAACTTCATTTTAAGAGTATTTGCATTACTCTTCTTGCAACGCTCTGTAAAGAACAGTTCAAATCACAGCAGGGTTTCTCAATAATACTTCGAGACAGAGATACAGCACATTGAGACTAACAAGCTCAACTTGTCTACAGTGGTACCTTTGCTGAATAATCAATAGTGTTTTACACGGTGCTTGAGTACACAGACCTGTTGTTCGTAATGACCATCTTTTGTGTGCTGTACCCCCAGATTTATGCCTTGAATATTCTTTACTGGCTGTAAAACTCTGATCACTTTACCTGCCCTAACCAGGGTTAAAGTGCCTGTGCTCTCCCTTTTAACATAATGAAACTGTCATACACCTAATTGTCATATTTCACAGATCTATAAGTCCCTAGTAAGAAGCACAGCTTGTAAATTAAATATCACTAGTGGGCTGCAGCACCCATTGTACCATCCACTGCAGTGACAGTGAAGACATGACTGCAGGCCTACCATTGTAGTCTAGCTGTGCAGCTTTTAAACTGTTAGTTCAGCCTGCCAAATAACCCATTTAGATATCTCTAACCTTCCTTTTAAACATTAACAGGTAAGTAGGCCTCAATGCCCATAAAGTATGGTGCATGGAATTTAAAATAAGAAATGTAAAAGTTTAATATTAAGCAAGTCTTTACAGTCAAAAGGCCCCAACAGCCATTTTAGTGTAGAAAGGTTGATTGTTTTATAGAAAAACATTTGGATGCAATATTAATTCTAATATTGAAATAACAGCTACAAATGTCATTATTTGGCTGTTTGAAATATTTATCATAAGCACAATTTATTAGCGATACATTTATTTGTAATACATATCTTAGAATGGGTACTTTCAGTAAATTACCTTTTCCCTACCTAAAGCCTCTGAAACCCAACTCACAATAGCTCCAACTATCACTCAGGAACTAAATAGTCTTCTTGATGAGGTGTGAACTTACGTCCAGAGCTGTGACAAAGGCCTTGGGTATGGTGAAGTGCTCTGCTCCTTTGCCAGGATGACCATCTGGGCTGTGCCCAAGAACTTGATTAACTTCAAAGACGACTACCATGTCACAGGCAAATGTTAGCTGACACCTCAGCAAGGCTCTTCTCTATTCTCTGAGTCAGGCAGGCACCATTCCCAGCGGGAGAGATGCAGCCCCCAGAAGTGGTATGAAGTGACCCCAGAGGAGGAGTTACTAATTTCCCTGGCCACACCTCTGGGGTGGGCACACTGTCTCTGCACGAGGGGAAAAAAGTTACATCTGCTTGGATTTAGGCACAGAGGGCTCTGTGAGATTGTTTGCAGCAGGTCACGCAAAAAGTGCAGTAAAAGTGGGTAGGGTTGTGTGATATTTGGGCATTATATTGGTTTGATCCTTTGCATTCCCCTTGTTGTATAGTTGGTCTATTTTTATTGGAATGCGTACAATGTTAAGCTGTGGAGTTCTTGTCAGTTGATGAGGACTGTGGAGCAGGGCTGAAGTGTATGGAGTTTCTCTTTTCTCCAATGAAGAACTCAGCATATATTTATGCCTCCTAGAGTTTATCAAAGTTTACTTCAACTTCTACAGATTGTCTCTGGGAATTGTTAGCCTATTGGCAAGGGAGGGGGCAGGAGCAGTTCCACCCACAGGCTGGTGCCAGTCATAAATGCAGCACCCACAGTACCAATCTGAGAACACTTTCTGGACATGTGAAAGCACAGAAGAGGAAAGGAACTGCTGTATCCAACCTGGTAAGAGCCCAGAGGACTGGACCTGTTCTCCTTCTTGTACCAAGGCAAAAGAAGTGGACTCAAAGGGTCATACGCCTGGCCTCTTTTTCAAGCTACAGCGACACACTAAGCTACAAGAGTCCTTTTCTGAAAACTGCTAAGCTGACTCGTTCCAACCCTCGACCCTGCTGCTCTCCTCTGCTGAAGTAAGTCTTGAGGCCCATGTGATGTCCGCAAGTTCCTGAATTCTTCCCTGGTGTCGAAGTGTACTCATCCTAACTTTTTGTGAAACCTGAGACTTAGACACCTTTTATCTTCAAAGACCTCCAGAGGGCCTTCACCAACCTGCCAAGCCAATCTGATGAAGGTGCGTTGCTGTTGTGCCAAAGATACCTGTTGCTTCCACTTGAATCTTCTCCACAGCAGCAAATCTGAGTCAACCACATCTCACGGAGAAAGTATCTGGCCTGGTATAGACCTCTTTATCTATAGCATGTAGCCTTGACCCACTAAAAGAGTCTAAGCTCTGAAAAAGTGACTAAGTACGAAGGTAAAAATCTTCACCGGGCAAAGGCTTGAAAAATACCTGGCTTGCAAGGGACCTTCCCTGGGCATGAAATTCAAATTTTTACTGCTCTGAGCTTTCCCTCCAGAAGAGAACAGTTTCACTAAGTCTGCGTACAGTGCTTATCCAATGACATGGAGCCCTCTTCAGCCACATCTTGCTGCCTTGCCCCTCTGTTCCATTTCAGAGACTAAGGCTCTCATTATGAGTTTGATGGACGAGAAAGCCCATCCATCAAACTCCCAACAGGGTGGCTGCTGCCGTGGTTGCGACCATCCCGCCGGACATATTAAGTGTTCCCCGTTAGGCTGATGGATGGAACCCTTGGTTCTGCCCATCAACCTATTGGCAAACAGGTGGCAGTATTATCTCCTGCAATCCTGCTGCTGCAGGGTGCACCAGCACCTTCGCAATGTTCTCTGTCTGCATGGCAGACAGTGAACATTGTGATGGTGCTGGGCATAGGGGCCCCCTGCACCTGTTCTCTGCCAGCCTTTTCATGGCAGTAAAACCACCATGTAAAGACTGGCAGAGAACGAGGTTGTAATCAGCAGGGTGGAGCTACATGCAGCTCCGCCCAGGCTGATTGCGATCTCCACCACAGCCAGGACGTCAGGATCAGGGATCCCGGCGGTGCTGATGGTACCCTGGTGGTCTGACCGCCAGGGTCTTAATGTGGCGGTCAGACCACCAGCATCGTAATGAGGCCCTAAGTCCGAAGGTGAAACTTCCGGCTGGGCCTAGTTGCTGTATCCATTGTGGTGACCTCCAGAAGATGTTTTTTGGTGCTTTTTATATTTAATCTTTGAAAAATCATAACTGTAGCTTCCCTGATCAGATTTTTGTCATTTTGGTGCAAGTTTATTTTTTAAAATTTACTCTAATTTTCTAAATTGGTTTGGAATTTTTCTTGAGTTGCCTTTGACTTTATTACTGTTTTGGAATCAATCAAGCAATCAATCAGGGGATTTGTAAAGTGCACTATTCACCTGTGAGGGTCTCAAGGCACTGAGGAGGGGAGGGGGAGAAGGAAGGGGGGAGGTGCTGCTACTGCTCGAACAGCCAGGTCTTGAGAAGTTTCCTGAAGGTAAGGAGGTCTTTGGTCTGGCACAGGTGGGTGGGAAGACTGTTCCACGTTTTGGCGGCGAGGTGTGAAAATGATCTACCGCCTGGTTTGTCTAATACTTAAATTGCCTAAATACTTTAAACATTGCCTCAAAGTTAAGCCTGTCTGCTCTGTGCCGTAGCTACCAAGGAGTTGAGTTACGAATTACTTTGGCTTTGTAAATAGCATGTTTCCTTATGCCCTAACTCCGTAGTACTCATTGGTACTATTTCTTAAGGAACATTAAAAGAGTCAGACATGAAGTAATTCAAACCTGTGACTTTCTCATCTCAACTGTAATACCACTTCCTTAAATCCAATAAGAAAAAGCCCAGTTTTCGCCACATGTTTTCTAAAGATTGTTAGCGCATCGGTCCTTAATAAGTAAACTCACAAGGGGATGCGTACAGGTCGATGAACCTTTTGACTCATTTAAGATGTTCTTACCATAGCTCCAGTATAGAAACAATAATCAATACACAATAATCAATAATCATTAGTCAAATCAATAATCAGTAATCAATGGAGTCAGTAATTTTCACGCAGCATGACTTTTCAGCCATGAATAACCACACCTTTATTAAAGTTAGTAAGTTTATTTCCCCTATATTAACAATTCTAAAGTCATGTAGATTAGTCTTGATACAAATTCAAAACCGCATAAGAGAATAGTATTGATTAACCAATAAGACGCAAGAAACACAACCTAATCAAAGCTTGAATCACATTACATTCTACAGCATCAATGCAAATCATTAGTAAAGTCAGCTTCAATAATGCTACACAATTCATAAAGTTCAGCAAAATAGTTCATCTACCATTTGTCTTTACCTATCCATTGTATGGGTCAGCAAACAGAATCAGTCTTTGTCCTCAGGTCATCAATCGATCAGCAACACATCAGGCTCTCAGTCAGAGAGTATGAGCCCAATGACATAATCTCGAGTATCTTCTTCTCAATATCGCATCTCATAACGGGGTAAAATCTGCTCTCTTTTCCCTCTGTCACGTTGTTATATCAAAGTCACCCAAACTATCCCCTAATTTCAATTGGTCAGATAATTGTATGTTATTACTGTACCCAATAGTTTTCTTCTACCGAATCTATGAATTCTTTTTTTTTGTGAAGTTTACATTTTTTTTATTAAGAATATATAAGGCGGTACATACAGCATATAAATAAACTGTTTAGCTTTCAAAACATTGTTTTCGTTCTTTTACCACAATTATTTCCATTGTGAGCATATAGGCATGTACTGTCAGGCAAGTACAAATT
This sequence comes from Pleurodeles waltl, assembly GCF_031143425.1. Classification (NCBI taxonomy): domain Eukaryota; kingdom Metazoa; phylum Chordata; class Amphibia; order Caudata; family Salamandridae; genus Pleurodeles; species Pleurodeles waltl. The sequence continues at coordinate 447,946,273 of NC_090445.1, read as the reverse complement.
CCCAGTTGCATAGTTGAGTTTTGTACCCTTATTTTGAAGAAAAAAGGAAGACAGGTGGGGGGGAGGTAAGGGGAGGAGGAGCGAGGATAGGGTTGTGTGGGGGGGTTGATCTTGGTATAGGGGAGAGATGAAATAGTTATATGAAATGGGGGGTGGGAGAGAAGGGGGAGAAAGAGGAAGAGTAATCGCGGGGGGATGTAAGATGAAGAGACTCGGGGTAGGCAGGGGGTCTTTGTATCCTGAGACTAGCTTGCTCAGGCCGAGGAGTAAATTGTTCTGTACTTCTCCGTCTGTAGACAGTTACTATCTAGGGGTAGATAGTATGTATGTTAGATATGGTGAGGTCGGTTAGAGAGTGTCTACGTCTTATATGAGTTGATTTCTCCGTCCTTGTTTGTGTTAGGGAGCGACTTGTATTATTATGTTCGGTAGTTCAGGGTCTCGAGCATATGTCAAAATTAGAGGCCTGTGGGTTGATAGAGAGAGAGAAAAAAGAGAGAAAGGGGAGAGGAGAGCATAGCTAGGGAGAGAGAGAAGGGACAGTAGGAGATTAAGTATGTTTCCGGGGTCTAGGATTCTCAGAGGGTGGTTGGTAATTGATATTCCCCAATCATTGATCATTGACCGTTGGTCATCCGTTGGTCATCCACCAACCGCTTCATGGTCTCATCAAGAATGGGCGCCAGACCTCCGCAAATAGTTCTGCTTGGTCCTGTAGGTTATAAATCACTCGTTCATGGGTAGCCGTTTGATACATGGCTGTCATCTATTCTATCGGTGTGGGGGCAATGCTAGATCTCCAGTGCCGGAGTATGCATATTTTGGCCGTGGCAAGCGCCGTGTGGATTAATCGTTTATGTGCCCGCGATAGGGAGGGATACGGGCGAATGTCATGTAGAATGATAAATGCTGGTGGGGTCGGTTTTGGTATCTGTATGAAGTCCGATAAGGCGAGGCGTACCGCGTCCCATAGGGACTGTACCGTCGGGCAGTGGCATAGAATATGGAGTTGGTCACAATTGGGCTCTGTGCATCTCCAACAGTTCGCGTGCGGTATCAACCCTGCCCTGAAGAGTTTAACGGGGGTCCAGTACCACCCCTGAAGGATTTTAAATAGGCAAAATTTCAGGCGTGCTTCACGTACGCCCCTGTCGAGGGCTTCTAGTATGTCTGGCCATTCTTCGTCTGTGTAGGATATCTCTAGTGTGTCCTGCCATTTTAAGCGTAGTCGTTCAAGTAGAGGCTGAGAGTAAAGATGGTTAGTTAATTCGGCATAGAGGCCAGCCATGACGCCTTTTTGTCGGCCCCATTTCTGAAGATAGGTGACGATGGGTGAGGTTTTGAGCATCCACGGGGGGTTCCTAATGTTCTCCGCATACAGTGTTTGAGCTGTAGATATCGCCACTCCTGGTTACTTTGGATACAGAATTCTTCCTGGAGGGAGGCGAATGTGCGAAAGCTATCTCCATCTATTATGTGAGATATGTTGTGGATACCTGCCTCGGACCATTGGGGTAATCTGAGAATATTCCCTCCTATTTTGATGCTTTTGTTCCCTGCTATGGGAGCCTGAGTATGCAGGGAGGGGTGTACTTCTAGTAGTCGATGGGCTCTGCACCACGCTATGTTTGTAGCCTTGAGGATGGGGTTAGCTAAGGGAACATGGTCGGCGTATGTTCCTCCCATCTCCGTATACTGTCCATATAGGAGTTTCTCTGTGATCACCCATTGCAGTGGATCGGCTATATCCGGAAGTGTGTATATTAGCTGTGAGAGTTGTAGGGCCAGAGAGTATTGTTCTACCGAGGGTAGTCCTAATCCTCCGTAGGGCCGTCGTGCCAGTATTGTTGCAGGTTTCAGTCTTGGGCATGAGGAGCCCCAGACGAAGGCCCTTATGGATGCGTCTATTAGTCGGAGTGAGGAAAGAGGTATCTGTAGGGGGAGCATGCCTAGCACGTATGTGAAACGTGGTAAGGTGACCATTCTGACCACCTGTGTCCTGCCCCACATGGACAGGCCTAGTAGGGACCATTTGGCAAAGTCTTGTTTCATTTTAGATATAAGGGGGTCTATGTTGTCCCTGACCATATGTTCTAGACCTCGGTTAATGAACGTTCCTAGATATTTAAGGCGGGTCGGGGTCCATTTGAATTGGAGGCCATGTATCGCTGCCCTCGTCGTTATGCGGGATAATGGTAGTGCCTCGCTTTATCCCAGTTTACCCGATATCCGGATGGGGATGCGAAGTCTTCTATAGTGGAAAGTAGTGCTGGGAGCGAGGTTTCTAGATCGGACATTGTTAACAGAATGTCGTCTGCGTAGAGATAGATTTTGGATATGCCCCCGGTGATGTGGATCCCTTTTATTTGGTGAGAATTTCGTATGGTGGCAGCTAGGGGATCCATGGCCAATAGAAATAGAAGTGGCGACAAGGGGCATCCCTGGCGTGTGCCCCTTCCAATAGGGAATGGGTCTGACATGATGCCCCCACAGTTAACCTGTGCTGTGGGGTGGTCATATAATAAATGTACTTTAGAGATAAATTGTTCCCCCAGGCCAAAATGCTTCATGGTTGTGAATAGGTAGGACCACTCAATGCGGTCGAATGCTTTCTCCGCGTCTAGGGACAGGGATAGGGCTTTGTCAGGTAATTGTATGGATTCTAACAGTGTATGGCAAAGAGTTCGCATATGATTTCTGGAGGTACGGCCTGGTACAAATCCTACTTGGGTATTGTGAATCAATGATGGTATCACCTTGCGGAGCTGCGCTGCTAGAACACTGGCTAGGAGTTTGACATCCCCATTCAAAAGGGAGATAGGACAGTAACTCCCGCAGAGAAGGGGGTCCCTCCCTGGCTTAGGCAGGATGACAATCATGGCTTTATTGGATAGAGCGCCCATGGAGCCTTCTTGACATGCTTCCGTCAGTGCTTCATGTACTGCGGTTATTGCCTCCTCCCCAGCCCATTTATAGAATTCCGCAGGGAATCCGTCTTCTCCTGGAGATTTATGGTAGGGGAGGCTTGTTATAACTTGGGTTATCTCTTCTTTGCTTATATTACCGTCTAAGAGGGCCCTGCCTGCCTCAGACAGACGAGGTAGATTGGCCGCGGTAAGGAATGTCTCCATTTGTGTTTGATCTGTCGTTGTTTCAGGAGTGTACAAATGTCGGTAGTACTTGGCGAACTCATTTACAATGTCTTGTGGGTGAGTTAGCACTTCTCCTGAAGAAGATGTTATGGCCGCAATGGCAGAGGCTGCCTCTCTTTGTCGGAGCTCCGCCGCTAGGAGGCGACCTTTCTTTTTCTCCTTGTTCGTAATGGCGGCCTCGCAATGTTTGCAGTGCGTATTCCTCCTGAGATGTATAGAGTTCGTTGTGTGCCATGCGGGCCTGTTCTAGGGCGTGTCGCAGCCTAGGGGATGGTTGGGTGGTATATTGTTTAGTGAGGTCCTGTATTGTGGTCTCTAAGGTGGTTTGGCGGGCTATTCTGTCTTTGTTGGCCAGTGCTGCGTCTCGCATCATATTCCCTCTTAGGGTTGCTTTTGCTGCCGCCCATAGGATCCTTTTTGAGGATACAGTGCCTGTATTCTCGGCCATGTATCTAGCTACATGAGCTTTTAATTGTTCCTTCCCTTGGGGAGAGCGTATCTGTGTAGAGCCAATCGCCATGGTTTTCGACCAGAGAAGGAAAGTCCGCTGTCTAGGATGCAGGTGTCTTGTATATGAGGGATTACAGTGTGTGATACTAAGAAATAATCCAGACGCGATTGGGTGCCATGGACGGTTGATAGGAAAGTATATTCCTTATCTTTCGGGTGTTGTATTCTCCAGCAGTCCACTAGACCGACGTCGGTGGTCAGGTCTGTCAGAAGCGCTCTGTCGTGATTGTTACATATATCAACAGGGCCTGTCCTATCCATTATGGCGTCTTGGACGAGATTCCAGTCTCCCCCGATTATGTATCGAGTAGGTCCGATTTCTGTCAGGAGGCGATTTAGCTGTAGAAGGAATGGGCGTTTTGGGCCGGTTGGTGCGTAAATGGATCCCACGCATAAAACAGTGTCCCCTAGTTTTAGTTTAGCAAATATATACCTTCCTTCCGTATCAAGTTTTAATGAGAGTGACCGGGAGGGATTTACGCACTAGTATCGCCACTCCACATTTGCGGGGCCCGTTGCTTCCAGATTCCTGACTCGTTGGATGGCAGCTGAAGGCAACCCTCCCTACCCAATCCTGTTTAAGTTTACTAGATTCCAGGGTGTCAAGGTGAGTCTCTTGAATCAGAGCTTTATCTGTTTTTTTGGATTGAAGATAGGACAGTATCTTTTTCCGCTTAACATAGCTCGTCATGCCGTGTACATTCCAAGAGAGTATACGTAATGGTCGCGTCGCTTGAGGGTGGGACTTCGACATCTTGGATAATTGTGAGTAAGCACCCTCGTTCCGGGGTTCGTGTTGGTGGGGGGGAGGGAGGGTGGGAGATATTGACTTAGTTGTTAGAGTAGGAGTTGTGTTTTGATATGATACAGTATTTTATTTTATACGGGGGTTAGCAGCTGGTGGAGGCCAAGGGAGTCCTCTGGAGAAGAAAGAGAAGAGGGAGGAGAGGGTGAAGGAAGAGAGGCAATATAAGTAGGACGAGAGCCAGATGGAGGGGAGATATGAGGGGAAAAGAAGACAAGGAGAAATGAGAGGGAGAAGAAAAGAAGGAGAAGGAGGGGGAAGGGGAAGGGATGGATGCGTGTGCTGAAGTTGAAATTGAGTGTGTAGCAAGAGAATGTGCAATTGGGGGGGAGAAGTGGAGGAGGATAGGGATGAGGGAGGTTAGGAGCCCAACCTCCTTTGTTCGTTAGGTCTGTAAACGGCGGGTCCGATTTATCTCGGAGCTCTCGTGCCGTCGGGTGATCTCGATCGGGGGGGTTGAGGGGGGAAACAACAGACAGCCAGTTGTCGATATGTCGGAGATAAGGAGGGGTGGGGGGTACACAGCAGTGCTTATGTTTATGTATCGAGAAGTGGGTCTGTTCATCGATGATTAGTGGCTAGTGTATTAGTTATATAACTAAAGTGTATATTGGCAGAAGTAATGGTCGGTTAATAACTATAGTACCTGGGCGGCGCTGGAGAGGAGGGGGAGGGTGTCGGGTGTTGATGGGGTATGGTGTTTAGGATGTTGTGCCTAGTACTTGATGGTGTATGGTATCGTAGGGTGTTTAGGAGTTCATAAGATAGGGTCGTAAATCAAAGTAGAGACTGGGCAGACAGAAGGACAGAGATCGGTTGGCGAGGGGGGGACAGGGCGAAGGGGGGGGGAAAGAGCTCAAACAGAGTATTACAGTTCTCGCGTGTGTAAGGGTACATAAAGATACCAATATACAATATAATATAATACTTCCTGAGCATTTCTTTTCAACTTTAACACTGCCTCGTCTCGCCTTACAATGTTTCAATGACATATTAGGTTGATCAACATAACATATCCTGGTATCTTATCACATTATCATGTTAAGAGCCATTATGCCAAGCGTCTCTCTATTAATCGTAGGATAGGTAATGGGTGTAGCTGAGCCCCGGGTTACGCGAGGATGATGCGTATCTCATCCCATTACCAACTCCTTGCCGTGTATATTACATCATAATACTGACCTACTAAGGTCTTACTTGGTATGTGCCACCATCATAGTCGTTCTGTTGTAGATGATAGTTTAAGATAGTAATAATGATTAGGATGGGGGTAGGTACGAACGTCCGGGGAAAGGAATAGCTAATAGTTTATAATTTACATTGTGATGTTATAATGTGGTGTGGTGTGGTGTGGCAGTGTAGGATGTCATATTATTTCGCTTTGTTATGCGGTATTATGTTGTATTATGTCCTTGTGTTCTATTTTTTTTCTCCCCATTTTCTTATTGTAGAATAAAGTAAAGTCAAGTAATGGGAGCGTTAATATGTCTCAGGTTATATCATGTTGTCTGTCCCTGTTTTGGAATTAATTTATCTTTACGTGGTCTAGTCCCATCCCTTGGGGTGATAATGGGGGCTAAACGGTTCTAATGTCAGCGATGGTCGAGTGTGGTGTGTATTAGGAAGATTTCACATACTTTGTTGTTTACTACCGTGAGATATTTTGTAGTGTGTGGAATATAAGGCAGGTTCCATGATAGTTAGTTAGTGTTTATTTGTTGTTATCTGTTTAATGCCCCTGTTACCTTGTTATAGGGTTATAGGGTCGGGACTGGGCCCTTATTCAACGTACAGGGAGTCGGTGGAGTCTGATCCCTGTTCTAGAAATCATCATCTGTCGTGTACTGAGGGCAAATAACGATTTACTGATAGTTTTCCATTATAGGGCCTCGGCTCTAGTCATAAAGAACATAGATTTTTCAGGTATCTGGTTTGAACATTGATACTAGCAGTCTTAGACAATTACAATAGTAATACACATATGATCTGGAAAGGTACTCAACCTTCCGCAGGGTCTATAGTTGTTATTTTTGACTCTCTAGCGATAGTCCCACAAGTCGTCTTGTCGCGTTGCCTTCTCAAGAAGATCCAGTTGTAGGCTTTAAAGGGGAGCAGGATTTGTCTCTCTCCGATAGTTGGGTGTGGGTTACTACTGCGTGTAAAATCTGACCCCTGTCGTCATATGATCTGGTTAGTCTCTCCATGTCTCTACCTCTATGACTGGCTCCGGTGTCGTGTAGAGCCGTCTTCGCCTTTTCCATTCCCGAGTGGGGGGTTTTGGCCCTATCACTGCCTCCTACAATGTCATGCTCACTGTCTATGTTGAGAGAGTCCATAGGCTGAGATTGGAAAGAGCCAAGGAAGAGTCTCAATTCGCCGGGGTTATAAAAGTCCTTGGATAATCCATTTTTGGTAACCCACATTCTTGCAGGATCAAAGGGACCGTATTTCATCTCTAGTTTGCGAAGCTGGGGTCGTAGGGCTAGGAAAGCCTTTCTACGTTCGTTGGTTTCCTTGGAGTAATCGGCGGTTATTTGGATCTCATGCTGGTCTATTCGGAAAGGGCTGTGGTTGCGTGCTACTTGTAGTATTTGTCGGGTTTGATTATGCCGCAGCAAGCATGCGATGATTGGGTGGGGCCTTGAGGAGTTGTCAGAGCGTTTTGGGCCTATCCTGTGTGCCCGTTGGAATTCTAGCGAAATCATTTTTGGAAGAGTGGAGGTCAGAAAAGCCTGCATATCCGAGCCTTCTTCGTTTTCCGGGATCCCAAGTACGCAGATATTGTCTCTCCGGCTCCTGTCCTCCATGTCCGTTAGTTTGCTCCTGAGGTAGAGGAAGTCTTGTTCTCGCTCCTGAGACGTGTTGATCTGCGTCTCTAGTGATCCCATGCGTTGCTCTAGCCCTGTCACTCTAGATTGAAAGCCTGCAATGTCAGATCGCATGTATTTGGTTTCTAGTGTCAATGAAGTTATAGAGGCGTCCATCCCCTCTATGCGGCGGCTGACAGTGGTGATCTCTTGTAGTATCCTGTCCATAGTTGTAGGGTTGATCTTTATCAGACATTGTGGTGGACTCGTTTAAAGGTGGCGATGTTTTAGGATTTATCTTTGTGGGGGTTAGGCGTTTGTGTTGTAGCGCTTCTGAGAATGATAGTTGTCGTGCAGGCTTGCTGACAGGTTTATGGTTCGGTTTGTTGCCGGGCATCGCCTCAATTGTCTGCAGAGTCTGGCCACGTAGGGCCCGGGTCTCCCTCCGTGAATTCCGATAAGGATATAGATGTTCTGTGCCAGCCTGGTCTCAAATTTATAGTGTCTCTTCTCGTTTTTCTGGGTCCTAGGTTGCTGGTGATAGACTTGACTTCCCCCTCTTTCCCTCCTCCTATCTCCGCGTCCACTTATTTATTGTTCTCCGTATATCTTTTTTGCCCTCATTCTCTTTAGTGTATCCTCCTAGCGTTTTTTGTAAATGGCAGAGGCCTGTCAATGCCAATGTCTATGGGGCAGAGAAGGTTGTATTCAAGGAGTTGCCATGGGGTCGTTGTAGAGCCTACTGTGGCCCTTATTGTTGGAAAGCTGTGGCTTGTGTCTGCCAAGGTTGATTCTTCAGTGGTTGACGTTGTTTGCGTTGAATTGCTGAGGGGGGGGAAGGGGCTGATTTACTTTCCTCCAGGTCTTTTGCCGTCTGTCTGATCTGACTGATCTGAGCGGGGGTATGTGTGGCTCTTCGGCTGTCCCCGTCAGTAGCCCGCGGTAAGTATAAGTATAAGTATAAGGGGCGATGAGGGCTTTGATTTCTTACACTGGTGCCAGTCCTCTCCCTTCTCCTGTATCTCTGTTCTCTTGGCTCCCTCTGGCTCCCCTCATCTCCGATGCCCCTCCGGTCGCTCACCCCCCTCGCCTCTCCGCCTCCACGTGCTTCCCATCGTGCCCCTCTGCCCTCCTCAGTATTAGCTGTCTTGAGGGGGGCAAGGGTTTATTATCCCAACGGGAGGGTTTTGTGGTCCCTCTGTGATGGAAAAGAGGGGAGAAGTCGTGCCTCTGCCTCCGGTGATGCCATTCTTATTTTGAAGAGGCTCGATCCTACCTCTCTGGCCGGGTTCCTCTCCCGGCTGTCGAAGGGGCCGCACCCCTTTGCTGCGTCTCCCTGTGGGGGGTCGAAGGTCCGCGGATGTTTGTTGGCGTTGTAGGGAGATGGATGCGGGTCGTCACGGCTCCCGCAGTCCCCGCGGCCTGTTCAGCTGGCTCCTTGCCGCTGCGGGCGCGCCGTCCCCGGTCTTCCGAAGACGCGACTCCGCCCCTTTTGCCAGGCCTTATCGGCCTGGGGCGAGTCGCGAGTTTCCTGCCTTGCGTCCCGCTCCTACGGGGTCCCTGGGCATGATTCCGTGTCGCCGCTGTTGTAGGGGTGGAGGGGCTCCGGACCCGGTGTGTTGTCCGGCTGTCTTCTCGCCCCCGTCGCCCCTCCGGGATCGCCACGGCACGGAGCACTCGCTCTAAGCGGCCATCTTGTTTCGTGGCCCGGCCACGCCCCCGAATCTATGAATTCTAATATTTCTCCATTCACACAACGTTGATTGGTCTGCTTTACGATGGTCTCATCATCCGGCTCGTCAGGTATCAAATTTGTTGCATCTTTCTCCAGTCAGTATCTTCATTGTTTGCGTCCTGGGAAAGTTCTTCTAGCACACATTACATACAGCTCAATACATTTTTAAGAACACTGTCTCCTGTTACTTGGTTCTCATGGAAAGCTTCTGCTAAGCATTTTATTAAACAGAGAGCATTTCACAGTTAATTCACTCTGTCAGCATTTTCTATTAAACACAAAAAAATACAGCTTCTGCATGAGGCCTGACAAAACTAGGCCATGACACTCGCTAACTTAAGGCCTACAATTAATAAGCGAGAACGTACTTCACAACCTTTAATATGAAATATTGCTACATTAATCTAATATATTTTCAATATTTCATACGCAGTAATCTTTTAATTAGTACATTTCGTGAACACTGGTGGCCATTCTGCGTGGTCACAATTTCGAATGTGCACATTATTTTTCTACGTTATTCATTTTCTACAAAATTCATTATTCAAAAATACATAAACACTTATTAATAATTTCTAATTAAGACATCTGCTTCAGCAAGACCTATACATGTATTTATCCTTTAACCCAAATCTAGCTAGAATGGAACAAGATGATATACATAGGGATAGACTATATAATTCACATCCACAGGAGAGTGGAATGTTTCAAGACATTTGTATAAAATAGAGGTATGGTGCTGGGACATGCAGGACTAAGGACCATATTTACTGAGGTGATTCTTTGAGAGGTTGTTCTTCTGGCATTTCCTGTACAGTGAGCGATGATGCAAGGACGAGAGTAGGATGTTATTCAATGTCTTCTGTCTACAGAGAGAGGAGGTTTGAATTCCGATTTTCTCTAAGTTTGTAATTTGAGTCTACTGATTTCATTACTCTTTATGTTGCAGTCACCACTTGCCGGTTCAAGCAATTTTGTAGGCATTGTAGAAGCTTTTGAAGGTGATATCTACCTGGAAGGGCACATCAGCCTTTGCAGTTTCTTCAGGGTGAGAGTGATATAGTCATAATTTGTCAACCTTTTGATTAAATGGGCTGCAGCATGTAGGATGCAATCGATTCTGGCCAACATAGAGACAGTGATGTCATTGAGCACGGTATTACAGTCATCCAGAAGGAGAGGTCAAAGGCTTATAATCTTGCTCTAAATAATACTTCAAGGAGGTGGGAGTTTCAGTTTCTTTTAGAGAAAATGCATCACTGAATGCATTTAAGGACCATCTATGTTTTGAAGAAGAGGCCAGTGCTGAGGTTAATGTTGCACATTTTATTACCTTGGTATTACTGTATTTCTAGCTTAGCACCATCCTAAAAATACAAATATTATATTTCCAAGCTATGTTTGTAATATCTGAAAGTCCCTTCCCACCTAGTCCATCCTATTCTTTTACTATTCTTCCTTAAGCAAAACCTCACCCGCCCGCAACCTTGTGCATTACTGACTGCAGCTGGTAATTCTCCTTATTCTGCATGCATTCTCTCTCTACTCATACTCATTAGCACAACTCCACTCTACCACTTATTATGTGAATTACTCTCTTGCTTTGTAGCTAGATTTGTACTATATAAATTACCATACACACATACATACACACATGCATGCATGTCAGCCAACACAAATAAACAACACTTAAAAGAAAGAGGCTCTGGCAAAAGCAATGGGTCTTACCTTCTCGCTATCAATGCAGACCTGTTAGCTTTGCTGAAGCTTTTTACTAGTGTTAAGCGTAGGGAAAAAAGAGAAAAATATTTTTTGCAGAGGCTGTACTGTATAAAAAAAAAAAAACTCTGCATTGTACATGCATATGAGTCATCATGCATGTACTCATCTGTCATGGCACTATCACGGTCCAAAGTGGTGATACATAAAAAGGAATGTGTCAAGCATGCGTGCGCATCTGGCATGGCATGACTGCCATTTTATTTTAATTTACTGTTCCAAGACAGCAGTGGATGCAATCTTGTGACCTTAAATAGAACAAGTTATGCAAATGTGTGCAAACGTTTTTGAAAATGTAGGGGCACAGAACCTGCTGTGCTTCTACAAAAATGCTTTTTTTTGAAGGAACACAGCAAATGAGACAGGAGGAGAACAGAAGCAATGGAGAAGCTCCAGGGAAGGAGGAGAAACATTTAAAAAACAAAAACAAAACAAGCCGGGCAGGGAGTGACGGGGGATGCAACGCAGAGCTGGGCAGGGAAAGAAGGTAGCAACACTAAGTATACTGGAGGCAGTCTTTTGAGGAGAGAGATTTAAAAAACACACACACCCTGATAAAGTGCTGAAAGAAAAAGAAAAAAAGTGGTTCCATAAAGGTGAGCGGTAGAAGGCTGCAAGGCATCCATCAAAAAGATGCTTAAGATGCTGAGCTCCAGGAGAGGGACAAACTCAGGAGGAAGAAAGAAAGACATTAAAGAAGCAGCATGCAAATGAGATTGACAAAGACATTCAGGGCCAGATGTATCAAAGGGTCTTACCCATTCTGTGTCTATGGGAAAATGCTTTAGTACATATGGCCCTTAGTGCAGTGACAAGTAAATGCAAAGTATGGAAGTAAGACAACTATATACTCTGCCCTGGTGCATTTCTCTTTAAAGAATGCGCACTACAGTTTCAGAGAACACAGCAAATGTTTTTTTAAGCTAATGTGCCATGTTCTGCAGAACCTTGGGCAACTGTAAAGGACAGTGACATTTTGCAATGTTTCAGCTGACGATTAAACAATGTTTCATAATTTCCTAATAAACAAGCCCTAACTCGGTCACAAATTCTACTAGATATTCTGCTATGATTAGCAACATATATGTTCAACCTATCTTTTCAAGTAGATTCAATTTTGAACAATATTAAAAATGGTTCAGGAGGAATTATAATATTCCTGTGAAGAAATTTCCACGGTAACTTCACCTGTATTGTCAGGAATAAAACCCAGCTAGCAGGCAATTTGAAATTGACAGATTAAGCAATTTCAGAAAAGCTGAGACAGTCTCTCTCCAGGACATCTGCTAGAACCGCTCTACGAGGGAAGAGTTCATAGACTTTGAAAAGCAAAATTCCCTTGCTGAAAAGTGGCAGCAAACTGCAAAATGGTACCCCGTTTCGACATGCAAACATATCACTGTGCTGCACAGATATTCTGATAATGACAGAAACTAGAGTGTTAGACCTGACAGCCTTAGGGTAGTCACCCCTAACTTTTTGCCTGCCTCCCTTCACTTTTTGGACACTGTTTTTGCTGGTTTTTAGACTCTGCGCACTTTACCACTGCTAACCAGTGCTAAAGTGCATATGCTCTCTCCCTTAAAACATGGTAACCTTGAATCATACCTGATTAGACTATTAATTTACTTATAAGTCCCTAGTAAGGTGCACTTCATGTGCAGAGGGCTGGTAAATTAAATGCTACTAGTGGGCCTGCAGCACTGGTTGTGCCACCCACTTAAGTAGCCCCTTTTTCCTTGTCTCAGGCCTGCCATTGCAAGGCCTGTGTGCGCAGTTTCACTGCCACCTCGACTTGGCATTTAAAAGTACTTGCCAAGCCTAGAACTCCCCTTTTTCTACATATAAGTCACCCTTAATGTGTGCCCTAGGTAACCCCTAGAGCAGGGTGCTGTGTAGGTAAAAGGCAGGACATGTACCTGGGTAGTTATATGTCCTGGTAGTGTAAAACTCCTAAAATCGTTTTTACACTACTGTGAGGCCTGCTCCCTTCATAGGCTAACATTGGGGCTGCCCTCATACACTGTTGAAGTGGCAGCTGCTGATCTGAAAGGAGCAGGAAGGTCATATTTGGTATGGCCAGAATGGTAATACAAAATCCTGCTGACTGGTGAAGTCGGATTTAATATTACTATTCTAGAAATGCCACTTTTAGAAAGTGAGCATTTCTTTGCACTTAAATCTTTCTGTGCCTTACAATCCACGTCTGGCTGGGCTTGGTTGACAGCTCCTTGTGCATTCACTCAGACACACCCCAAACACAGGGTACTCAGCCTCACTTGCATACATCTGGATTTTGAATGGGTCTTCCTGGGCTGGGAGGGTGGAGGGCCTGCTCTCACACAAAGGACTGCCACACCCCCTACTGGGACCCTGGCAGACAGGATTGAACTGAAAGGGGACCTGGTGCACTTCTTAGCCACTCTTTGAAGTCTCCTCCACTTCAATGGCACATTTGGGTATAAAACAGGGCCTCTGCCCTACCTCATCAGACACTTGCTGGAGAAGAAACCTGAACCAGAAACTACATCCTGCCAAGAAGAACTGCCTGGCTGCTCAAAGGACTCACCTGCCTGCTTTCTACAAAGGACTGCTGTCTTGCTGTTGCCCTGCTGCCTTGCTGAACTCTTGTCTGGCTGTGAAAGTGCTCTCCAAGGGCTTGGATAGAGCTTGCCTCCTGTTCCCTGAAGTCTCAGGACCAAAAAGACTTCTCTTTTTCACTTGGACGCTCCGTGCGGCGAAAATTTCGATGCACAGCTTGTTCCGCGGCGAGAAAAACGCCGCACACCGAAGCTGACCGACGCGACGCTCTGGGGACGATCGAAAATCCGACGCACGGCTTCGCAAGGATAACGCCGCCCGACCTCTAGAGGAGAAATCGACGCGACGCCTGCCGTGAGATCGTAATTTCAACGCGCTGCCCCGCAGACCGACGTCTAGAGGAGAAATCGACGCGACGCCTGCCGTGAGATCGTAATTTCGACGCGCAGCCCCGCAGACCGACGCGCAGCCGGAGAACAAGCAGGAAAATCCACGCACAGACCCGGGACATCTGGTAATCCCCGCGATCCACAGAAAGAGACTGTCCGCGTGCCGGAAAACGACGCACGACTTCCCCGCGTGGAAAATAACGACGCGAGTCCGTGTGTGCTGGGGAGAAATCGACGCACACACCCTTTTTCCACGCACCTCTTCCTTTGTGGCCCTCTGAGGAGATTTTTCCACGCTAAACCAGGTACTTGTGCTTGAAAGAGACTTTGTTTATATTCTAAAGACTTAAGACACTTTATATCACTTTTCAGTGATATCTCTACAATTTCCCATTGCAACTTTATTCTTTTTGACCTACAATTATCCTGATAAATATTATATATTTTTCTAAACACTGTGTGGTGTATTTTTGTGGTGCTATATGGTGGTATTGTATGATTTATTGCACAAATACTTTACACATTGCCTTCTAAGTTAAGCCTGACTGCTCGTGCCAAGCTACCAGAGGGTGGGCACAGGATAATCTTGGATTGTGTGTGACTTACCCTGACTAGAGGGAGGGCTTTTGCTTGGACAGGGGGTAACCTGACTGCCAACCAAAAACCCCATTTCTAACATAGAGGATTAGCAAGTTAGAAGAATCTGGGACCTGCAGAAATAAAGGTTCAAATGTAGTGAAGGTCAGGCTCACTTTGACCTCCCACAAGGCTAGAGTTCTGCCGTTCTGCATTAGAGAAACGTTGTGGATCTACAGGTCTCATTTGCCGTCTGATTTCCTTGGCCAGGTTTTACACTGTGGTAAAAACACTGAACTGACCTCATAGGTCACTGAAATGGGTATTTGCCACAAATGACTCACTGTCATCTTGTCTTCGCAGCAAGAAGTTAGCAAAACACCAGCTAAGATTGGCCCTGGGTCCGGTCTAAGTTGCAGAAACAGTAAAAGGTTAGGTAAATACAGCCAGATCCAACATACTGCCAGAGAGGTCTACCACGTGGTAAAATTAACAATGTGTGTAGCCAGCTGAGACGAGGGAACTGCTGGCATTTTCTGGCCTAGCTGATTTAGGACAATGTGTTAATAACTATGTACCCCAGCCAGTAACAGGAGGCACTGCCTTCAATTCTAATAATTGATTTGCAACATTGAATGTCTCCATGTTTACCTTTAATGGAAATACTGCTGTTTAAAGGATACCAATATTTAAAGGTAAACTTTAAACTTTAGTTTCGTACAGTGAGCGTTATACGTGCCTTTAAGGCTAGCAATACAAAAAACCTGAGATGTAACTATAGATTTCCTTTTCTTACACAAAAAAGCTCCCTTTATATTTAGTCCTCAAAAAGAGTTCCTATCTCACCTTTCAATCATCCATCTTAGTTTTAGGCCAAAACCCCACCTACCTTAATGTACTTCAAAACGTGAGGGAAGGTGAATTGCTTTGGGTTTTTGCATGCCCAGCACTCTAAGGGGGCTGTTTGAAGCAGAGAGGCAGTTTGCCTGTAGGCTTTAGACACAACACGTTAAGTTCTGTATGCAACTCCTAAGAACTGATGTCATGTACTCTGGCAAACAGAGTAGGATTAACATAGATGCCATAAAAGAAACCAGTCTGATTACTCTTCCTTTTTGCAGCATGTCAGTGATCACAAACCATTGGATGTTTTTGACGTCATATAAAGCAAGGATGTTTTTCGTCACTTAAAGTCTCTGGATAGAGCAGCAACATCTGTTTCAAAAGCCAATATTCCTGTTAAAATAATAAAACACCTGAAGGATCGCGAGACCACAGGCAAGGACAGAAAGGGTATACAATATGGAAATCAAGACCACATACAGGTCAAATGCTGATAAGTCTGGTTGTCCAGTTTTGAAACAGAAAACACTCAGGCCCAGAAACAGAAAACGCTCAGGGCCAGGTTTGCAAAGGTTTTGTGTCTGGTTTGCGTTACTTTTTCAACTCAGATCCAAGGCAAAATCCTTTTTCGGACACAAATTGGTATTGGTTGGTTTGTACGAAAAAGTAATGCAAACGAGCGCAAATCGCTGCTCTGAGTCACTCTACATCATAGGGGTATTCCATGGATGGTACATAGTACATAGTTCAATAGGAGACAGGGGTTTGTACGAAAAATTAATGTTACTTGAAAGCAGGCTTTAAAAAGGAAAAATGATTTTACTTAATTTAACTTTTCCCGCTACTTTGCATGTATGCTGTATGTACAGTATACCTTAAAAGTGAGACAAGTTTTAAAATTAGTCTAAGCACACTCTGTTGGCTTTTATGCATTTGCTTTTGTAACCAGTACTAACAGCTGCACTGGTTTCTCTGTTTGTTCCTTCACTCTCCTCCTATGAGTGGTTTAATGTTTTGCTCTGGTTTGGATTTCAAGTAGGTGCTACTTACAGAGTTCAATGTAACTCACACACATACTGTGCAATTTTCCAACTTCTTTCATTACTTCAAAAATAATTTTTGGATCCTATTACACATAGTGCTCGATTTAATGTGGGCACAACGCCTATGCTATACACATTTTTCTAGTGTGGTACAAATCGTTCTACAGCAATTGAAATACATGCACCACATGCTTTCTAGATGGCTATATATTAGAACGTTATTGCCAAAAATTCTCTGTCTAGCAGTGCTACCAGCTGGGCTTTGCACACTGAAAAGAGTAGATTTGTGGTCTAATAAAGGGTATTTCTGAAAACAAGATCACTCTGCAGTGTAGGAGCATTGAAAGTAATACCTCATGTACGTACTCACAGATGAGCAATGCTGTCACTTTAGTTATTGTATTGGACTGACTACGGGCTGTTATTGTATGTGCAGTTAGTACATGGACTAACTACGGCTGTTACTATATGGATTGAACCTTGGAAAAAGGAATGCATTTCCAATAGACTTATAAGAATGAACAAAGCTGTAAAGAACTTCTTTGAATGCAAATAAACCTACGAGGTTACAAGGGGAGAAAAAAACTTTGCTTCAATCTTGCTTTGCTTCAAAGACTGTTCATCCATTACTTTATATTAAGTGAATCACTAAAGTTGCTTTATATACCTGTGCTTGACTGCTGTGGTCCTTACTAAACACTTGTATGTTGTGTATTCTTTTGATGCATACATTTTTTGTCTTGAGGTAGTAAGACAATTGGGCCACATAGCACCACAACATACTCCCCTATCTCAATATTCAGACACTTGTGGGAAGTGCTTCTACGTTACTATTACTACTCTTTATATGTCTATATAAAATAACGTAATTGTATGAACCAACAAATTAAGAATATAAAACAGGTAAAATGGAATAGGATAAATGAAAATATAGGTCACAGTGTTCTTTTCCTGTGTCTGCTACTATCTGAAAAGCAGAATAGGATGACATGCCAAGACCCAGAAGAAAGAGAAGAAAGGGTGAATATACAAAAGCTATGGGACTGTGGTGGAGAGATGGGGCAAGTGGCCACAAACAAGAGTGTGCGGATGGAGGTATAGAGCACCTTATTGGCCTGATCATGGAAGAAAAGAGTACATCAAAGTAGAAAGATGAGGGGAGAATGGGGAATTTTATATATGTAATGGGGAGGAGTTGAATCTCCAATATGAATATCCTCGTAATAAGAAAAACGAATAAATGATTGAAGGGCACCTGTGGAGTGGAGATTAACAGCTAAAACAAAATAGCAGGCATGAAGCGGTCTGGGAAAAACAAACATCTTCAATAAGATTTCTCACCAAGATAGGTATTCACCATGGTCATTTCGTCAGTGTATGGAGTGCTAACCAAGAGGAAAACTTTTAAGAAGCATGTCCACCATCAATGGGTCAAGGGAACCAGTTTCTACAGGTTTGTTTTTGTCAGCGTTTGCATTCAGCCCACCCTGGCGCCTACTAGACTTCCTAGCCATTGAATGCCAAGACTTATGTGCCCAGAGTACCAACGCTATTCTGTCGCCTTATTGACACGTGCCGCCCTTCCTTTAGGGCGGAAGGGCCACGCCCCCCCACCTTTTGCCCCTCATTAAGAGTGTCTGTCAGGCTGAGCAAAGGTCAGCCTGACAGACACTCTTCATGTTCAGGTCAGGCAGCCAGGAGCAGACATGCACGATTTGTGCAGACTCCTGGCTGCCTGAGCTGAACTTTGCTGAGGAGGTTACAGCTCCTATGGGCGTGACCTCCTCGGCTCAGCAAAGGTGCCTCGAGACCCTCCCCTGGGTGATGAGGAAAGTGTCACCCATTGACTTCGACCTGGGCGCTTCAGGTTTAAGCCCTGAAGCGCCCAGGGCGAGTGTTAATCAGTGACACTTCGTCACAGAGTGGGGTGGGGTGGGGTCAGCACTCTTACTACCCCCATCCCACTCTGTGACGAGGCTGGGACTGCTGCCTTCCCTCATTGGCTGACCTAGGGTCAGCCAATGAGGGAAGGCAGCAGTCCCAAACCTCCTAGGACCTCCGAGGCTGAAGGTAAGTGTGTATGTGATCTTTTCAAATGAATGGTGCGTGCATGCATGTTTGAATGTTATGAGTTGTTAATAGATGTGCATGCTTGTGTGTGTGAAAGAATGAGTGTGTGTGTGATCTTTTAAAATGAATGTTTGGTGCGTGCGTGCATGTTTGAATGTTATGAGTGTTGTTAATGGATGTGCATGTGTGTGTGAAAGAATGAGTGTATGTGTGGTCTTTTTAAATGAATGTTTAGTGCGTGAGTGCATGTTTGAATGTTATGAGTGTTGTTAATGGATGTGCGTGCGTGTGTGTGTGTGTGAAAGAATGAGTGTGTGTGCTTCCCGTCCGCCCCCCCTCCCTCCTAAAGCTGCTGGCCACCACTGCTTGTTGACCTCATAATCAGTATAAGCTTTCAGTCAACATCAGAATTAATCCTTTTTCCGTACCCCATGATGTCAGTCGTTCATTGCCAGACTGACCTTTATTCCTGGTTATTTTTAATGGCAGTTTGTATCTTTTTGTCTTTGGTTCCTTTGTGTTAGTCTTAGAAATGACCAAACCCACTGTCTTTAAACATTTGTCCATTCCACCTTAGGAACTTAGCAAGGTTATGATTCATTCCCCGTGATGGCCAACACTGGGCTGAATGCTAAGAACTCTTGTTTGTCGTTCATTTTTTCACTGAACCTCTGGCATCACACTGCCTACTACGACTATTAGGACTATGTAGGAACTTAAAACCAAAGAACCGAAGCAAGAGATCACACCATCCCCTCAAATGTATTCGGCTAATTAAGATGTTATGCCTGCCCTATTTAGAGTGTGTACATAGATATGTTGCACATCTACCAGACTCCATATAACCCACTAGGTCTTGATGCCAGCTCCCTCACACTGCCGTAGTATCCACCGGAGCTAGAAGTTCTGGGTTATGCATTTAAAACTGCTTTATCACGTGTTTCCTATTTTTCTCCCATCACCCTATTGTATTCTTTACATTGTTTTTCTGGTGTAGCTGTCCTTTTTGCAATCTGAGTTCTGTGTGACTTTGCCTCAGCTCCATACTTTTGACTTGTGCCTATGTTCTCACAATTCCAGCCTTACCGGTCATTTTGTATGAATGTGGCTGCGACTGCTAGGTCACATCCCAACTTAAACGGCATAGCCATTCCCTTCCACTTCCTTCATTAGACCCAGCAATATGTTTAATATTTGCATTTAATGTTTTTCTGTTTCACTTCTTTTTCCAATTTAGCCTTCATCTCTTAAGCTGATCTCAGTGTTGGTTCTCTGAATTTGAGCTACAACATCCATTCTACCCTTTGTGCCTCAGCTCCTATCTTTAACGCTGACTTTACTGTTGTACTCCCTGTTCCCATTGTTCTCTCTCATCACCAAAGCCTGTTTTCCTCTGAGCCCTAAAATTGTAGAAAACTGTAGGAAGAGACGGTGAGTAACTCCACCAAAAGTAAGTCTTCAGGCACAAGGTTGCGGGGTGAGACAAGCGCTGTATTTATTAATGGGTCCACGGCAGGCACAGATGTCCGTACAGGATGGAAACCCAGGCGCCAGTGCCTCCCGAGAGATCTGGAACCTCCAGCAAGGTTCCACCCGGAGTTAACGATAAAAGAACTTTAGAATAATAAAAGTAAACATTGTGCTAACGTACAATGAAACGTAACATAACAATCATAACAATATACGCATACACGTATGTACTACATCACACTATACGCATACACGTATGTACTACATCATCTTCCTCCTTTACAACAAACAAAAAAGGAAAAGAAGAGAAAAGAAAAAAACTATTCAACGCAAGATATAATTGTCAAACTTGGACGAAATTTTGACAAGCCTGTGACTGCGCGTGTGTACAGGTTCTGCAACCAGTGAAGAAGTAGCATTAGTTCCATCGTCATAACAAGAGTTCTCCACAGGACTTGAATTGCCACAATCTTCATGATTTGTCCCTCTGTCCTCTGTCTGTTTCAACGAAGGATCCTCTATAAATATGCCACTCGAACTGGCACCGTCTTCTCTCCCTGCATATATACGTCTGAAAACCTCTGCTTGTGGCGAGGATATAGGAATCCCACAGTTTCTGTTCCACCATCCTTTACCTTCAAACAAAACAGAAGTCTTCGTAACTTTAATCACTTTAGCAGGTATGGAAAACTTTGATTCTCCTTTGCACACCTTATGAGGTTTTTTAATCAAAACCCAATCATTTACATTGAATACACATCATTCATACTTTTCCTGGTATCATAATCATGTTTCTACACCCTCTGTTTCTCATAAACTCTTTGTCTCAACCCATCCAAATCCACGTTCACACTCTTATTACATATTGAAGCCATCCAGGCCGGTAGTAGTTGAGATCTGGATTCCCTACCTCTGAGAAGAACAAAAGGAGAAAGACCTGTAGTAGAGTGTGGTATATTCAATTATGCCCATACTTTCTCCTTCAAGAACTCAATTACATTACAATTTGTTGCTATAGCTGTTTGTATGCCATCTTTCAAGATACGGTTGGCCCTTTCAACCAAACTATTGGAGGCTGGACTATACAAATCCACACATGAATGTCTGATATTAAACTTATTCATAAAATTCTCCATTTTAGTAGGAGTAAAGTGTAAACCATTATCAGTGACAATAACAGATGGTGGACCCTCCAAAAGGAAGAGATGAGATAAGAACAACATCACAGACTCTGTGTCAGCGTGCTCAACGAAAGTATAATAGGTCCATTTTGAAAAATAGTCTATGGCAACAATCAAGGACCTCATGTCCATGGGTAACAAGTGGAAGGGACCTGAAAAATCAACAGCTACACTTTCCCAAGCATTATTTGGAAAAGGAACTGTATACAGAGGTTTGGTGTGACACTTCCAGTGCTTATCAGACACAACACAGGAGGAACACTTATCCACAAAATCTGACACATGTTTATCGAGACTTGGCCACCAGTATTTCTCCTGCAAGTGGCTGAAATGCCAAGATGACTTTCATGCACAGCCCTGATTAATATGGGTCTCAAATCACTAGGAGGAATACAAACGGAACCCCTCATACAAACTCCATTTTTGCAAGACAATTCAGCAGCCAGCTGGCAATACGTGTTAAGTTTACCTTTGTATTTCCTTTTATTGGGCGAACCATGCTTGATATGATACATCACATCCGACAATAGCACATCTCTAGACATAGCTGAGTTCCAATCCTGCTCGGAAAATAAACCTTCCAATGCAGAAACTACGTCTAAAGTTCCCACTACGCACTTGGTGTCCTCATCTTCGGCATTCGGCTGAGAAAAAGGCAGTGGCAGATGTGAAAGACAGTCTGCCCTGACATTTTTCCCACCGGATAGATACCTGACATCCAAGTTGTATTCTTGTAGTCTTGAAAGTAACCTTACTAGCCTGGCAGATGCTTTTCCTAGACCATTACCGTCCATGAGAAACACAAGAGGCCTGTGAGCAGTATAAAGAACACAGCAAGTACCCCAGATATATGTCTTGAATTTATGCACCCCCCAAACACAGGCTAAAGCCTCTCTCTTGATGGTGCTATAGTTGCTCTCAGCTTCTGAGAGGGCCCTAGACGCGAAAGCGACAGTGTGTTCTTGTCCACCAGCCCATTACCCAAATACTGCCCCAGACCTTTTAGACTAGCATCCACTGTTATAAAGGACTTTGCTGAAGGTACAAAAGATTTTAAGGCTAGAGCAGACAAGACAATTTGTTTGATGGCAGCAAACGCATCAAGTCCTTGCTCATCCCAAATTAATTTGTTACCTTTCTTTAACAAGGACCTGAGAGGTTGTACTATTATAGCATAGCCATCAACAAATCTTGAGTAGTATTCACACAGACCGAGAAATGAGCGGAGCTCATCCTTGTTGGTGGGAGAAGGAGCGTTTTTAATTGCTTCCAACTTCCCTTGTTTAGGTTTAATGCCTCCCGCAGTAATAGTGTGGCCCAAATATTCCACACCCTTCACCATAAATTAGCATTTCTCACTCTTAACAGTCATACCACAATTTTTGAGAATGGAAAATACTTTTTCAAGTAAAACTCTATGCTCTACAATACCCTCAGTGTGTATCAAAATGTCATCCCGAAAGGCACATATATTGCTAAGATGACCAAATAGAGAATCCATCATTTTCTGAAAAACACTCGCTGCAGACGCTAAACCAAAAGGCAGCCTGAGGTATTTAAAAGCACCAAATGGAGTTACAAATGTGGTGAGTTCTTGAGAACACTCGCTGAGAGCGATCTGGTGGTACGCAGAATGCAAATCTATTGTGGAGAAAACCTTCGAGGTACCCAGACTGGAGATTAGTTCTTGGATGCGTGGAAGGGGGTGACAATCCACAAGTAAATTCTTGTTTAAAGATCTGAGATCCACACATAGCCTTAAATCACTGTTCCTTTTCTTGGTAAGTACAACAGGTGAAACCCACTCTGACGAATCTGCAGGGGCTA
This sequence comes from Pleurodeles waltl, assembly GCF_031143425.1. Lineage (NCBI taxonomy): Eukaryota > Metazoa > Chordata > Amphibia > Caudata > Salamandridae > Pleurodeles > Pleurodeles waltl. Next base: position 447,923,545 of record NC_090445.1, on the reverse strand, counting down.
ATATACCATCCTTAACCAGTTTGTCAAGAAGAGATAACAGTTGTCCCATCACAGAAATGAGAATTGGTCTGACTTTATGCAAAACAGGAACAGCCCCATCCTTGACTCTAAACAATGTTCGAAACCCTTCACTGTGCCAACCTTATCTACAAATACGCTGAGGAACTTTATTATAAAGGACTCTGCGACAATATCAGTAGTGATGTTAGATAATCTAAATTCTTCAGACGCATCTTCAGGCATATCTCCTAAAGTTATTGGGGTATCGCATCCAGGACGGAGCACAATGCCCAATTTCACCAGATCTCTCCATTCAACAATGTCTCTGCCATTTAATGCCACAGAAAGTTTAGTTACAATGCACCTCCCCAAGATAGACAAGGTAGCAGAAAAACATCCTAATAAGTCAATATCATGATCCCCAAAGGCTTTGGGACTGATGTCAGCATGTTGTAATACCTTTGTTACTGGACAGAGTTTACGATAAGTCACATCTGCCAATATAGTAATCGGTGCACCAGAATCAGCCATAACGGAAATTTATTTTGTGTCAATGATTGCCTGACAAATGAGTCCTTTGATGTTCCTGACCGCATTCACCACACCACTAACAGGGATGTCTACAGTCAAAACAACATTGGACAATTTCCTTGTACATTCTTGGACCACATTTTCATCCTGAGTGCAAACATTGTTAACCTTCATTCTCATTCTACTATTAACCGGTTTGTAGTTGCGATTGAATTGTCTGCAAACTGCTTGAAAATGGCCGACTTTTTGGCACTTTAAGCATTTCTTACCCAAAGCTGGACAGGATTGACTACTAATAATGTGACTATGTGAACCACACCGGAAACATGATGAAAAATTTTGTTCTGTCTCGCAGCCCTTTCCTTAATGTAACAGACTTCCGAATCTTCAAACACCTGATTGATACTTGTTTGCTCGCTCTGCCCACACACCCCTTTTGATGTGACGATGGACCTCTCTACAGCCTTGGCTATGTCAACAGTTTCATCCAAAGAATGACAATAAGCGTTCTTTAATTATTTTTAGAATGACAGTGGAACACAAACTGATCCCTAATGTGCACATCCACGTTGCTACCAAAATCGCACTTTTCAGCAAGCACACGCAAATTTGCCACATATTCATCAACTGACTCGTCCACAGCTTGTTTGCACATTGCGAAGTTAAACCTCTCCAGTAACACATTAGACTCATCAGAAAACGGTTTTCTAATCCTTTCTTTCCCTTCAATGTACACATTCCATAAAGCATTATCACCACTACTGTTGTCACCGGTGGGTGGAGAAACAGCTGGTAGATTGTCAAATACACGCTGCCCAGCCACACCAAGATGATTGAACAGAAGGGCCAACTTTCTTGCAGGTGAAAAATCGTTGGCATCAATTGCAGTTAAATAGTTTTCAAAAATCCTTAACCACTCACTCAATTTAATTTCTGGCTCCCCCCCTTGGTAAAAATGGTGGTGGTTGAACAACCACATGACTAGAAGCCATGTTTCTTAAATCTACATACAAGTCAACCTTCAAAACAATTGTACATCACATAAGCAACAGAGTCCCGCTAGTATTGTAAGCTAGAGTCTTGTTTTGCCAAGGTAGGAACAATGAATGTTGAAAGACAACATTTTTTTCCTTTCCCAAACGAGGCTTATAGGAACAATAAATAAACTTCACTTGTTGCGCTTCCAGCGTTGAATACGTTAATGTTGAGACCTTCCGGCAAATGCAACAATAAATAAACTTCACTTGTCGCGCTTTCAGTGTTCAATGCGTTAATGTTGGGACTTTCCGGTAACTACAACGACCATTGAGGCCTTCTGGCAACTACAATGCACATGTGTAGTCTACTGGTAACCACATAACCACACACGGCGTGATGCACGTTTACACTCGTAATGTAGATATCCTGGTAACCACGTAACCACACACGGCGTGATGCGCGTTTACACGTGTAGCGTAGGTATCCTGGAGATCACAGAACACGAGCACTGGTATCCAAGCAACCGTAAACGCGTCAGCGATTGATGACAGCAGGTATCCTGGCAACCTCTGACATGGGTTTCCTGTATGCGTCACAGGGAAAACACGGAGTGGAGCTGACGCTGCCGTAAACACCTTTGAAGTTGTGCTCGTGACCACTTTTGAAGTTGTGCTCGCGATACTGCATTAAGTCAACAGTCCAGCTCGAGCCTCCAAACTGTCAACGGTCCAGCTCGAGCCTCCAAACAACAGGATTTTTCCCGGATAAACGCCGTGAGAAATATCACTGTAAAGCTAGCGTATCCAGAGAGAAAGGTTACCAGAGAAATCCACAAATCGATGCCGGTCGGTGGACTCGTCGGTGCCTCCTCGATCTTTCTTTATTTCACCCCACTCCTGGTACCATTTAATGTAGGAAGAGACGGTGAGTAACTCCACCAAAAGTAAGTCTTCAGACACAAGGTTGCAGGAATGAGACAAGTGCTGTATTTATTAATGGGTCCATGGCAGGCACAGATTTCCGTACAGGATGGAAACCCAGGCGCCAGTGCCTCCCGAGAGATCTGGAACCTCCAGCAAGGTTCCACCCGGAGTTAACGATAAAAGAACTTGAGAATAATAAAAGTAAACATTGTGCTAACGTACAATGAAACATAACATAACAATCATAACAATATACGCATACACGTATGTACTACGTCACACTATACACATACACGTATGTACTACAAAAATGTGCCCACTCTAGCCTCTTTGGTTATGTCAGCTTTCATCAATCCCAGCCCCAATACCAGGTCCCCTAATTCCAGTTCTGCCCTTACTGCTGCATTTATTGTTTTATAATTCTAGTCTTAGCACCTGAGACTGGGCCCCCTGCTCACTGTGCCACTGGAATCAACCTGCACCTGACTGAAGAGCCTCTGTTAAACTGAAACCGATCTTGGGTAGGTTGCCTTCCAGTTCAGAGAGGACCTGGCTTAGAAGTTCGGACTAGACTGTTCCTATTAGAGCAGGACCATGGCTAGTTTGTATATGGCTGGCTATACCCCTTCCTGAGTAACTCTGATGACCTGGGTATTTAGATCAGTTCACTGACTGCTTTTTCACCTGTAACAGATGATAAAACAAAAAGTCAATGTATGGTCAAAAGTCCCTTGGCTGATAGTCATGTGCCATCATGCTCCTCATTTCAGCGTTTTGATCTATCCAGTATGTTTCCTACACAGAGGACTCCTGTTATATGTCCCATGGCAGGCACTCACATGTTTTTGATCACTGCTTTCAAACAGAGATCTGGACTCTGGTGAACAGTGGTGTTCCATCCAAATACTTATGCTATTCATCAAAGGTGACTACCATTCCTGACATGGCTTATGGTTGTTTCTGCCTTTTTATAACTGTGGCGTACAGGTCCTTTTATCTGCACCCCAAAATGGGGAAATTGCTAACTTTCCTCAGTTAAAATCTATATAGTCGCCATGACTTACCTAATACCTCCACTTCACCCTGCATTTACAAGAAGTAAATGAGTAGTGCCTGGACACCTAAGAGGTGGGGTACTGTGGGTCCCCTGTGTGTAGGCAGCACCGGGAGTGCCTCATTGGTTTAGTGGTAGTCAAAATTATGTTGTCTTCGAATTCATTGCATGTAATTGGTTTTGGATTCACGTCATTTTAAATTGCATTGGAATAGTTAATTTTGTCCTCCTTCTGACATTAAGCCAATACAGGTAGGTGGTGAGATGAGCTTCTCATTAAAGACTAAGGACAAAGTCATTGCTATTGCAACACACTTGTACAAAGGAAATGGGCTGCCAGCCCTCTACCTGCAGCCTGGGGTTATAATCTTCTCAAGTACCAAGAGCCCAGCAACAGCCCCTGATTAGCTGGATGTGTCTGTGCCAAAATCACTATGGGGCACCTACCATCCTCATGGGAACCAAGGGGACTGTGTCACTGGTTTACATGTAACTGTGTTAAGCCTACAGGAAAGATTTATTTTGATGTTATTGGCTCACTCCAGATGTTTGAGGACACATTTGAATTTGGATGAACACTTGGGGTGGGCCCAATTGCCATTGTTTCTGAATACGTTCTGAGCCATATCAGCATCTCATTTTAAATTTAGAAAGTTCTGTACACCAGCATAGAAATTGCATTAGAAAAGAGGGAAGGAACATATTTGTCTCTCATTAAGGGTAAGGGAATATATTGGTTAGCATAATGCATGACTCAGAAAGAGATCTGTTGCTGTTGTAACCAGAAAGGTAAAAGGTGGACTGCATGGCATACTCTTAGCCTGCTCTGTCAATTAATCAATCTGTCATTTGCAAAGAGCAACACTGTCACCCTAGGGGTATCTGCGTGCTGAGGGAGCAGCTCCTGTGCCGAAAAGCCAGATCTTGAGTTGCTTTCTGAAGATTGCCAGGTAGGGTGCCATTTGGAGGTGGAAGGGGAGGTCATTCCAGGCTTTGGCTATGGATGCAGGGGACTGGTGCGAGGGTGAGTAAATAGGAGCATAGGTGTCTTGAGGCAAGATCGACGTTTAGCTGTTGGTTGATGTAGGATGGTCCCAGTTTGTGGAGGGCTTTGTAGGTGTGTTAATGTCTTGAACTGGCATCTTTTCTGGACAGGGAGCCAGTGGAGTTTCCTAAGGTGAGGAGTGATGTGGGTACCTTGGGGAGTTCCAGGATGAGTATCGCTGCCACGTTCTGTATTGTCTGGAGTCTTCTGAGGAGCTGGGAGGGGATACCAGTGTAGAGCGCATTGACGTAGTTGAGGCAGCTAGTGACAAGGGCTTGTGCGATAATCTTTCTGATGTTTACTGGGATCCATCTGAAGATGTTACAGAGCATGTGGAGGGTGTGGAAACAGGGAAGGCGACTGCATTGACTTGTTTCATGGTCAGTTGGCTCTCCAGGATTATGCCGAGGTTGTGAGTATGGTCAGTCAGTGTGGGAGTGGGTCCCAGTTCTTCCATCTACCTGCTGTGGTCCCAAGCGGAGGTGTTCTTTCCAAAGATCAATACCTCAGTTTTGTCTGAATTCGGTTTGAGGCCGCTGTCTCTCATCCAGTCAGCTACGTTGGCCAAGGCATTGCGTAAGTTGCTTTTGGCATTAGAGGGGTCTTTGGTGAGCGAGAGGACGAGCTGGGTGTCATTGTCATAGGAGATGATGTTGAGTCTGTGGGCTCTGACGATGTCTACGAGGGGTGTCATGTAGATGTTGAACAGCGTGGGGCTCAGCGATGATCCTTGGGGAAAGCTGCATATGATGTTCTTGGGAGCAGAGGCGAACCGAGGTAGGTGGACACTCTGTGCATTCTGAGAGGAAAGAAGTGATCCACTTGAGGGGGGGTTGTTGATGTCGAGGAGGATGTGGTGGGCAATGGCGTTGAATCCTGCTGACAGGTCGAGAAGATCAGAGCCACTGTTTGTCTTTAATCAAGGAGGGTTCTGATGACATCTGTTGCAGTGATGAGTGCGGTCTCGGTGCTTTGGTTGGCCCGGAAACCTGATTGTGATGCGTCAAGTAGGTGGTTCCATTTTAGGTAATCAGTGAGCTGTTGGTTGATGGCCTTCTCTAGTACTTTGGCTGGGTATGCAAGCAGGGAGATTGGCCAGTAGTTCTTGAGGTCACTGGGGTCTGCTGGTGGCTTGTTTAGGAGGGGTATAATCTGTGCATGCGTCCATCCATCTGAGAAGAATGGTGTGGAGATGGAAGCTTTGAGGAGGTTGGTGCGCTCAGTACTAAATATGTTGGATCCAAGGTTGAAGAGATGGTGGGGGCAGGGGTCAGTGGGTGGCCCAGATTGGATGGAGGACATGATGGTTGCGGTGTTCTGGATGTTGAGTGTAGACCAGGTGGTTATGATGGGGCTGGGGTTTGCCCGTTGGATGAGGTTGTTGGGTCTGCGCTTAGTAGGTTGAGGGTTAAAGGTGTTGTAGATTTTGGCACAATCATCTGCGGTCCCTTTTGTAATACCGAAGTGCCCTCAGGGTGTGCAAAGCAGGCACAAACGCCTGTTGCGCCCCCTGGGGCACTTTGTATAATAAGGCTCCTGGGATATATCATGATCAGAAGGGCATACAGTTCTTTCACTATGTTTGAATCAATCCCAGTCATTGCTAATTGCATGTGCCACGTTTAAATCTATCCATTTTTGCCCTCTATGCTACTCTAAACAGATACTAGCCCAACTGAAATGAGTCTTCGTCCTGCTGCAATAGGAACAGTCCATCCTAAGCTTGCAGGTCAGGCCTACTACCAATTGCTTTTCACAGGTAATGGCTCTGCTTTACTACAATCACCAGCTTCTATGAAGGAAAGCAAGAATGTAACCCCTTGCGCCACATTATACCTGCGCCAGGCATAATGTATGCAAAGGGGGCGTTCCTTCGCAGGGAGGCTAAAAAAAACGATACAGTGAAATTTGCAAGATTTCACTGTGCCATGTTTTCCATCATTTTTAACGTCTGCTCAGGGGAGACATTAAAGTGGCGCTCCCATGGTAACCTATAGGCCTCCCTATGCTTTGCTGGACTAGCACCATAGTTTATGGCACTAATCCAGCAAAGCGCCACAATAGCGTCATAGTGACGCTATTGTGCTAACGTGCGCCATGATGCGCTGTACTGTAAATACAGAACTACCATGGTGACGTTACGGTGGTACAGGGCCATGCAAGAAAAGTGGTGCATCATAACTGATGCGCAACTTTCTTGTAAATGTATTTACAAGAAAGTGGCCCCTTAGGTCCCGATGTGCCACTTTTCTTGCGTCCCCCTGCGACGGATTCCAGATGTCCGTTTACCCGAAAAAAACTTCAATGCCCTTCTTTCCCTTACACCCCTCCAGCCACCCAAAAAAATAAAGACAACCCTGGGAACCGAAAAACACCCATGTCCGGACCCATGTCCTCTCTAAATTCATGGGGCTTTGGCTCTCCCAAGAGGCAAAGTAATGTAAATGCAGCAGTGCATTCACAGCTCAAGTGCAGGAGTTTTGTTTGGTTCCATGTCGCTCACCATTCCCGATCACCGACTTCCTAGAAAGATGCAACTGCAGCAGGGGGGGCAAGGGAAGCATTCGCAATGGCAGAGCAGAACGAAATGTCCACGAGATTGCCAATAATACTTTTGAAATCAGATTGCTATTTTTAAAACACGTTTTACTGTTTTATTTCCATTACCACAAGCAATAATTGAAATATACAAACATTTTGTGCGTGTTGTACATTCTATTCTCAATAAACCGTATTGACCAAGTATTCTGTAATGTTATTATTTCCTTATTGTAGAGTCTCCAGCTCGAATTGCGGTTCAATGTTAAGGCATTTCAAAGAGGTATTTGTAATATCCCAATAAGTCGTGTATTCAGCTCCATTTCCCCCAGATATGTTTTTAATTTTCTTGGACAACGTCTACTTTAGTACATCTCTGTTTCTGTCAGCGTTCACCAGTCCATGTCCCATAGCCATAACCTGCTCCTTGCCAGCCTACTAGCCCCATACCCTGTGCTTAAATTGTAAATAAAAACGTGCCGGTGTAAATAAAAACTCGCGGCTGCTGCAATTTAATGCGAAGACACAGAATACTGAGGCAGCGTAATCCTGAAGCCATCTTGGGCCTCTTCAATCCATTTACAGCCACTCTGTGCCCCCACAGCTCACTCCTGCAGCTTTCTCCCATTTTGAAGACTTTGCGTTGTTCTCTTCCTCCGTCTTTCCCACATGTGCCTTTTGCTAGCAGGAAATGCTTGAGGAAGAAAAATAAGTGCAGGTGCTCCTCACCGGAAGCAACAAGCAGAAATTAAGCACTGCCCACAGCCCACCTTAGTTTCGTTTTCCTTCTACCCGCCCAGTGATTTGATCACATTGCAGTTTTTCGGTATTTGGAGGGATCTTGCTCGGTAGATATTCCTAACAACATAATTCTAGGCTCCCAGTCTATTTGCACACACACAGCTTAGGTCAGCTGAGCCCCAATTCTGTAGCGATATTTTGAGACCTGAGGGCATTTCTGCTATGTGCAAACAAAGGTTCTACCTCTGCACCAACCATATGTCCTGGTGTGTGCCGGGCGAATCCCATCCAACAAGAACATTCTTGCTAAACCCTCGACCTGTAGCAAGAACTCTCGGGCACCCGGAGAGGGATATTTTGGAGTATGTAGAGCAACCTAAGTGTGTTTATATGCAAAACAAGCTATAACATACAAAACACTGTAACAAGGGGCGTTTGGCGATGAAATGTTGGCCCTTGGTGAAAAGCACTGGCTTGTGTTAGTGTTTTAGAGGGTCACAGCAGGATTACGAGACTCTCTGTCGTAATTGCTAAAAAAGACCCCCTTGGATATCACCAAAACAACTGGGGGCACTTTTAGAGAGAAATCTCGAATCGCAGAGCAGCAAGTCACCTTAGCCTAAAGCTACAACACATCTCATTGTCTAAATCATAAGAAAACCAAAAGACAAATAAGACTGGGTTTGTACAAGTACATGTTATAGAAAGAATAAGCTATACAAACCTATATGTATAGATGTTACCCAAAAGGATGTGGAAAATAGCATTACGGATAAGCACAACTACAAGAACATAATGAAAAATAACTATACCACAAGGCCACTCAATAATGAATACTTATGACACAAAGTAACTTAGCCAGGTGGCCAAGTGAAAATATCTATAGCACAAAGTAATTTAAATAGTGAATACATATGACACAGAACCACTTAGCCGTGTGGGCGCTCTACTGAATGCAAGAGTTCTGTACTCTTGTCTGGGTGACTTGTCACTGTGATGTAAGGCTTGTGACTTAATTATTGGATCTAAGATCATGTGATGTAATTGCTTATGACAGGTGTCGCCAACCAGTTGATCGTGAGCTACCAGTAGCTCCCAGACCTCTTCTGAGTAGCTCGAGGGTCTGAGTTCATTTTTAAATAAGCACAGGGTCACATTTTTATTTTAAAGTTATGGGAAATCTGTGTTTTTCACTTTATTATCATCAGGCTGCAGTTAGCAGGGCCTGAAAAGGAGCAGTGCTGTAGTCAGATGTATGACCCAAGACACAGAGGTGAAAAATGGAAGCACTAAAGTAGCTAACTCCTAAATAAAAGTCCTTGTCAGCTCAATACTGGAGATGAGAACAAAATTATGTTTCTCAATGCTTTTAAATCAGAGAAAATTAAAATGAAAAGTTATCTCATAGTTAAGTTAACTTTTAATTTGAATTTTCTCATTGTTTTTCAAAGTGTTGTATTTACGAGCAGCAGGCCTCTTGCTCCCACTGGGCAGTAGAACACTGTGGCATATTTAAAGCTGAAAAATACAGTCATTTTTTTTAAAATGGGAGAAATGTAAAGTGCAGAAAAATGTTCCACGTTACGAATATTTTGCAATTTCATTTTCTCCCATTTAAAATAATGGCTGTATGTTTGTGTTATACATGTAACAGGGCCACATATGACAAAAGGTTTGTCCTGTGCCACAGATACATACAACATAGGATCTCCTTTTCTCATACATCCTATTCATGTGCACACATACATCCCGAAACACCACACTCTCACTGACACACATGGCAGCCCTGTCATAGTGCCCCTAGCCAAAGTATTTTGTTCAAACCATAGTATCTGGCAGTACGGATATTAGGCTGAAAGTGAAGGAAGCAGGGGGTAAGGGTGTCTGGTAACAATGCACAAGTTGTTTAGCCTTCAGTAGCTCACAATGATTTTCACTGATCAGAAGTAGCTCTTGCCACAGAAAAGGTTGGGGATCCTAGGCCTATGAGGTCATCATTATGCTAATCAGTAATTTGGATCCTGAAAACCCTACCTGTGTTTCACCATAGAATGTTGTCACTGTTGAATTGAGACGATTAGCTGAAACTTGCAACAACTGGGTTCACCGTACCGATTGCAGATGATTTGAAAATACAACATGGGCATGTTAGAAAGAATGCTTCCGCTTTCCTCGGGAGGGACTACACTTTCTAGAGCACTGAGAGCACAGCCTGAGGTAGAAGGTGAGGCTTTGACAGCAGCTCACGCGCCCCACCCTTTCTCTCATCACAAGACTGCTGCTCCCACGGTGTTGTGTTTGCAAGCGCCTTTGTGTGGTAGCTCTGCTCAGCTGGTAAAGCCTGCTCACGGTATCTTGCTTAAGCTCATAGGCAGGCATGTTGTAGACCACAAATTTCTCAAGACGCGAATCCACATTCTACAGTGGTCATAATATGTGTGTACACCCAGGAGTCCTGAAAGCCTCCTCTCCAAGGCTCAGCAGGAGGGTCTACTCGCTCAGCAGGATGTGCTCCGCCGTCATCCCTCCCCGGAATCTGCAGCCAGTGACACTGCTGGTGCTGCTCTTCTGTCCACAGCCAGGAGAGGGCGCCCTGAGCTCTGCTCTTCTCCGATTCCTCTTCCTTCATGAAGGTACTGGGGTGCCTCACACCTCTGCCATGGACACAGCAATACACCCCCTTATTTCCCTAGCAAGCAGTGTCAAGCTAAAAACGGCACACCTGCAGTCAGTGTTGTATTTTTATGCAAATAGACTGCACCTTCATTCGGCATTCTTCTGCTGCTGAATATTCTAACTTTTAAGCTAGGTCTCTTTGTGTGGAAATAGGCTTTCCAAATAAATATTATATTATGTTCTGTTAAATTGTTAATACAGTTCGCGACTATATCTTTGAACTTCAGTTTAGGTACTTACTGTAATTCAGGCAGGACACTGATGTTGAGAACCCCCATTCTTCAAAACCGTTAGCAGGTAGCTCTATACTTAAATGTAAAAGTTTGTTCTATTGTGGGATTGGTACAACATAATTTTTTTTCCTGCACCAGAACGTTTTAAACAGCAATCTGATTACTTTTAGTGATTGCTTTGACTTTCGCTTTTCTGACAACACTTTCGAATCAGAAATGTAGGTATCCATCGTTTTGTGTGCCCCTCAATTGCCAATATGAGATATTTTCCTGTATTTATTCATTAGTTTTTACACAATGCACACATGGTCCATAAGGATGTTAGAAGATTACAAAATCAAGATTGGGATGAGGATACCCCGAATTGATATGTACAACGGATTATCCATGAGATGATAACATAGTATATCTGTAGAATAAACAAGTAACAGTAACTAAATACTGGCGTCGAATTAAGGTTAAAATAGGAGAATGAGGAAAACGGTGAAATTGGTTAATAGGGAGAAATAGAAGTATCTATCGATAGTAAGGACTCCAGAAGAGACATAGGTGCTTGAGGAGGTAATTGAGGCCACAGCCTGTGTCTTATAGTGACACCCCACTTCTATTACAAATGGCATTTTGTTGTCGTCTCACTGAATTTCACTGCTCTGCATGACAGGAGAGGTATGGGGGTCCTGGGCTGAGAAAACGAGCCGAAGCCCTGACGTGCAGGGAGAACACTCTCTTTGAAGTTTGTCTTAACAAATAATACTGAGGGGGCGAAATACACATGGGACTGCATGGCATTCATATCTGCATCTGCTTCTCTGGCACATGCCCTGAAATACCTTCTTCTTTTTGAACACAGTTTATTACAGCAACTATTTTGAAAGAGTTACAATTTTAATAAATATCACCTTAATCTATGACCTTGAGGCTCGGTACCTATGTGTCTCTAGAGGCGCATAGAAGGCTTATCCGTGACCATGAGCCGCTGGGACTCTTATTTTGTTATGCTCAGCAACACCGAGGCTTTTTCTAAATACAATAAACAACATTGAACGGTGCGTTGTCTTCGTTCGTTTGCATGTTACCTTGTATCACTGAAGTTCTTGCATGAGAACTGCCGTTTGTGTGATATAAACACTTTGTTTTAGATTGGGCTATCTCGTACAGGGTTCATTCTGTTCTTTCCGTGAGGGGCTTCTCAGTGCTTAATTTGTAAACAAAAAGCTGCCGGTTCTCAAAGACCTCCTCAAACACGCGGCTGCTGCAATTAAATGTGTGAACACAGAATACTCAGGCAGCTTAATCCTGAAGCCATCTCGGGCCTCTTCGATCCATATAAAGCCACTCCCTGCCCCTTCAGCACACTCTTGCAGCTTTCTGCTTTCTCCCTTTGTGACGCTTTTTCGTTTTTCCCTTCACCGGTCTTTCTCATATGTGTCTTTTGGTCACAGAAGAATAAGCGCCAGCCTTCAAAAATAAGTGCTGGTGCTCAGCACCGGAAACAACAAGCACAAATTAAGCACTGGGGCTTCTAGTACGGAGATTGTTACAAGGCTTTAGACCAGAAGCGTAACGAAACTTGAGGGTACCCCTCTGCAAAGACCCTGGTGGGGGGCCCCTCCCCCCGGACCTAGTCAAAGTTCTACACCCCCTGCACAGTGCATTGTGGTGGGGCAGGGAAAGATAGGGGTGGGGTGGAGGCATGAAGCTTGTGGCCCTCCTCTCTGCACAGCGGGGGCCTTTGTTTTTGACATTCTTTACTGGTGGTTGTACACTGCCCTAATGCCATATTGATGCTACAGTCTAAAAATGTTTTTACACTATTGGTGAATTTCCTAATACACTTTCTAAATCCCTACGCACTCTAGTATTCATCCACTCTGCAGACAAAAAGTTACAAATTACACACCATTTGAGTTTGTTACCGATTTTTTAAATATTTTTTCCCTATATACCTAGTGTGTGGCTACAGGGGAGGCGCCCCCATTTCTGACCAGAAAACATTGAGATACCCCACAATAGAGTAAGTCTCCAAATCCTGAATATATTTTAAAAGTTTTTTGCACCTCCGTGCAAATACACTGTGCTAGAATTTGGGTCTCTAGTTGGCAGAGGTATCCACCCTGCCCAAGTAGGGACCACAATCCTAGTCAGGATAAGTCAGAACACAGCCTACATTATCCTGTGCTCATTCTCCGGAAGCTTGGCACAGAGCAGCCAGGCTTAACTTAGAAGGCAATGAGTTAAGTATTTGGGAAATAACTTATACAGTAACACACTGAAAACACCACAAAAAGCACCCCACACAAGTTTAAGAAAATAGATACTATTGATCTGAAAGAAATAAGATCAAAACAACAAAAATCCAACATACACAAGTCAAGATATCACTTTTTAAAGGTTTAGATGAGTCTCAATCCTTAAGAATCAGTGGTTGTATCCTTTTAACACACAGTACCCGGGATGCATCAAAAATAACAACACAGAGGGCCACAGAGGAAGTTATGTGCTGGAAAGTAAGGTGATGTGTCGGTTTTTCTGGTGCGACGTAGGTGATGTGTTGTTTCTTTCTAAGCAGCAAGGGGATGCATGGGTTTCCGGGAGTGCTGCCTTAGTCCTTCACTGCGATGCGGGGATATTTTGACACCCAGGGACGATACGTGAAAAATCCAGAACGTGTTTTGAAGAGGCAACAGGTACTGCATCAGTCTGGCAGGTGATGTAGGAATTCTTCAGCCGCAAGACAAGTGCTGCATCGATGCAGCAGACGTTGCATCGAATTGTGTAGGCGTTGCATCGATTTAGCCCTCAGACTTCAGAACAGGAGACAAGCTCGGTCCAAGCCCTTGGAGAGCACTTGTGGGGGAAGGCAAAGTGCTTCCAGCATTGTCAGAGGCCAGCAGACAGCAGGACAACAAGCAGGACAGCAGTCCTTCCAGCAAAGCAGTCTATATGAGTCCTTAAGGCAGCTCATAGTCCATCTGACAGAGTCCAGTTGTAGGTCCAGAAGTGTGTAATTTGGTGGGGTCACAGACCCAGTATATATAGCCAAAAGTGCCTTTAAAGTGGCGCAAACTTCAAATAGTGGTTTTGAAGTGCACCAGTTCCCCTTTCAACCCAGCCCTGTCTGCCAGGAGTCCTGTGCGGGGTTATCAGTCCTTTGTGTGAGGGCAGGCCACTGACCTTTGAAGTTTAAGTGACCCCACCCTTCTTGCCCAGGAAGACATATCAGTATACAGATGATTGCAGATATATCTGAGGGTCCTGTGTTTATGTCTGTCTGTCTGGAATGCACAAGGGGAGCTGCCAACCAGCACAGACCAGAGGTGGATTGGAGACAGGCTGTAAAACACAGAGAGCAGTAAGCACAGAGAAATGCCTACTTTCTTAAAGTGTCATTTTCTAAAATAGTAAAGTAAAATCCAACTTCACCAGTAAGTAGGATTTCTCACTACCATACCAACCATACCAACCATGACAAGGCTATTCCTCTCAGATCAGAAATTACCACTTAAAAGTGTACAAGGAAATTTCAATTGCTGGCCTAGGAGAGGGGCAGGCTTCACAGTAATGAAAAACGACTTTGGGAGTTTTTCACTACCAGGACATGTAAAACATATAAGCACATGTCCTGCCTTTTACTTACAAAGCATTCTGCCCTATGGGTTATCTAGGGCCTACCTTAGGGGTGACATATATGTAGTAAAAGGGAAATTTAAGGCTTGACATGTAATTTTCAATGTCAAGTTGAAGTGTCAGTGAAACTGCACACACAGGTCTTGCAATGGCAGACCTGAGGCATGGTTAAGAGGCTACTTACGTGGGTGGCACAATTAGTGCTGTAGGCCCACTAGTAGCATTTAATTTGCAGGCCCTCTGCACATATAGTGCACTTTACAAGGGACTTATAGGTAAATTAAATATGCCAATTGGGTATGAGCCAATGTTACCATGTTTAGGGGAGAGGGCACAAGCACTTTAGCACTGGTCAGCAGTTGTAAAGTGTGCAGAGTCCTAAAACCAGAACAAATGAGATCAGAAAAATTGAGGTAGATAGGCAAAAGTAGGGGGAAGACCACCCTAATGCTCTCAGGTCTAACACACTGTTTTTATCCTACAGTATAAGTTCTCACTCTTGAAACATGAGACTTGCTGTGCCCACAAGTGGATGCGTATGTTTTGAAATATGTATGCATTGGGAAATATGTCATCTATCTATACTATTGATATTACAGGTGAAACATAAACCTTATTAATTTTCTTAATGTGTTACATTCTGCTTGTAACTCTCACCTACAGGTGATGATGATAAAGACAAATATTTAAAGCTCACAGATCTTCCTGGCGGTGTCCCAGCGCTAGTCTAGTGGCAAGTAAAAAGCTAGAGAGTGAAAATCCAGGTTTTAAGCTTTTTTTAAAAAGCAAGCTCTGAACTTTCCTGCCGCAGATGCAGAGGGAGAATTTTCCATACAGAGGGGCCTAGAAAGGAAAATGAGCGCCCACTATTCCTTGTCCTCCTCACTCTTGGCACTCTAGCAAACGACAAATGAGAGGACCAGAGATTTCTGTCAGGGCTGTGAAAATGGACATGGGAGGCCAGGTAACTTAGACCAATGTTGTGCAGAGCACAAAAAATCAACAATAATGTTTTGAACAGAATTCTCTTCCTTACCGGAAGCCAGTGCAAGGAAGGAAGATGCACAGAAATCCTTGATCTCTGTGGCAAATTCAGTAGGAGACATGTCCAAGGTGTTCCCTAGTCCTGAAGAAGGTTGTAGACCAGTATAGCCATTATAATCAGTCAAAACAATTTGACAAATATATATGGTTAGGTGAACCATTATTTTCACATTTGAACCACACAGATTTTTGTTTTAATTATACCAAGCACTCTAGTTAATAAAAGGGGCTCTTTTAGGTGAACTCTTAAGTATTTCTAGTTATTACATCTGGACCCCTGCAATTGTCCTGAGATAATAAAAATGCATAACAACTCCCTTTATGGTTGAGTGCACCAGAGTGGTGGTGTCTAACTCCAGTGTGGGGGGACACCGATGATGAAGCATGCCACAATAAGTTGTGGATGAGGCGACCTCTCAGATTTCTTTTCGATCCCTGTAGGCTAGTGTTTCAGTGACTCAAGTATATCTTCCCCAAGGGTTATTTAACACCCCAGTTTTTGTGATCTAACATGCCCTGAAATCACAGACTTCTCTGTCAGTCAAACGGGGTCTCTAACTGTGGCAGCTGGACCTACGAGAGGAGCAGGGGCCTGGGTCGTCATTGATGTAGCGGACCAGTAGATCACCATGCCACATTGTAATTGGAGCCTTTAGTCTTTGATAAGGAGAATATCAATACTGTCTTTCTTTTATCAATTTCTAAAATACAATGACTATTTAGTGTTTATTACATAGCCACGCTCTATATACAGAGGGTTGGCCTAGTCTAAGAAGTAATGTTCAGCCAAAAGAGACAATATTTAGTTAATATTACTGGACCAATAGTATTGTGGGGAAATGTGTTATTAAGATTAAAAGAAAAGGGTGTGCATGCATTCAGAGCTATGATGCAAAGCCTTATGGTGAAACTGCATGCATTTTTATAATGGTGTTAAAAAAACAATACCATTCTAAGGTACTGAGGTCTGAGGCCCCATATACACCACAAGAGAATTCACACCTGCTGCTTTCCAAACAGGCACATACTTTCTACAGAAAATGCCCTTAACATTGCATAGAGATTAGACCAAGGGCAACAGAGAGAGAGAGAGAGACCAAAAGCTTTCAATTGCACGTAAAGAAAGTGAAAACAAGTATTTCCAGTTTAATACTTGTAAATCTAAGCAAATGAGAACAAAAACAATAACGCCACACAACTGAGGAGTACATGCAAAGTAATGTGAGAAACTCAGAAACTCTTGATGTGAATCTGCTGTTGAAAGAAGCTAAACACCGATATACAACCCACTGGAAAACAAAGAGACAGACTTAGAAAAACTTTAAAAGTTACAAATGACTAACCTCAAATTCTGTTGTCTGGTAGACTATGTACTCACAGTAAAGAATCAAAAAATGAATCAATGATCAAAGGAAGGGCCAGAGATCAGAGGCTAGAGGCTGAAAGATAATGAGGTGCCAAACAGGCCAAAACTCAATTCCCTCCTACGTGACACATCTTGGTTTATATCCTTAACAGTGATTCACGTAGCATGAATAATACTGGATGAGCCTTTGTGTGCATTACACTTATTCACACAAGTTATATTGGCTTGCATGAACTTTGTTGGTTGGTAAAGAACACTGGTTTGAGTAATCAGAATGCTCATTAACAGATAGGTAAGCAACTCGTACGCTAATCCAGTACATTGGTTTATGTGGCATAGCATGTGGTTTATGTTATGTTCCCAGTATACTGGTTTATATCAAAAGCACACTGCTGTGTCTGTTTAGTCCATTGATGCAAACATAGCAAATACTGGTCTATGTATGACACAATGGGTTGCATGCATAATATACTGGCTTATAGAAATACTTTATTTGTTTACCTTTATTATGAATTGGTTCATAAGCATAATACTGTGGTTTGCAGGCATACTGTAAAGCTGTGTATGCTTACACACTGGTCTACACTCTACACATCTACCATATTAGCTGAGATGCATAATGTGTTTTTTTCTCCCATATTGTACTGGTTGTGTTCAAAGCACACTCAATGACATGCATATCATAGTGATTTGCAAGAGTAAACTGTCAATGTTTAATGTATCTATTCATGTATATGTTATATTGGCTCATTCTTGTAATGTACTGGTTTGTGTGTATAATATATTCAATCAATCAATCAATCAGTAGATTTCTTGAGCGCTACTTGTCACCCATGAGGGTATCCAGGCACTGGCAAGGTTCAGTTGATTAGCCAAATGCCAGGTCTCAGGGACCTTTGGAACTCTGGAAGAGATGGGAAGTCCCTAGATGAAAAGGTAGCTCAGTCAATGTCTTTGCTGCTAGGTAGGAGAAGGAGTGACCTCCACATCTGTTATGTCAGATGCAGGAGTCAGGGTTACTGAAGGAGACACAGAGCTGGTGGGCTGATGGAAGTACAGGAGGGGGGTTCAAGTAGGCGGGTCCACAGATGTATACGGCCTTGTATGCATGGGTCAGGAGCTTGAACTGGCATGTTTTCTGTACAGGGAACCAGTGGAGTTCCATAAGGTAGTGGGTGATGTGGGTTTTTTAAGAAGATCTAGGTTAAGTGTGTCTGCACCGTTCAGTATGCTCTGTAGTTGTCGGAGGAGGTGAGTTGCGGTTCCTGCGTAGATAGCATTGCTGTTGTCCAGTTGGCTGATCAAGATGAGGTTCTGGGTGATGGTGTGTCTGGAGCTTTGGGGGGGGGAGCCATTTAAATATCTTACAAAGCATGCAGAGAATGAATAAGTAGAAGGAGGAGGAGATGCAGTTGACCTAGTCATCATCATTTGCTTGTTATCCAGAATGATGCCTTAGTTCCTAGTGTGGTCAGTGGGAGAAGAAGTAGGTCGGAGTTCTGAGGGCCACTAGGTTGCGTCCCATGGGAAGCTTTTGTTTTAGAAAATCAGTACCTCTGTCTTGTCCGTGTTGAGCTTCAGGTAGTTGCCCTTTATCCAGTTGGCCACGTCTGTAATGCTGTTGTGGAAGTTAGTCTTGGTATTGGTGGTGTCTTCGGAGAGGGAGAGGATGAGTCATGTGTCGTCAGCATAGAACATGATGTTGAGTCTGTGGGTTTTGTCGATGCTGGCCAGAGGTGTCATATAAGTGTTGGAGAGGGTAGGGAAGAGTGAGGATCCTTGGGGTACTCCACAGATGATTTCCTTGGGTTCGGAGCTGAGGGGAAAAGCAGACTTTTTGCGTTCTTCTGGTGAAGAAAGAGGTGGTCTATCTGAGGGCGGCTCCTTGGAAGCTTATGTTGAGCCTTGTGAGGAGTGTGTGGTGAGATACCGTATCAAAGGCTGCCAAGATGTCTAGGAGGATCAGAGCCTCAGTCTTTCTTCAGTTGAGGACAGCTCAGATGTTGTCAGTAGCTGCGTTGAGGGATGCTGTGGATGCTACAGAATCAGCATTGGGAAGAGTCGAGTAGGAGGTTCCATTCCAGATGTGAGGAGAGTTGTTGGTTGATGGCTTTTTCTAATACTTTGGCCAGGAATGGGAGCAGGGAGCTTGGTCGGTAGTTGTTGAGTTTGTTGGGGGCTGCGGGTGGTTCCTTTAGTAGGACATTGACTTCTGCGTGTTTCGAGTCCTTGGGGAAGGTGGCCATGGCAACTGAGGAGTTCAAAAAGCTAGTTAGTGCATGGCTGATTCTGGCTTTGCCTAGGCTTAAGAGGGCATCAGTCGGCTGGCACCCCTGTGTGGACCGAGTTCATGATAAAGGTCTTGTCCTGTGTGGCGAGCTGGCTCTGTTTGGTTAGTCGGATGTCTGTGGTGGTAGAGGGTTGTTGTGTTGCTTGAACAAGTCAGTGGCCTTGGGCCTGGTTATGAAGTTTCTGCAGATGTTGGCAACGTTTTTGTGAAAGACGTTTTCAAGATTGTTGCTGAGTTTCTGTGAGGGGGGTAATGTTGTTTGTTGCAGCTGAGGGGTCGGAGAACTTTGACAATATTGAAGAGTTCTCTGCTATTAGTGGAGCTTGATTCAATGCATGAATACATCCTCTTAAATGTCTGTGGTAGAGGTTGAAGGCTGTCTTGAAGGCAGTCTGGTTGGTTGTGTCCTTGCTAGTGCGCTATCTCCTTTCCAGTTGTCTACAGTGTCGTTTAGCAGTTCTGAGGCCTTCACTGTACCAGCTGACTTGCTAGGTGGACCTTCTGTGGGTGTTGTTGCCGATAGGAGCAATGCAGTTGGCAATCCAATAGTTGAAGTTTCTCATGTTCTGGTCTAGGATGTTGTAGGAGATGGGGTGGGTGGTGTTGAGAGCATTGATCCATGAGTTCTTTGAGGCTTTGCTCCAGCTGTGGTAGGAGGTGTTAGGCATACTGGGGGTGGTCTGTGAACTGGTGATTTTGAAGTGGATGATGAAGTGGTCAGTCCAGGTGAGTTGCGTGGTGTGGTTGTACCTGATGCAGTCACTGGAGGTGAAGATAGGCACTAGCGTGTAGCCTGTGATGCACGTAAGGTGGTGGATGTGTTGGGTAAGTCCGATGTTGTTCATGCTGTTGAGGAGATTCTGTAGTGTTAATGTCATTGTGGTCATCTAGATGGAAGTTGAGGTTGCCGAGGAAAATGTAGTTGTTGGAGTCTATGGTGAGGGGGATGAGGAAGTAGTCGATGAAGTTGCAAAATGCTGGATGTGATCCTGGAGGACAGTAGGTGAGGGTGTCCCATATGGTGGGTTTGCTCTCTCGAGTTCGAAGTTGAGGTGTCCCATGGCTGGGGTGATGTTGTCATTTGTAGTGTTGCAGTGGATGGATTCCTTGTGTATAATGGTGATCCGTCCGCCAGGTTAGTTGCGGTGGATGATCTTGTATCCTTTGGGGTATAGTGGTGGCTATGTCAGATGTGGAAGAGGGGTTGAGACAGATCTCAGTGAGGAAGAGAACATCGGGTGTGAGAGTGGAGATGAGGTCCCAAATTTTTATGGTGTGCTTGCATAGTGAGCGTGTGTTGATAAGGCCATCTGTGAGTTGATGTTTTTGTTCAGGTGGTGTCTGTGGTGTGGTTGGGGTGGGGCTGGTTGGTGGGCTGCTGTGTGTGCTATAGCAGGTGAACTGTTAGTGGGTGCAGGTGAAAGGACCTACCATGGAGAATGGGTGAGTGCAATGGCAGAGTTTGTTGCGGTGTCTGGGGTCAAGGGTGTGGAGCTTGGTGATGGTGTGTCTTTGGGAGGCAGGAGGGCAAAGAGTTTTCACACTTGGTGCAGTCCAGGCATGGATGGGTGCAGACAGGCTTGGCCTTTGGCTGCACAGTTGCACTGCGGCCTGCATTAGGAAGGTCTTGGGGTGGGCGGGAAGAACGGTGAGTGGGAAAACCAGGGCAGGAAAACTTGGCGGGAGACATGGGCAGAGGCAGCGTCACTGAATCAAGCTGGAAAATCAGGAACTGTAGGCCACAGGCAAGTGGCGCGCTAGGTCCCTACTCAAACTATTATTCAGCCTATTGGTTTGAAAGCATTACATGGTAATTTGCATTCATAATATACCAAAAGACTTGCATAACTTCATGGTTTGTAATCATGATACCTTGCTTCACGCTTGTAGTACATTGGTCTATGTGTGTGATTTATTGGTTATAATGTATAACCTATTAGTTTAAAAGCATTGCGTGATGGTTTGCATGCATGCCGTACTGGTTACCATGCATACATAGCTGGGTAACATGAGTATCATACTGATTTGCATGTTTAATGTACGGGTTGACACATTTAACTCTATGGTTAAAATGTACACTCATTAGTTTTAAAGCATTAAATGGTGGTTTGCATGCATGATGTTCTGGTTCTCATACACAAACTGTTGGTTTGCATGTTTACCATATCAGTTTGTATGTGTACTGGTAGGAATGCATCATTGTACCGTTCACATGAACAGAACTTTAGTTTGTGAGCACAATATATGTATTTGTATAAAAAATACATAGGGGGTCATTCTGACTCCCGCCGGGCGCGGTCACCGCGCGCCCGGCGGGAGCCGCCAAAATACCGTACCGCGGTCGGAAGACCGCGGTGGGTATTTTGAGGTTTCCCCTGGGCTGGCGGGCGGCCTCCAAAAGGCCGCCCGCCAGCCCAGGGGAAACCGTCCTTCCCACGATGAAGCCGGCTCGTAATCGAGCCGGCGGAGTAGGAAGGTGCGACGGGTGCTACTGCACCCGTCGCATATTTCACTGTCTGCGAAATACAAGCGGGGCCCCGCGACACCCCCTACCGCCATCCTGTTCCTGGCGGGCGAACCGCCAGGAACAGGATGGCGGTAGGGGGTGTCAGAATCCCCTCGGCGGCGCAGCAAGCTGCGCCGCCTTGGAGGATTCCAACGGGCAGTGGTAAACCGGCGGGAGACCGCCGGTTTACCCTTTCTGACCGTGGCTGCACCGCCGCGGTCAGAATGCCCTCGGGAGCACCGCCAGCCTGTTGGCGGTGCTCCCCCATAGTATTTTCTAATTATTACATAATGGTTTGTATGCACAGTATGAACATTTTTGGCCTGCCCCCTGCATACTATGGCCCTCATTACAACCCTGGCGGTCAAAGACCAACAGGCTGGCGGTGCCTCCCATGGGTTTACGACCGCGGTTTCCCACCACTTTGGTCCCGGCGGTTTCCCACCACATTGGTCCCGGCGGTTTCCCACCACATTGGTCCTGGCGCCTGTAATCCCCCAGGGCAGCACTGCTTGCAGCGCTGCCCAGTGGATTACGAGTCCCCCTCTCGCCAGCCTTTTCATGGCGGTATGAACTGCCATGAAAAGACTGGCGGAAAGGGGAGTCGCGGGGCCCCTAGGGGCCCCTGCACCGCCCATTCCTCTGGCATGGGCAGTGCAGGTGCCCCCTGCCAAGGCCCCATGGAGCTTTTCACTATCTGTATAGCAGACAGTGAAAAGCGCGACGGGTGCAACTGCACCCGTCGCACCGCCGCAACACAGCCGGCTCCATTTGGAGCCAGCTCCCGTGTTGCGGCCGATATCCCCACCGGCTCAGCGGGGATCTCCAAATAGCCACCACGGGAGTGCGGCCGTGTGGCGGTTCAACTTGGCGGGTGGCGATTGCCGCCCGCCAATGTTGAAATGAGGGCCCCATATGTTTTTATGTGGCAATCACATTGATTAATGAAAAGCAAATTCTTTGGTTTGAATGGGTTTTACATTGAAGCCTGTGCTTCATGCATTGATTTTCTTGCATTATACTACTGTTTGACTTAGCAGATTTCAGGGGGTGGAGACAATGACAGGGGTCTCTGAAAGCTGCAGACTTAGGCCCTCATTAAAACCCTGGCTGTCGATGTTAAAGCATCGGTAACACCGGCAACAGGCCGGCGGTAAAAAAAATGGAATCACGACCATGGCAGAAACCGCCAACATAGACAGCCACTTTAACACTCCGACCGCCATGGCGGTATAAACAAACAGCTTGGCGGTCACCGCCAACAGAGAGGCGGAAGACAATGCACCCACACTATTATGAGAGGCCAATCTGCCACCATTTCCGGGGCGGAACCAGCACGAACAAAAACACGGGGGAAACAGGACTTGGAAGGGAAAACACTCACCTCTACACATTCCACGAGGAACCAGAACGCCATGAAGCCAGAACTCCAAATACTCCCTGCAATGGTATTCCTGCTCCTCTACCAGGAGCACGAAAGACGGCGGCGATGACAACGGTGAGTACTGCACTTACAAGACAGGGGAGGGGGGAGAGAAAAGAGAGTGACACACACACGCAACACGCAACACCCCCACCCTCACCCACAACACCATACACACAAATACATGCTGCAACATCACATTTACCCCACCCACCCCCCCTGGAAGAACGCAAGGACAAAAGTAAATGAGTTGACGATTGTAACAAATAAAAATCCATTAGTCAAAACTTTAAATACAGTATAAACAATTATGTACACCAACTACACAAGTCCGGATAGTGCACCATTCATAGTCCAGTGACCACTAGGCCCAAAACGCATGGGCAAGGCCCACACTCAATACCAGACATCAAACGGAGAGAATACTGCAGGGGCATCAGATCGAAATGAAACAGGCACCTCAGGGGGAAGGGAAGGAGGGGCACCTCAGCCGGATGAGTGCACAACGCCAGCTCCACGAGCGGGCCCCATGCCCACTGCTGTATCCTGGGGAGTGCAAAGCCACAGTCTCTCAAGTGTTTTCAGTGGGTGGTTTGCCCACTGCTTTACCCTGGGGAGTGCAAAGCCACAGTCTCTCAAGTCTCTCATGTGGGTGGGTTGCCCACTGCTTTATCCTGGGGAGTGCAAAGCCACAGTCTCTCAAGTCTTTTCAGTGGGTGGTTTGCCCACTGCTTTATCCTGGGGAGTGCAAAGCCACAGTCTCTCAAGTCTTTTCAGTGGGTAGTTTGCCCACTGCTTTTTCCTGGTGAGTGCAAGCCACAGTCTCTCAAGTTTCTCAAGTGGGTGGGTTGCCCACTGCTTTATCCTGGGGAGTGCAAAGCCACAGTCTCTCAAGTCTCTCCAGTGGGTGGTTTGCCCACTGCTGTAACCTGGGAGCGCAAAGCCACAGTCTCTCAAGTGGGTGGGTTTGCCCACTGCTCTATCCTGGGGAGTGCAAAGCCACAGTCTCTCAAGTCTCTCAAGTGGGTGGGTTGCCCACTGCTCTTTCCTGGGGAGTGCAAAGCCACAGTCTCTCAAGTCGTTTCAGTGGGTGGTTTGCCCACTGCTTTATCCTGGGGAGTGCAAAGCCACAGTCTCTCAAGTGGATAACAGTCTCCACTTGGTTCTGGAGGGGTCTTTGTGCCCAGAGTGCTTCATCCTGCCAAGGACTGAGGTAGTGGTTGTGATACTCCACTGGTTCTGGAGGGGGCTTTGTGCCCAGAGTGCTTCATCCTGCCAAGGACTGAGGTAGTGGTTGTGATACTCCACTGGTTCTGGAGGGGGCTTTGTGCCCAGAGTGCTTCATCCTGACAAGGACTGAGGTAGTGGGTGTGATACTCCACTGGTTCTGGAGGGGGCTTGGTGCCCAGAGTGCGTCATCCTGCTAAAGACTGAGGAAGTGGATAACAGTCTCCACCGGTTCTGGAGGGGTCTTTGTGCCCAGAGTGCTTAATCCTGCCAAGGACTGAGGTAGTGGTTGTGATACTCCACTGGTTGTGGAGGGGGCTTTGTGCCAAGAGTGCTTCATCCTGCCAAGGACTGAGGTAGTGGGTGTGATACTCCATTGGTTCTGGAGGGGGCTTGGTGCCCAGAGTGCTTCATCCTGCTAAGGACTGAGGAAGTGGATAACAGTCTCCACTGGTTCTGGAGGGGTCTTTGTGCCCAGAGTGCTTCATCCTGCCAAGGACTGAGGTAGTGGTTGTGATACTCCACTGGTTCTGGAAGGGGCTTGGTGCCCAGAGTGCTTCATCCTGCCAAGGACTGAGGTAGTGGTTGTGATACTCCACTGGTTCTGGAGGGGGCTTTGTGCCCAGAGTGCTTCATCCTGACAAGGACTGAGGTAGTGGGTGTGATACTCCACTGGTTCTGGAGGGGGCTTGGTGCCCAGAGTGCGTCATCCTGCTAAAGACTGAGGAAGTGGATAACAGTCTCCACCGGTTCTGGAGGGGTCTTTGTGCCCAGAGTGCTTAATCCTGCCAAGGACTGAGGTAGTGGTTGTGATACTCCACTGGTTGTGGAGGGGGCTTTGTGCCAAGAGTGCTTCATCCTGCCAAGGACTGAGGTAGTGGGTGTGATACTCCATTGGTTCTGGAGGGGGCTTGGTGCCTAGAGTGCTTCATCCTGCTAAGGACTGAGGCAGTGGATGCCTTTCTCCACTGGTTCTGGAGTGGGCTTTGTGCCCAGAGTGCTTCATCCTGCCAAGGACTGAGGTAGTGGTTGTGATACTCCACTGGTTCTGGAGGGGGCTTTGTGCCCAGAGTGCTTCGTCCTGCCAAGGACTGAGGTAGTGGGTGTGATACTCCACTGGTTCTGGAGGGGGCTTGGTGCCCAGAGTGCTTCATCCTGCTAAGGACTGAGGAAGTGGATAACAGTCTCCACTGGTTCTGGAGGGGTCTTTGTGCCCAGAGTGCTTCATCCTGCCAAGGACTGAGGTAGTGGTTGTGATACTCCACTGGTTCTGGAAGGGGCTTGGTGCCCAGAGTGCTTCATCCTGCTAAGGACTGAGGTAGTGGATGCCTTTCTCCACTGGTTCAGGAGTGGGCTTTGTGCCCAGAGTGCTTCATCCTGCAAAGGACTGAAGTAGTGGATGTGATACTCCACTGACGGTGGTGCAACATGCAAGCTGTCCAGGCTCCTGGAACTGACCACCAGCCTT
Organism: Pleurodeles waltl; assembly: GCF_031143425.1. Lineage (NCBI taxonomy): Eukaryota > Metazoa > Chordata > Amphibia > Caudata > Salamandridae > Pleurodeles > Pleurodeles waltl. The sequence continues at coordinate 447,897,875 of NC_090445.1, read as the reverse complement.
GTACGACTGACCACTAGGGATGGCAGCCATGTCTGCGGTGGTGCCACTGGCTTAGGATGTTGCGGTGCCGCTGGCGGCGGTGTCAGTGGCATCGGTGCTGGTGGCGGGCTCAGTGACTGCGGTGCTGGTGGTGGGCTCAGTGACTGCTGTGCTGGTGGCGGGCTCAGTGACTGCGGTGCTGGTGGCAGTGCAGGTGGCGGTGCCGGTGGCGGTATTGTCCGCCGTGCAGGTTGGCATCGACGTGGACCTGCCCTTGATTTTCTGGCCCTTCCCCACCTTGGATGCTGGTGCAGCTGTCTTGCCACTATCCACTTTTGTCTTGCCTGAGCCCTTGGTGGCAGGTCTTTTCGCCGTCTCCATCCAGGATGTGGGCAACTTTTGGAGGTGGCGGAATGTCCTTGCCCTCGCTCCATGGAACACTGGCAGCCCTGTTGCTTGGCGCAGTCCAAAAGCCCGCAGTTGCTGGCACCACTGTGCCCGGTGATGTGGTGGCTGAGGTGCTGGGTTTGGACTTGGAAATGCAGGCCCTAGGGGACGGACGGGGGGGAGGTGTAGAGAAGAGGTCAATATTAGACAGGAAAAGCTTTTTAGACACACTGGGAAGGATAGATGGAGGGGGTTGGGGAGTGGAGGAAGAGGTAGTGGTTGTAGGAGGTGTACGTTTGCTGACTTTGGGTGAAGGTGCATGGGCCGGAGGCTGTTGTGAGGTGGATGGCTGTTTGGTGGGTGTGTGGCTGTGTTTGTGTAGTTTGGGAGGAGGGCTCACAGACACACTGGTAGAGGACACACAGGATGTGTGAATAGTAGTGGGGGTGGTGAGTGCACGTGAGCGGTTTGTGGTGATGGTCGTGCTGGTGATGGAGGTAGTGGCTGAAGATGTAGTGCATGTAGGTGTGAGTGTAGATGAGACAGGGAGGGAGGAGGGAGACGTGGAGGAGGGGGACATAGTGGAGGCAGTGGATGTTGGTATGTGTGCATGGGTATGATGCTTGTGTGAGTGCCTCTGGGATGTGTGGTGCTTATGTTTGCCAGAGCCACCCTTGTGTGTTGAGGTGTGTGCATGCTGGTCTGATGGTATGCTTGGGATAGGCTGAGGTACAGGGCATTGGGTCTGGGTGGGGGAAGTTGGACAGGGGAGGCTGGACACAGGGAGAATGGCTGCCATCAGTACTGAGGCCAGAGCCTGAAATGCTCTCTGTTGGGCTGCCTGGCCAGAATGAATGCCCTCCATGTATGCAGTTGTTTTTTGCAACTGCCTCTCTACACCCTGGATGGCATTCAAAATGGTAGACTGCCCAACAGTGAGGCATCTCAGGAGGTCAATAGCCTCCTCACTGAGGGCAGCAGGGCTGACTGGGGAAGGGCCTGAGGTACCTGCGGTGAAGGAGATGCCCACCCTCCTGGGTGAGCTGCCACGGGACACACGCTGAGGGGCTGCTGGGAGGGCGGTGCTGGTAGGGGAGGTGGCGGCTGTACCAGTTGATGCGGGGCGCACAGAGGGTCCCGCCACCATAAGGGAGCTCCCATCAGATGAAGAGTCACTGTCGCTGATGTCACTTCCTGTCCCCGCCGTGGAGCTCCCCTCGCCCTCCGTCCCACTTGTGGCTTCAGACTCCGTTTTCTCGCCCTCCAGGGCCATGTGGGATGCAGCTCCCTCCTGCTCCGGTGCCACTGCTCCTCCGTCTAATGATGCTAATGCACACAAGAACATGGAGACCACAAAAAGGGGTAGGGGAAACAGGAGAAAGACATGTTCAGTGCATGCAATACCACTACTGTTGGCGGACACTACAGACACAACAGCCCTCTGCACTACTCCATGCACTTAGAGTTCCCTAATTAATCACCGGGACATGGGGTACAAGGCATATGCAAGATTGCTGCACACATGGAAGTCACAGGAGCCTGATTAGGTGTAGTTGGCTCTTACCACTGGTGGGGTTGGGGTGCCACATAGCCTGCCTCACGAAGGGACCTTGCCTACAAAACACGCCCTGCCCTAGGGGAACCTACAGCCCACCTCCCCCACCCAAACACCTCGTAATGCACGCAGAGTCAGATGGATGTGACTGTACTCACCCCCTTGTGGCTGCTGTGATGCCCTCAAGTGCCCATCAAACTCCGGATAGGCCACCGCCAGGATCCGGAACATCAGGTGGTTCATGGTGCAACGGGCACCCCTCCCACGTTGGGAGGCCATCCCCAGCTGGGCCTCCGCCGTCTTCTTGCTCCAGCGGCGAATGTCCTCCCATCTTTTACAGCAGTGGGTGCTCCGTCTGTGGTGGACCCCCAGGGTCCGGACGTCCTTGGCGATGGCATGCCAAATATCCTTCTTCTGGTGGGCGCTGACCTAGAGGAATGGTACAGGGGAAAAGGAAAATCTTTAACCGTCCGGACCGCCACAGTCATTGACCCACGTTCCCACCCTTGCCCTGATGCACTTACACTCACCGTCCGCTCATGCAGGCCTCAGTCCCCCACCATGTATCTTCCATCCACAGCACTCCAAACAGGCATTGCCCATACAGCATGCTCACAGTCTACTCACCTGTTTGTCTGGAAGACCGTAGAGTAGCGTGTACTGGGGGAGGACCCCATCCACTAACCTCTCCAACTTCTCCAAAGTGAAGGCAGGGGCCATTTCCCCAGAAACATGAGCCATCGTCGCTTCCAGACTGAGGTCACAGCAGCACTTGCAGTGTAGGTCCTCTCCTGTCAAAGGTCAGGTATCAAGTGAGTGAACAGACGGAAAATGGCGGTCACTTCCACGGCGGTGCGTACCGTCACCGCCGGCGTACATCGTCATTGGCTCTTGGGACCCATAGGGTCCAATGTTAACCAATGCAGGATTGCGCCGTGGTCTTCGACCGCCTACCACGACAGCGTACAACGCCAGCGCAGTTCCCTTATATCCCCTTGTCCCACCTTACAGGTCAGGCAGCCGCCATTTCAGGGGGCCACATGGCATTATTTTTAAATGCGTCACACCTATCTAGGCCTTGCATACACACAGTGACAGGCCCATTTCGGATTGACAAATGTGTGCAATAATTAATTTTTTAATACTTCAGTGTTGGCTGACTCTCTGCTTGCTGTCCTCGTCCATAGGGCACGTCCGCTGAGGCAGGTGAGGAGATGGCGGCATCCTCCGGTGTACAGACCGCTGGTGGACCTGCAGACAATGGAAGAGAGACACGTAATCGTCACCTACAGACTTGATCGTGCAACAATCCATGAACTGTGTGCCCGGTTGGAGCCAGACCTGATGTCAGCTATCCGCCATCCCACAGGAATCCCCACTCTAGTGCAGGTCCTGTCAGTACTCCATTTCCTGACAAGTGGGTCTTTTCAAACAACAGTGGCCATTGCATCAGGGATGTCCCAGCAAATGTTCTTAAATGTGTTGTCCAGAGTGTTGTCTGCCCTGCTGAAACACATGTGCAGCTACATCGTTTTCCCTCAAGTGGAGGATTTGCACACAGTGAAAGGTGACTTCTATGCCCTGGGACATATCCCCAACATCATAGGTGCCATTGATGGGACACATGTGGCATTGTTACCCCCCGCAGGAGTGAACAGGTGTACAGAAACCTGAAGAGCTACCATTCAATGAATGTGCAGATGGTGTGTTTGGCCGAACAGTACATCTCCCATGTGAATGTCAAGTTTCCAGGCTCAGTGCATGACGCTTACATTTTGAGGAATAGCAGCATCCCTTATGTGATGGGGCAACTCCAGAGGCACTGTGTGTGGCTAATAGGTGAGGACAAGGACCCTATACCGTGTGAATAGTTGTCTGGGGTTGTCCCTAAGGGTTAGTGTGTGTCTAACAGTTGTCCCTCGACATTTGCAGGTGACTCTGGTTACCCCAACCTGTCATGGCTACTGACCCCAGTGAGAAATCCCAGGACAAGGGCAGAGGAATGCTACAATGAGGCACATGGGTGAACTAGGTGAGTGATCGAAAGGACCTTCGGCCTCCTGAAGGCCAGGTTCCGGTGCCTCCGTATTACAGGTGGTTCTCTCTACTACTCACCAAAGAAGGTGTGCCAGATCATCATGGCCTGCTGTATGCTCACAACCTGGCTTTGTGACGACAAGTGTCTTTTCTGCAAGAGGATGATCCAGAAGGAGGTTTTGTGGCAGTTGTAGAGCCTGTGGACAGTGAAGAAGAGGAGGCAGAAGAAGAGGATATCGACAACAGAAACAACGTTATCCAGCAATACTTCCAGTGAGACACAGGTAAGAAGATGTCACTGGCTCACACATCTCATAAAATTGTTAGACCTATCATATGTCTGTCACTTTCACCCAGTGTATGGACCCTGACTTGTCACTTTGCCTTTCCATTTCACAGATATGGGTCCCACTGTGTAACCTCTGCTATATTACCTCATGGACTAGAGCTGTGTGACATAGGTATGTTGACAATACAATCAACATTGCTATTTTCCTTAGTTATTGCAAATACACATTTGTGAAAGCACAGACTGACTCCAGATTGTTTTGTGATTCAAGGGTGTTTATTTCAGTGCACATTAGTGGAGGGGGTTGTAAAATGAGCAGGGGTGATGGTGGAGGATTGTCCATGGCAGAGTCCAGTCTATTTGTTTCACAGGTGCATTGTCCAAAGGGGCATAGGAAGTGAAGCTAGGGCAGTTGATGGATGGACAGGGTGACGAAGTGGGACAGAAGGATCACATTCAGCGGGGTCTCATTTCCTGGCGGGGGTCTTGGCATTGTTCTCTGTCTTTGTCCTGGAACTCAGGGACCGTTTGCGGGTGGTTCTCCATCTTCAGGGGGTGGGGTGCTGGTGTCGTGGTCCTGTGGGGGTGCCTCCTGTCCACTAGCACCAGCGGAGGTGGTGGGCTGTTCATCATCCACGCTAGTGTCAGGGGCCCCTTGTTGTGCCACAGTGTCCCTTCTGGTGTTCACAAGGTCCTTCAGCACCCCTACAATGGTGACCAGGGTGGTGTTGATGGACTTGAGTTCCTACCTGATCCCCAAATACTGTTCCTCCTGCAGCCGCTGGGTCTCCTGAAATTTGGCCAGTACCGTTGCCATTGTCTCCTGGGAATGATGGTACGTTCCCATGATGTTGGAGAGGGCCTTGTGGAGAGTGGGTTCCCTGGGCCTGTCCTCCCCCTGTCGCACAGCAGTCCTCCCAGTTCCCCTGTTTTCCTTTTCCTCTGTCCCCGAAACCGTGTGCCCACTGCTACTTCCCCCAGGTCCCTGATTTTCTTTGGGTGGTGGGTTTGCCTGTGTTTCCTGTAGTGGTGGACACACTGCTGCTTGATGTGTCCTGGGGACAGAGGGATGGGCCCGCTGGGTGGGTGCTGTGCTGGTGTTTCCTGAGAGGGAGGCTCTGTGGTGGCATGTGCTAGTGTCAGGGGAACCGACTCTCCCGAGGTCCCAGATGGGCCGGGCTGGTCATCTTGATCCAGTTGGACAGCTGCTGTCATCACTGTGGGCCTCTTCTGTGGGGGGAGTGGACATGTCTGGAACCTCATGTCCGGTGACGTTGGGTAGGGGTCCTGCAGGGGTATAAAGGCATTATTATTGCATCTGTGTGTGCCATTGTGTGCAATGGGTGGGTGACCCTGTACTCCAGTGCTTGCATTCTTGTCTAGGACCTTGTGTGATAGTTGGTGTGGGAACCTGTGTGGGTATCTGTAGTGGACATGCTTTGGTGATGGGTGTCCATGCTTTGTGGTTGCATGCAGGGCTTGGTATTGGGATGTGTGGGTTGTGGGGCATATGTGAGGTGTTGGAGTGTTGGGGGTGAGGGTGAGGGTGGGGTATGTGATAGCATGCAGGTAGGGTGGGGGATGTAATAGTTAAGATTTGACTTACCAGAGTCCATTTCTCCTGCTACTCCTGCGAGGCCCTTAGGATGCAGTATAGCCAAGACCTGCTCCTCCCATGTTGTTAGTTGTGGGGGAGGAGGTGGATGTCTGCCGCCAGTCCTCTGAACTGCAATCTGGTGTCTTGAGACCACGGAACGCACCTTCCCCCGTAGGTTGTTCCACCTCTTCCTGATGTCATCCCGTGTTCTTGGATGCTGTCCCACTGCATTGACTCTGTCTACGATTCTGTGCCATAGCTCCATCTTCCTTGCAATGGAGGTGTGCTGCACCTGTGATCCGAATAGCTGTGACTGTACCCGGACGCTTTCCTCCACGATGACCCTAAGCTCCTGTGGTGAATCCTAGTTCATTTTAATGGGATAACAGGAGTTAGCCTCTGGCTTGTAGACTCGTGCCCCCGTCACCTAGTGACTTTTAACCTACTTAGCTTGCTCTGTCTTAGCCCATTTAAATATTTATGTCTTCTAGGATGGCTGCCTTGTTTATAGTTAGGCCACTTATTATGGGTAACATTATCAGTGTCACCGCGCCAAGGCGTCAAGATCAAGCACTAAAGACAAACAAACAGTAGGTGTTTACAATTAGGGATTTTCCCTCTCTATACTTTCGAGGGATTGTTGATATTAATTGCCGTCCCAAGCATGTCTGTTATCTATTGTTTAGGAACACACCTACGTCAGGGGACCTTGTAGATCTGTATAAATACATCACACTTTAGACAGATAATCAGAGGGATTCCAACCAGAGGGCATCGCCACTATCGCTGATACCGATGCTGCAGTCGTCTTGACGCTGACCCAGTCTTTGTGTCCCTGCGGAGTCTGAGATAGAGACCTCATTCCAAGGTAACGAGGGTTGGGGCTTCTCTCATGGACATGGCATTGGCAGATTAGGTTTAACAAAACGCAGCTCTCATTTAGGTAGGAGGTTAGGCCTTTCATAGTAGGGTATTAGGGCATAATACTTCTCATATATCTTTTCTACGTATTGCAAGATGGTGGGACTCTCGTCTTCACAATTCTGTTTCTTGCATTATTCATTATCTTAATCATTGCAGCCCACGCAACTTATCACAAATTGCAGTTATGTTAATAACAAACTATTGTAACTCTACTGCATCTGTGTCATTGCCTGTGTTTATGTGAGACATGATATATCTGTGAGAAAAGGGTAATCTCCGTTTAACCACGACACTCCCTGAGATATTTTATTCTCGAGTCCATGCGTAACGGCTGCCATAAATCACCTTTTACTATTGTGTTTCTGGTGAGGTGCTGCTAGTGAGCCGGTAAGGTTGGGACAACATTTGGGATTTGTTGTAGGAAAGACGTAGTCACCTGCAAACAAAAGTACTGTCATCCTTAAAACAGCAGTCTTGCTCAGAGCAAGAGTCCAAACTATGACACTCCTCCTCAGAGAACCTGGGGTGTCTTTGCGGTGTCATGGTGTGGTGTGGGTGATGTGTGGGGTGGTGTGTGTTGTGATGTGTGAGGGGATGTGTTTGTGTGTGTTGTCTGAGGTGCGTGGATGTTGTGTGAGTGATGGTGTCGTGTGCCTGTGGATGCTAGTATTGTTGATGGTGGTGTCTTTCTCTGGGCTTCTCTCTCAATTTTTGTCGTAGGGGTTTGTGGGTGATGAGGGTGTGTGTTTTATATTGTATTGAGTGTGTGGGAGTGGTGTGTGTATATGTATCAGGTGTGTGTAATTCGAATTGTCCAATGTGGTTGTGTTTTGTAAGTGTGTGTGTATTTTGAGCCTGGCGGTGTGTACCGCCAATGGAATACCACGTTTGAAAGACCGCCGCGTGAATTTGTGGATCGTTATAGTGTGGGCGTATTCCTGCTGGCGTGACGATGTCAGTTTTGTTATCGCCAGTTTATCACTGACCTTTGGTGTGGCGGACTTGTGTTGGTGTCTGTATTTTGGCAGATTCCGGCCTGTGGGTCGTAATAGCTGTAGCGGAATTCCGCCGCTGCAGCGGTGTGTTGGCGGTCTTCTGCATGGCGGTAAGCGGGATTTACCACCAATGTTGTAATGAGGGCCTTCGTTTTTTCAAGTCCTGGGAGACGCCACTTCCTGTGTAGCTGAGAAGCTCTTGCTGTTAGCTCCCACAGTTAAATGCTTTGAATTTTTTGCTCATGCTATCTAATCACAGCTGTGAGGTTATGCTTTTAAAAGTCATGTTTTACATTTTAAACGGCGTTGGAAATTCAATTTAAAGATTTATTTGATAGATTATAAATAGCATTTAAACATGATTTTAAAGAGTGTGTTAATTGCTGCCATGTTTTCAGTTTTCTCAAGTGTGACATCTATATTACGAGTGTTTGTTCTGATATTTCAATGCTGTGATCGTTTCTCATGTGAGGACCAAAGCAATTATGTCCATATAAAAAGGTTGTTTTTTAAATCACCAGCATTTTGTAAACTCAGTGGTCTCAAAGAAGCAGCAGCCAGGGGTAGAGGACATGATAAGGTATATATGGGCATAGCAGAACTTCAGTCTGTTGTTTCACAGACTCTGGTACCCACAGACAGGCAGACGATGCCCAAATTCAAATCTGCAGCTTTTTGTTATAATAAAAGCTCTGCAGTCCAGATGATACTGCCTTGAGTTTATTAGGAGGCAGGCTTAAGAATTGTGTCCCAGGGCCAGCTGGGTTTCAACTGACTCCAAGAGCATAGATTATAACACAACATTCTATAAGCTGACATTCTAAGTCAGCATAAAGCTACAACACATCCCCTTGTCTTAATCATAAGGAAATGTAAAGGCAACAAACACTGAGGCCCTCATCATGACCTTGGCGGGCGGTTACAGCCGCCTGCCAAGATCTGACTGCCGGGCGGCCGCCAATGCGGCCGCACTCCCGCCGCAGTCATTATGAGATCACCATTGGGCCGACGGCCGTAAACCTGGTTTCCGCCCGCCGGCCCAGCGGGGATCTCGGCCGCAACACAGAAGCTGGCTCCAAATGGAGCCGGCGGTGTTGCGGTCATGCAACGGGTGCAGTTGCACCTGTCGCACTTTTCACTGTCTGCATAGCAGACAGTGAAAAGCTGCATGGCACCCTGTCAGGGGCCCCCTGCACTGCACATGCTAGTGGCATGGGCAGTGCAGGGGCCCCCAGGGGCCCCGCGACTCCCCGTACCGCCAGCCTTTTTCTGGCGGTCGAGGACTCGTAATCCGCAGATTATCACAGCCGGGGCAAATGTGGCGGGAAACCCCGGCCGGGGGGCCCCTGCGGTGCGACGCCGCGGTCAAAATACCCAAGATTGCACTGCCAGGGTTGTAATGACCTCCTGAATGTTATAGAAAGAATAAAATATACAAAACTATATGTTCAGCTGTTACCTAAAAGGATATGGAAAATAGCATCATGGATAAGGATAAATGCAAAGAAACAATGGAAAATAATTTTACTACAAAGCCACTCCAATAATGAATACTTATGACACAAAGTCATTGTGAGAAATTGGGTTGTTGCTTGACTGGGTCTGAGCTCAAGTCAAGCAACAGCCACAATCTCATGCCGGGTGAACCACAAAATGTCACTAAATTCACCTGTGCTTAACCCTTTGTAGCTTTGCACAAAAAGCAGTCGTGGTTAACTTAGAGGCAATGTGTTAAGTATTTATGCAGCACACAAACAGTAATAAAGTGAAAACACAACACAAAAAAATCCCAAACCAATTTAGAAAAATACAGTACATTTTAATAAGTTATTTGACACCCAAAACACAAAGATCTAATCAGTAGAACCAGAGCTATGAATTTTCAATATATAAGGTTCAAAATAGCACTTAAAAGCAAAAAAGGGCCAATCGAGGACATCTGGTCGTGCTAGACTGGAACAAAGTCAAAATTTAAGGTTGAACACGACAGAGTGCAGTTCAGATACACGAAGTGGATTGGGCCTGGTCAGTGTTTACCTTCGGACTTAGAACATTTTTGAAGAAAAAGTCTCTGAGAAGGTAGGAGTTCAGCAGGAAGTGTCCAAAGAGGGAGCTTCATCGTCAGATAGCCATGGAACGAATCTGCAGTGAAGATTTTTACCTTTGGATTTAGTCATCGAGATAGAAGTCGAAAATCTCCAGCGTGATGAAGCAAAAGGCTGTAGCCGAACACAGTTTTACAACGTCGGACACCCCTTTGGCAAAGGATCCCTGAAACGGATATGCTGCTGTGGAGAAGAACGTAACAGGAGAAGCCGCAAAGTTAGACCCGACCGGCAATGCACCTCGGACAGATAGGTGACAGGTTTGCCCCAGCTCCTCCTAATTCTCAAAACACTTTTTAACCAAATTTTTATCAACTCTTCAGTTTTGGAAATTGGGTCCAAGAGTGGATGGCAACCTCCTGGGTGGTAGGTGGGGGTTCAGGATGGAGGGAACCTGTTATGTCCCTGTGGCTCTGAACCAGGACCCAGTAAACTAAACCTTGGTGTTCCTTCTGGAAGTCCTGGGTGCAGGTGAAGGTACAGGGTTCAACAGCAGGGCTGCCCTCTCCTTTCAGGGTTCAGGGCAGGCGATGGGCAGCAAAGCAGCCCTTCAAGGCACAGCAGCAGACTGGTAAAGTACACAGGTCACAGCAGCAGTCAGCTCACTGAGATCCAGTAGATCCACAGGTCCAGTAGTGAACTGAAGAGTGGATCTGTGAGCCCTATTTTTATATCCTTGTGCCCTGCTATTAGAAGGTCAAAGAATTTTCCAGAAATAAGTTTCCAGAAAGGTTCTTTAATGCTTGGGAGTTTCCTGCCTCCCCTGCCTCCAAGATGGTTGCACTTACAATACAGGGTCATAAAGCCTATTGAGAGGAGTCAGGCCACAGCCTGTCCAAGTGCAAGTGGGGCTTTTCTCAGCTCCACCCCCAAACCTGTCAGTTGATGGGCCATTGAGGATGCTAATCCTACTACTGTGCAGGTACTAAAAAAGTGCCTGTACTCAGTACAGGCCCATTTAAAGCACTGCTGGTAGTGATGTACAAATGATTGTTAATAGATATTCTATAATCAGAGCTCTTCAGCATCGTCAAAGAACTCCCCAACCCCAAATCCTGCTCCATCGACCCCTCTCCTTCGCAAGACTCTGCGACTCCCTCACCACCTTTTTTCATCGCAAGGTCACGGACATCCACGGCAGCTTCAACTTCTCGACCCCCACGACCACTGCAGCCACCACTAACCCCAACGCACAAAGCCACACCAACCTCTTACTTACCTGGACCCACACCAACAACGAGGACACCATGAATACCATGACCACCATCCACTCCGGATCACCCTCCGACCCCTGCCCCCACCATGTCTTCAACAAAGTAAGCCACATCATCGCCCTGTTCAACTCCGTATGATCATCAACAGCTCCTTTGAGACCGCCACCTTCCCGGAGATTTGGAAACACACCGAAGTGAACGCCCTGCTAAAAAAAAACAAAGCAGACCCCGGAGACCTCAAGAACTACCGGCCCATCTCCCTCCTTCCCTTCCCGGTGAAGGTCATGGAGATCATCAACGTCCAACTGACCCGCTTCCTGGAGGACAACAACAAGCAAGACATCTCCAAATCCGGATTCCGTAAAAAAAACACAGCACCAAGACCGCACTCATCGCCGCAACCGACGACATCAGGACAATGCTCCACAAAGGCGAAACCTCTGCCCTCATCCTCCTAGACCTCTCAGCAGCCTTCGACACAGTCTCTCACCACACCCTCTGCACACGCCTCTACGACACTGGGATCTGGCACAAGGCCCTGGACTGCATCACATCCTTCTTCTCCGGTTGAACTCAGAGAGTCCGCCTCCCTCCTTTCCTGTCTGAAACCACCAAGACCATCTGCGGTGTTCCCCAAGGATTCTCCCTCAGCCCAACTCTTTTGAACATCTACATGGCTCCGCTCGCCAACATCGTCCAATCCCACAGCCTCAACATCGTCTCCTATGCAGACAACACCCAGCTGACCCTCTCACTCACCAAGGACCCTGCCACTGCAAAGACCAGTCTCCACGACGGACTTCCTGCCATCGCCAACTGGATGGAGAAGAGCTGCCTCAAACTGAACTTGGACAAGACTGAGATCCTCATCTTCGGCTCCAACTGCTCTGCATGGGATGACTCCTCGTGGCCAGCCACCCTAGGAACCACACCAACTCCCACCACCCACGCACGCAACCTAGGTTTCATCCTAGACTCATCGCTCACCATGACCCAGCAAATAATGCCGTCTCATCTTCTTGCTTCAACAACCTCTGCATGCTTCGCAAGACCTTCAAATGGATCCCCACTTAAACCAGAAGGACGGTCATTGATGCCCTCGTCAGCCCCAGACTGGACTACGGCAACAAGCTCTACGCTGGAAAAATGGCCAAGCTCCAGAAGAAACTGCAACATATACAGAACGCCTCTGCTCGCCTCATCCTCAACATTCCAAGCCACAACCACATCTCAGCCCACCTCAGAGACACTGGCTTCCCGTCAACAAGAGGATCACATTCAAACTCCTCATCCACGCCCACAAAGCTCTCCACAACGCAGGCCCTACCTACCTCAACGAGCGACTCACCTTCCAAGCTCCCATCTGCCAACTCCGCTCTGCCAACCTCGCCCTCGCCAACATTCCCCGCATCCATCGAACTAGAGCTGTCAGCAGATCCATTTTTCCACCTCGCCGCTAAGACCTGGAACTTCCTCCCCGTCCACCTACGACAGACTAGGACCTCCTGTCCTTCAGGAAACGCATCAAAACCTGGTTATTCGAGCAGTAGCAACCCTACCCCCCCAGCTCCTTGAGACCCTAACTGGTGAGTAGCGCGCTTTACAAGTGATTGAGCATCTTCATTGGTACAGGAGAAATAGTGCTATGTTTACCTTTTTCTGCAACAGCAGTCCTACTTCTGAGGCTGCAGTCTGGCCGAGGTCAGATAAAACTTCTGTTTTACTCTAACACAGATCTAATCAATCCGGCAGCTGCTATCATGCTGTTTTCAGCATCAGAGAAGCATCAGGGTTGTATGGAGGAAGCTAAACCAGTGCTCCTTTTTAGACTGGGGGACCTGTGCAATCCCCGGTTGTTTAACACAGTTGCTAGATAGGTTAGGGCAGAAGTGCGCATGTCGGGTTGGCTGTCACAAGACAGCCAATCCAACATGCTCACTCCACACTTTAGGGTGTCATCCCTGCTGCCTGCTAAGCTTACCAATCAGAGAATCACCCCCACCCTAACTCTCGCCGCAACACGCACATCATAATAAAATGGTAATGAGACCATTTCATTATTTAGTTGGTTTACTGCTGCACACGCAGCATTCAGGGCAATGCTTTTCTGCCCTAAAGGGGGAACCGCTGCTAGAAATACGTCTATCCACTCTTCCCATTCGATGCTGGGAGCAGTGGCGTAACAAAGGCCCCCACAGACCCTGTGGTGCTGGGTGTAGAGAGCCACCCGGGCTCGTCTATACTTTGTTGTTTGTACAGTGCGCGAGGGCAGCGCCAGGACGGAGGTTATAAAATAAAGTTGGGAGCTGCACTAGGCAGACTCCACATATGCAATAACCAGTGTCCGAGTGCTTATTCCTGTGGGCTCCCGCAGAGGGCCCATCTACACTGGCGACGAGCGGGAACAAAGATAAAAATAACATACATAAAGAGGGCGAAGAATAGAGCTCCAGTCAAGACACCCTGAGGAAGGGCGCCCGCTAACCCAACGGAGACCGTCGCTGTCTGGTCCCCGCCTCATCAACCAAGAGCGGTGCGGCGTGCGCACCGCAACCGCGACACCGCACGGGGGTGTGTGGCACCGGCGACACCCTACCGTCAGTTGGTGGTGTCCAGCCTGCATCGGCCATTCCGCTCGCCAGGTCGGGCGAAGGCCGAAGACTCTGCTGCGCTACACCGCTGGTCCGACGCTCGCAGTCCTGACGAGTCGGACGCGCTGGCAAACACCAATTACATGAGGGCCCAAGGAGCGCCCGTGGAGGTGACTGTTGACTGTATACGGCCATGCGTGTCCTAGCGCGCTTTCATCTAGAAGAGGTGAGAGAACCCCAGGAGCGTCCATTGCATGCCTGCAGGGGAAGGTGTGGCCATGTGGTTGATCCAGCAGCACCCAAGACCAAGCCCCAACACGGTTGGGAGAGCTGGTAACCCAGAAAATAGAAATACAGCACAGAGGCTAGCTAACACAACAAGCTGCCCACCAACAGCAAAAGATAGCCCACCTGACCTGAACCTGGGGCCTGGCCACATAAACCCTTTTTGAGGTGAGCGCCAAGACAGTGGGAGAGGAACAATCAACAGCAACGTAGAACAGTCCTGCATGCATCTACTTCTACAATAAATAGCAGCATGAGTGCACCGCAGCAGGAGAATGTGCAGCATCCAGCGCCTGTCCATACCAACGCACACCCATCAGTTACCGCACTGCCCCCTTTCAGGCAACTAATAGACCCGGCCGTGGCGGCGCCAAGATGGCGCCTGTGGTGAAATCGCTTAGACAATTATTTCTGCGCCACAAGAGAAACCGATGGAGCGGTGCGCAGGTCCCAGATGTTACTAATGGGTGGCGACGAACTCCAAGAGCTGTTTGATTCACTCCCGGACACCGGTGACAGAACGGATTACGACGCTGCTGTGGCCGCCCTGAACAAACACTTTGACCCTCAACTAAACCCCGATTACGAACGTTTCAAACTACGACAGGTCCAGCAACCGGACGTTGAATCAGTTGACATGTTTTACGCCTGACTCAGGAAGCTAGCCAGCACATGTGTGGGCATAAACCAACAAGAGGAGATCAGAGCCCAGATCATTCAGGGGTGCCGGTCCAACATGCTGAGGAAGTTGATTTTGCGCCAGCCAGGTATTTCCCTAGACGAGATACTGATCTTGGCACGCTCTCACGAACTGTCAGCCGTATGAGCAGATGCAATAGCGGCGGCGCAAGGACAATCCATGTCAGCCGCGTCTGCAGTGTATCCGACCCAAGTGAAGGAGGTGCAGCTGGACGCCATACAACCCCCCCAACCATCAGGGTGTCAACCACCCACCTTCACACCAGACGAACGGGTGTGTGGAAGCTGTAGTTACGAGCACAAGTCGCGATGAGGTGCCCGGCAAGAGGTCAATCATGCAACAGGCGTGGTAAAAGCAACCACTTTGCAAAAATGTGCAGGTCAGGAAGAAGTCGGCAGGGGGAGTCAAAGGGAAAAGAGGCCAGGATCAAGAATGTAACCACCGAAGACGACGCTACCAGGGAGCAGGCAATCACCAGGATGCCCGTTCTTCAGGAAGACAAAGAAGAGGTCATCTTCGTTATCTCGTTTACTGGTTGGAGACAACAGAATAGGCAATCCCCCCATGAGTACAGTGAGGATCAATGACACGCCAGCAACGGTGCTCATAGATACGGGGGCATCAGTCAACGTAATGGACGATACCATGTTTCGACAGCTGACCCCCATGCCACAGCTAACCCCAAGCACCACCAAGATATATACTTATGGAGGACGAGACCCACTTCCCCTGAGGGGCACAGTGGAGTTGTCTGTGACCAGTGGGGAGCTCTCAACACATGCGAGGTTCTACATAGTAACAGGAGATGGAGGCACCCTGCTGGGATGTCACACGGCGGAAGACCTAGAACTGGTGTTCTTCGCGCGTCAAGTGCACGACTCTCATACAGTATTGAAGGCCTCCTCAGTGAATTCCCACAGCTCTTTGAAGGGCTAGGCAGATTGAGGGGAAAGTGCGTCACCCCGGTTGCGCTATGGCACCGCCGTGTGCCCTTCCACCTTCGACCGGCAGTGGAGAAAGAACTGCAGCTGCTTGAAGACCAAGGAGTAATAGAAAAGGTGGAAGGGGCCAACCCGTGGGTTTCGCCCTTGGTAATAGCACCAAAACCCAAACAGCCTGGAGCCATTCGTCTATGCGTCAACATGCGCCTACCAAACCGAGCCATTCAACACATAACACCCACCATGGACAATATAATAGCAGACCTCAATGGAGCACAGTGGTTCTCCAAGTTAGATCTAAACTCTGGTTATCACCAGCTGGAGCTAGATCCCGACAGCCGGAACATCACCACCTTCTCGACACATGTAGGGCTCAGACGCTACAAGAGACTGACTTTTGGGGTATCCTCAGCAGCCAAAGTGTTCCAGAACTCCATTAAGGAAACACTGTTGGGATTGTCGGGGGTCATCAATCTGAGCGATGACATTTTGATATACCCTAAGACGTGAGAAGAGCACCATCGACATCTGAGGGCCAGCCTACAGAGACTAGCAGACGCAGGCCTCACGCTCCACAAAAATAAATGTGCATTCTACCGGACATCCATAGAATTCTTTGGATACGTTTTCTCAAAGGAAGGTCTGCAGGTGGACCCGCGCAAGGCAGACACCATTCGCCATGCCCGCTCCCTCAGAACGCCACCGAAGTCAGGAGCTTCCTGTTCATAACCTTCCCTCATACATCAGGGACACTAAAGACTTGTTGTGCCAGATAAAGGACGTAGAATGGACAGAGGACTGTTCTTTTGTTACCCTTGATGTGAACTCCCTCTACACATCTATACCCCTTGAACAGGGTTTGGAATCCTTAACTCTGGCTCTCTCCAGTAGGGACGCCACTTTATATGAACACACCAAAATGCTTATAGACCTGACCAAATTAGTTCTGGTCAACAATGTTTTTTTATATGAAGGAGTCTGGTACAGACAATCCCAAGGGGTGGCAATGGGCTCCAAATTTTCACCCTCATACAGGTTCATATACCAACCTGTACATGGGTCAATTCGAAAAATACCATCTCTGGCTCAAGTGCCCTAGTAGTATCACACAACACATCCTTTTCTGGGGCAGATACATCAACAACATCCTGGCTATCTGGAAAGGCAACAGGCAGGACCTAGACAAACTCTTGGATCACTTAAACACTAATGAACACAATCTGACTTTTACTCACAAGATGGACAAGGATCACATTGAGCTCTTGGACTTGCTCCTATATATTTGAGACAACAGGATCTCATCCTGGATCTAGAGGAAACCGACTGCATGCAATGCCATCTTACATGTCCATAGTGCACACACTAACTCCCAAACCAGGGCTATTCCCCTATAGGGAAATGATCAGGACCAGACGTAACTGCAGTGACGGTGACATTTTCAAACAGGAGATTGACCTACTGACTAAACGGTTTGCGTACCGGGGTTACCCACCAACTACCATTAACTCAGCTCTCAATCATGCATGTTCTAAACAACGAGATACCTTACTTATCAGAGGCCGGAGGAAACCAAGTAAGGCCCCCAGGGGGAGGGTCTCCTTTATTACTAAATACAGTCCTATCAGTGGGGTGGTATTTCGAATACTTAAGAAACATTGGCATCTACTACTCTTGGACTCCAAATTGGGGACGCTCATTGGACAAACACCGTCCATCACACACAGTAGGGGACGCACACTTCGGAGTATTCTATGCCCTATCTTTCTAACACCTCCTCCCCCCCCCCCCACATCAGTATGGCTACCTAGTAAACCGGCTGGTTTCTATTAATGTGGGAACTGTATCTCCTGCCAGTTTGCACTGAATAAGACCATGTCCTTCTCTTTCAACAATACAACCACATTTCTAGTGAAGGAGTTTATTAATTGCAACACTAGGCACATGGTGTATGTCATCATATGTGTGTGTGGTCTTATATACGTTGGCAGCACCATATGCCCCCTGAAGGAACGTATACAGGAGCACATCAGGGCTGTAAGGAATGTCACTCATAACTACCCACTAGCTGTACATTTTGCCTCCACACACACAGAGTCATACATCCCTAAAATTTGATTTTTCGGCCTCAAACACATCACTCCATCCCCTAGAGGGGGAAACAGGACCAAGGAATTACAAAAATGCGAGGCCAGATGGATCATCCAGCTACGGGCTGTCGACAAGGGTCTCAATACGGACAATGAACTACATGTGTTTCTCACTTAAATTTTACCACCATACACCGTACATTGCCCGTACTTTCTCTTGTTCACCTCGACCGTTGTGGTATCTGTTTTTTTATATAAGTGGCATAGTAGGGACACATTTCTACTGTTTCTCAATGACCAAGTTTGTAGCTGTTACAGTTGCTCCACTTATATGTGTAGTACACTACAGACACCTTACCACATTTGCACCATTACTGTACGTTATGTCTAGATATTACAGTTACCTATACGATTCCTCATCAATTGATTTTCACACTTATATGATTGCCTTATTATGTACAGCACACTCTGAACTGTAATCTTGTATTAGCAGTACTGATTATATTTTATGTATTTTATATTTTATGTGTAGTGCTTTATCTACATATCCAACTTGTACGTATTCTCTATATGCATCCAATTGGTTGTTTACATGTCTCTCCGTAACTTCTCTTCAAGATCAGGATGTGATTACATATCCTGTATACATTATACTTGTGCCTCCTGAGTTTAAATGTTTGCACAGTGGTTTCACCTAACTCTAGTTATGCCTTGATTGGTATATTCACAACCAATCAATGTCCGTGTTTTTTGCGCATCTTCGCCATCAGAAACATTGATCTGGTTGCCTTTCTACTTTTAACTTTGCATCTTTACCCCTACGCAGCGACTACCTTGACCCTTAGGCTCTACTGTGCTCTACCTTCTATGGGTTTCCTTACAGTTTTTTCTATTCAACCAACATGGCTGCCATTAACTCCCTTTGCTAAGCTTTGGGGGTTCTCGGACTACCCCCTGGGGGCCATCCTTCAATGACGCTCATCCTTTCTTTTTCTTTTTTCTCTACTTAAACACTCTGCTGACTCACAGCCTACGGGCGACATACAGGACGGACAGACCTATTCACTGTTTTTGTATCAGTAAGTTTAAACTTAAACTCCCTTCGGCTCTACGCCCACTGGGGGGGCACACCACGGTGTGTTTTCTATTATATCCACGTAGACCTAGGCACCTGTTATCTCCTTACCTACACTGCGCCAATGGCGGCCCCCGACTTCCGACCCTAATGTCTTTTACGTTTATTTACCTTTACTTTTGTTTTGTAACTCCGGGCACTGACATAGATTGCTCTTTAATCCACCGTTAATGTTTTTGTACATGTGCGCTGTTTATACATTCACCAAGCACTTCAACAACCTCCGTTAACGCACCTTATCACCTGCTTTAACATCGACACCACAAGGGTAATCTTGTGAGCTTATTGTAAATTCTGACCCTCTCCCGGCCTTCCACTTTTGCTCACCTGACCTTACGGGTCAATTATTCTGTGCCGCGTTAACAAGACGGGCAACCAGCTCACCATCTCGCCATGATTTGCACTACTTGGCAGTTAATAGTTTCTATCGCGCACGTTAATGTTCGCGTTACGAACACGCTCCATTTCTTTTGTGCACCTCATCACTATATATGGTACTTGTGTAACCATGACTTTTACTAGTACAACTTCTACAGAATTACCTTCACTCCCTTTGGGACTTACCAGGGTCCGTGCCTCCCCATACATTCGGGACTCTATACGTAGTTTATTCCAATTTACCACTACCAAGACCATTCTACTATCTACGGGATACGGATTCATATCCAATTTCATCCATTACAGGTGCTCCCTTTTTTTCTTTTCTCACGTTTTGGATTTCTTTATTTTTCTTTACCCTTTCCTCTACTTACCACATTACATCCTATTCTCACCTTTCCCCGCACATAACTCTACATTCTTTCTTTTTTCTTTTCCCTCTTAACTCTCTAGCACTCCCCAGGTACGTTTCATACGTGATCTTGGTCGTTACCGCTCCTTACACAACCTATATAGTTAGGCGTTACAAACAACTTTTTACTCTCTTGTGTATATTTGTAATCAATTACTTATCAATATTTGTACAACGTTTCACAGGCTGACATGTTTAAGATTTCACTTTTGAATATTCAGTTTTGGATTTTCACTTGGTAATTGGACATAAAATATTGGTTCACATGTGTGGTTTAGACTTAAACCTTTGGTTTCAGATGTCACTTACATACACGTTTTATTTGCCATGTCTTTTGCACGTTTGCACCTGTGGTTGTTCGTTCAAAGTACTTTGTTCCAGAATACTCTGACATTTCACCTAAACAATTACTGTATGTACTTTTACAGCCTTGATAAAGTCACAGGCATGACGAAACACGTGTTGGCTGTGCCCAATCTTGGACCATACTGTGGATTTACAATCCTAATTAAAAAAAACACTGGAACATAAGAAGAACTGTGAATTGCTTTCTTTCAGATCTACTAAATTAAATTATGTTTTTGTACTTTATCTGAGAAATACGCTATTTGAGTGCGGTGGTTCTGTTCTTTAGCTTCCTGGGGATGGTGACATATTGTGGCAGATTTATACCTCAGTTAGCTACCATGGCAGAGCCTCTCCGCCAGCTCACCAAGGTAACGCACCGGTGGGAATGGAGCCCAGCTGCGGACAAGGTGTTCTCAGATGTGAAAGCGGCGCTGCTATACAAATCTACCATGGCCTACTTCAACCCTCATAAAAGAACGGAAGTAGTGGTGGACGCTAGCCCGGTGGGGCTAGGAGCTGTTCTTTTACCGGAGCAGCGTCATCAAGAGTGGACTCCGGTCGCATATGCCATCAAAGCGTTGTCAGCTGTCGAGACCCGCTACGCTCAGATTGAGCGGGAGGCATTGGCGATCCGATGGATGTTCAAGCACTTCCATATATACATTTATGGACACGAGTTCCAAGTGGTGACAGACCACAAGCCTCTAGTCTCATTATTCGCAGGAAGCATGTGTTTGGCACCACCGAGGATTGAACGATAGGCTGTCCTCCTCCAACCCTACCAGTTCAATGTCGTCTACCGACCGGGGGTAAACAACCCAGCCGACTATCTGTCCAGACACCCATCAACCAAGACACCTGAAGGATCCCACAAACGAGATGAGGAGAGCACGGAAGTATTTGTGAGAATGGTCATCCAGTCCCCCTGTCCCAATGCCTTAACGGTTGTGGAGATTGTAAAAGCCACGGAAACAGATGCGGTGCTGGACCAGGTCAAAGTAGCACTCAAGAGCAGACGGTGGAAACATTTCCTAGGGAACACAAAGTTGTGTGGCCCGAACAACAAGGAAGCTATGCAAGGAATGTGGAAAGTACGGGACGAACTGTCTACGGGTAGCAAAGGCCTGGTTCTTTGGGGAAGAAGGATAGTGCTTCCTCAGAGCCTGTGGACTTGAGTGGTGGAGCTAGCCCATCAAGGTCACCAGGGCGCGGCCAAGACAAAGGCAAGGCTTTGTGCCAAGGTGTGGCATGGACGCCAAATTTGATGCCATGGTCAGGAGTTGTCACTCGTGCATCATCACATCAGAAGAACCGCCTGGTTGCCCGGTAATCACTGAACCTCCCAGCCAGAAGCCAGGGTCAAAACTGAGTATGGACTTTGGGAGCTTCCTGGATGGAAGGCTGACCGCAGTCTTGATGGATGCTTACATCAAATTTCCTATTGTGGAGATCGTAACATCCACCTCGTTTGAAAATGTAAGGCCAGTGCTTGACAAGACATTCGCGACGTTTGGGCTCCCAGAAGAAGTCAGAACGGGCAATGGGCCTCCCTCTTACGGGCAAGAGTTTAGGTCATATCTGGACAGTCTGGCGATACGCCACCGTAAGATTATGCCGTTTTGGCCCCAGGCCAATGGTAACGTACAGAGATTTATGAGAACTCTAAATCGTGCACTGAGGATTGGTGTGGAGCGAAAAGAAGATGGTGAGCAATGCCTGCATCAGTTCCTAAGCGCGTATCGGCAGGCTCCCCACAGCACGACTGGGTGCACCCCAGCCACGCTGCTGTTCAAGGTTCCTCCACGGGACTGTATCCCGGCCGATCCACACTGGGAGTCCCCAGAGCTGGATGTGGAAGCTACCCAAGGGCGCCGGCAACGAACAAATCGAAAGGCCAGCGAAAGGAGGCGGGCCCGCTGTTGCGACTTTCAGGAAGGTGATCGGGTAGTTGTGAAGAGTCGTAGGGCAGGAGGAAAATTCCAGATGCCGTTTGAGCCAGAGGCCTGGGAAGTAGTGCCCGTTTGAGGCTCTATGCTAACAGCCGCTCGAGGCGAACGGCGAGTGACCAGGAATGCCCTGCATTTTAAAAAAGCTGGTGCCCTGCCCACATCCGATTATGAGGAAGAAGAAGGAGGGAACGCATATGCTCCGAGAAGCAGAGACAATGGAATGGAGGACATTCCTGGAGGGTGTCCCTCTGCTAGGTCCAGCCCATCTGGTGACCGGAACACTGGGAGCACACTCAGTCGGAGTGAAAGGTATCATCTCCGACCCAACCCAATGCCGAACAGTCAGCTGAAAGACTTTGTCTGTTGAAGACAGCCCCCTGTGTACTGTACTCGCTCCTGTGGACGTCGACCTGTGAACCAGCGTGGGTGCCGAGAGGTGGCGAACGTGGCTACAGTAGAGAGCCGGGAGGGCGTAAGGAAGTGTCATTGTTACCTATGGTTTGTGACTCAAGTTAGACATGTCTCGTATTTTGCTTCGTATCTTCCTTCTCCCTCTCTTCTTTCTTTTGTCTATCTATCTTGTTTTCCTTCTTTTGTTTTCTTTGATTAGAAACATGGGAGGGATGTAGAGAGCCACCCGGGCTCTTCTATACTTTGTTGCTTGTACAGTGCGCGAAGGCGGCGCCGGGACGGAGGTTATAAAATAAAGTTGGGAGCCTAGGCTCCCTAGGCAGACTCCACGTGTGCAATAACCAGTGTCCAAGCGCTTATTCTTGTGGGCTCCCGCAGCGGGCCATCTACACTGGGCAGCCTCGAGTTCCAGGGCGCCCCCTCAGCACAGTACACTGTGCACTGGGAGCAGGCCCCTGACTGGGTCCAGGGGGCCCCTCCAGGTACTTTGCAGGGGGGACCTCTCAAGTTTCATTTGGTCACTGGGTGGGAGTTCCAGGAGGATTAAGGAAATTTAGTGGCAGAAGTATTCAGTGTGAAGAGGCCATGGTGCCCTGTGTATTGGTGAACTTGGTCAGCTATGTAAGAATTCACTTTAAATACATTACTTATTGAAAATAAGGAACTTTGATGTGGTATAGTGTGTGATATTAATTTTCAATGCCGCGGTAGAATAATAAAAAATGAAAACTGTAATAATGCCAGCAGTGCAGAAAAACGTTAAACATCCAGTAGGTGGAGCTGAGGTCCCACAAATAAAAATCAACACGACTAAAAAGGTAAAGGGAATAAACCTGAGAAAGAAGTGGTTGGACGGTATGAGAGTATTCCTTTGCATTTTCCTGGTTGTAAAACCGTTTTTAAGCTCACATGTATGAAGAATTACGAGTGGTGTCACCGGAGAAGGCTTGTCGCTGTAGGCTGAGATCTTGTTGTCTTTTTAACATTCTGTTCGAGTGAACGTTAATCCGATATACACATATTACTTGATTGGAAATGGAAAAATAATTTCAGTGAAGTAGCTTTGTGTCACGGAACCCTTACGGTTGAGGCGATACATAAGGCGGTTAAGACAAAGCATTTCTGGCAGAAGTGGCGGGTTGAGATTGCTCTGTCTAAGCCTGCTGATATTTTCCGTTCGTATAACCGCACAACTCATTGACCACTCTGTTGTAATGAAAAGCTGCTGTCCAGATGAGCTTCTTTCTTTGGAGACAGGCTTCAGAAGTGCGTCGAAGAGGCCAGCTGGGCTTCGACTGACTTCAAAAGCACGGATCGTAACACAACATTATATACGCGGGCATCCTAAGCTAGTTTAAAGCTACAATACTTTCTCTTCTGCATCTTAGTCTGAAACCCTGCCAAGTACCACGCATCGGGGGTTAGATGAACGCATTTTAGTGCAGGTGAGCGCACCACAGCATTAAAATGCATTCGTTACTCATTACAGCCCCATTGGGCCACCCCATAGCTCACACTCAACAAGGGTTTGTATTATTGAAAAGCCTATGTGCCAAACCTGCTTCCTCTGCCTTGCTTCTGCGCTGTTGGTGCTACTCAGAGACTGACACAATGAACTATCTTACTAAGTAACAAAATCATTCATCCATGACACAGAACCGCGCCGGCGCTCTGGTACATGTGATGTGTCAGCGAAGCTTTCGCTTACATGAGCACGTTTATCCTGGGTGGTGCCTTGCCTGTTTCATTTTCGGCACAGGCACCACTCCACTGGTTACCGCAGGTAGCATTTTGGCTCATGCATATACTGAGGCTGTGAAGGGCAGCTTTGTTTTTTCATCGTTATGCCAACAAGATCAGAAAAGTGAGGCTCCTCTGCCCTGTGACCCCTCGCAGTGCTCTCTGTACCATGGGGAGGGTCATGCTTGCGGAATCATATTTTCCTGGCAGCCTTCTCGGTCTCAAGTCCTTCAGGCCGAGTTGCTGCCCTCTTCAGCCCTTGCACAAACCTGGACAGATATTGCTGCTGGAGGCGGATGTTGCAATGCATTACTTCTCAGGGGGCTATAGTCACAGCTTGGGTGACCGTCCCCTGAGTAACAGGTGAGTGTGCTCTTGCAGAGGCGTAAGAAACAGGGGCGGCTCCTCCATTAGGGCATCAGCCCCTCCCCCCTCTGCCAGCAGCGGCAGCTGCAAAACCTTTAAAAGGAAAGGATAATAAACTTTGTTTATTATCCTTTTCTTTTAAAGGGAGGAGTCCAGGGGGTGAAGGGCAGCAAGGGGGAGTGCTCAGCAATCCCCCTCAGAGCACTCACATGTTTGTCCGCCTGTCTCGGGCCGACAAAACACACATGCGTGGTAGGTATGCTTGAGAGAGCCTGCAAGCTTGATTGGCCACAGGGCAGGCTGGGAGGCTGTGCCTGCAGCAGTGATGAGGGACAGAGGAGCGCACGTGGCGGAGGAGGTAAGTGTTTTTCTTTTTTTTTTAAATCATATTTATTTACACCCCGACACGTGCCGCCCCTTCTCATTGTCGCAAGCCGCAACTGGTAAGAAACTGGGAACTCGTTTTTCAGCATGTGACAATTTAAATTTGTTTAGATACACAGTTTGCCAATTTCACTATTCTACTACACGAAACAACAGCTGCACAAACACATAAGAAAAGGGTGTGGCCTTACTGCCAGAAATGCCGACCTTGGAACTGTGGAGCCAGCTTCTCGGCGTCCGCCTAACATTCTGTGATTCTGAGTAAATCACTGAGGACCTCATTAAGACTTTGGCAGTCTTTTCGGCAAACCGCTGTGGCGGCGGCCGCCAAAAGACTGACATGTTGGGGATAATCTGACTGCGCATTACATCTCACACCTTGAAGAATGCCAAAAAACAGCCACAAATCCGACACCGCCAGAACATTGGTGGGCGGTAAACAGGCGGTTCCACCACCAACACCGTCATCCCGACACAATTCCTCCTACCAAATTACGAGTCACGAATCAGCACAGCAATTTTTACACAGCGAAAAATCATTGGCAGTGTGAAACACCGTGCTCAGAATGCACCACAGTCAGATTGAATAGTTTGAAAATCCCTTACCTGACAAACATACACACACAAGACACACCTACTCACAACACTATACAACACATCCCAACACAACCCACAATCCTTTGCTACAAAATCGACTTACAGGTACACATAGAGCAGGCAACTACACACATATAGCACTGTTACACCACAGGCACAGATAAACATCCTACCCAGCACACACAACACAACTGCAGCACGAACACAAAACACACATAATGAGGATACACACACATCACAGGCTTCCATCACCCACTATGCACCACCCACACCCCATCAATCACCACACAGTGCACCCTTACACACACACAACACCCCCTCCGTCCCACAACACAATCATCATCATATTCCCACAAAAGCACCCAGGGTGCACAGATGATGAGTGGAGGGTCATGGTGGATGAAATCATCAGGGTAGAGCCACAACTGTTTGGAGAACAGGTCCAGCAAACCTCGATTGCCAGGAAAATAGAGTTGTGTCAGAGAATGGTTGACAGGGTCAACTCAGTAGGCAACCATACAGGTACAAGGGAGGACATCAGGAAGAGGTGGAATGACCTATGGGGAACCAGATCGCCGTGCACAAGACTGGCGGTAGGCCCCCACATCCTCCCCCACAGTTCACATCTTGGGAGGAGAAGGTCTTGAACATACTGTATCCCAGGGGCTGATTGGAATACCTGGTGGACTGGTCTCTGGTAAGTGCACACAACCTCCATGTCACAAAACTGTCCTGTATTGCATGCTTCCTCACCACCCAAATTATCCCCAATGTACTGCATGTCTCATTAGACATCTCACCTATCTATCTACCTAATGCCCCTCTCCTGCATGCCACACCTCCACCCAGCCCAATTGCCCACGCAGCCCTTGGCAAAAGCACAGGTATCATGGGCTAAAGCTAACACTACGACTCCCACAATGCACAAGCCCATCTACCTGAATACCTGGAATGTGCACATCAGCTCACATCCCTTGCATGAATGTCATTTTGACTAGCCATACTAACTAGAAGTTATGACAGAGGACCACAACATGACAATGACAGCAATACAATTGAACAATACAATGCCAAACAAGGCCAAACATAGTAGCAAAACTGTGACTTATCCAATTAGTCACTAATCAGGATCCACAACCCAGCAAGTCAGCCACCATAGCATAGTATGTCAGATGGCAGACACCATGCACATCCACAGCATGCAGGGATAGCTGATTTAACCATGCATACTCCAATACCATTCACCCACTGGAGCACCATGCTGCTATGTCCAGCCTTCTACCACTCACAATGACAAGGGCTGAATAGTCACCAGATAACAGTGCAGAACAGTCATGTGAACTATCAGTTTGTACCAGTACCCATCCACACAGCCAGATGTACTAAACCTGAATGACACCCTCCTAAATGGAGTATGGAAAGTATGCCACACACCACTACCTAATACCAATGGTAAGCTGGGCAGCATCTGTCATTGCCATTGCTGGGAATCATGTCAAGCCACTGTATGCATATGATAAAGAGTGAACCAAACACATCTTTACATGTAACTCCCTCTCTCACTCCATCCACAGGTACCCCTGCCAGTGCCACCATGGAGAGGATACCAGAGACTGCCAGCCCACCACAGGATGAAGGCCCCAGTGAGGACAACATGCCTGGATGTCTGGACACTGACGACCTATCTGGCCTATCTGGGACACCTGGTCAGTCTATCACTCCCTGCCTCACCCTGCCCACAACAATCCCCCCAAACCCGGTGGACTCAACATCACAGCCCATCCTTCTTCCCCAAACCTGTGTCCCAAGGACAGATCTAACTACTGTGTGCCCCCACATTACAGGGACCTGAGTCGACCCCTCACACCCCAGACAATGAAGGCCCTGTGAACACTGGGAGTGGCCACAGGCACACGGGGCAGAGGGCATGGTAGGGAAGCTGTGGGCCAGAGGATGGGACCCCCAAGGAACTGCACTGAACAAGCTACCATCTCCCAGGTCCTGGGAGCATACCAACAATCCCAGGACAGGATAAGCCAGATCATAACCATGTTGGGGGAAAACCAAAGGCTGTTGAGGGAATACCACCAGGAGGTCATGCAGCAGTGGCAGGCCCACAGTGTAACCATGGCCTCCATTGCAGAGGTGCTGAGCGATATCAACACCCCCTGTGTGCTTCCTCCATCCACCAGAAGGCCCCTTTCCGCTACCAACATAACACCACACTCATCGACATCAGCAGTAGCCAGCGGAATAGAGGCCCTGCCAGGGGAACCACAGTCCTCAGACACCCCTCCCTCTGCAGCTGGTGAACCCCCCGACAATGTAGACGTCAATTCAGACATCCGGCTGGAACAGATGGCAAGACCACACCCACTGCCAGGAAGTGACCCTCACCTGATTTGTCTCCCTTGTGTGCCACTGAGACACCCTGTTGACTGTTCAATGGCATAACCCCATCTTCTCATTGGCAATTGGACTCTGGACCTGTGCAACCAACAGCTGTACCACCTACTCTGATGATTTCATCTACCATGACCCCACTCATCTCCTCTTGGACAATGTGTGCACCATATTTGTTTGTTACCATATCAATATATGCACGATAAACACCAATGGAACACAGCTAATGTATAAGTG
Source organism: Pleurodeles waltl (assembly GCF_031143425.1). Taxonomy (NCBI): domain Eukaryota; kingdom Metazoa; phylum Chordata; class Amphibia; order Caudata; family Salamandridae; genus Pleurodeles; species Pleurodeles waltl. The sequence goes on along the minus strand of NC_090445.1, from coordinate 447,869,829 downwards.
TCTTTATTACAACATCAACAAAAGAATTGATTGCCATATGTGAGATGGCTATGCATACCCAACTCCAACAGCCAGAGTGATGGACAGGAGAGGGAGGCATCCTCAGCAGGAGACACATTGCATAAGATATGTTCCAAGACACAAGTCAGACAATCCACAATCCCGAGCCACATAGGATTATAGTCAGCATGCAAACCTGCAAAAAGACAATTACAGAGAGTACCATCTGAATGGAATGTATGGAACCACACAAAGCACATATGCAGCATATAGAGTTCGTCCCCAGTGTAGATTACCACTTAAACAGGGTCCCCCAGAGATTACCTATACAAAACCAGTCACAGTATATTCATTATGTAGCACTATAGCTTGCATCTGTCATTTACAACTCTCAATCCTCTAACCATTCAGCTTTGGCTAGTGACTATAAAAGCCCAAGCCGTTGTTAGCAGAGGCACATGTATCCTTAACACAGTCAGTAGGTGGAATGACATGTCTGGAGGAGAATGCAGCACACATTGCCCATTACTGATCTGTACACTGGAGATTAAAATCAAGGACACTTCAGTAGGTACACATGTTAGATATGAGAAATAGTAACTGTGCACATGACATAAAAACAGTCTTCTCCCCGAGCACATGCATAGGGATTGGACCACATGACACCTCCACCGATGAGTTAACTCTGGAGGACCATTGCCAGCATTTCATGTGGACATTCAACACTTGTCAAACCAAAATCACCATTCCTCTACATCACTGGAAGTATTGATTGATGAGCGCAGTCCTAGAATCAGCTGCACCTTCATCTTCTGCCTCCTTGTCACTTGCCATTTCAGCATTACCAGCCACTGGTCCAGCTGCCTCACCCTCATCAGCTAGCAATGGTATCTGGGGTCTCATGTGGCGCATGCAGCAGGCTACAACTATCTGGCATACCTTTTGGGATGAGTAGAGGAGGGCACCTCCAGATAGGTCCAGACACCTGAATCTGGTTTTCAGGAGGCTAAATGTCCTTTCTATTACACGCATTATCCTCCAGTGGGCCTCATTGAAACAGACTTCCCCATTTGTGGCAGGTTACCTAACTGGTGTCAGCAGCCAGGGAAGGTTAGGATAGCCAGTGGCACCTGTGTGTGAAAATGTAGGACCAGTGACATAACAGCTACAAGGGAGAATAAGATGACAGATGCAACTACAGTGAACCACATTCAATTGGATACATACCAATGAACCAGACCCTCTCTGTGTGTAGTCATGCCATTATGTGTGGGACATTGCTGTTCCTCAAAATGAAGGAGTCATGTACAGATCCAGGAAACTTGGCTGTGAACTGTGAGATATACTGGTCTGCCAGACACACCAGCTGAACATTAAGGGAGTGACAGTTCTTCCTATTCCTATACACGTGTTCATTAGCACTAGGAGGAACCAGAGCTATATGGGTGCCATCAATGGCCCCTATCACATGAGGGCTATGTCCCATATCATAAAAGTTTGCCTTCACATAGGCTAAATCTGCACATTGGGGGAACCTGATGTAGCTGTCCAGGTGTTTCAACAAAGCACTCAGTACAGTGTTCAACACCACATTGTACGTTGGCTGTTACATCCTTGCTGCCAAACCCACTGTATTCTGAAAGGAGCCCGTGGCAAGAAAGTTTAGCACTCACAGGACTTGTACTGTGGAAGGGATGGAATAGGGATTGTGTATGGCTGGCAACAGAGCAGGCTCCAACTGTGTAAATAGATTCATGATGTCAGCTGATTCTGACGATAGGCTTGTATGATATGCCTGTCCTCCAGGGTTGGGAGGTCAACTAGTGGACGGTACACAGGTGGTTGTCTCAATCTACTCACAGCATCAAATCTAGGTAGAGAGGAGAGAATGTACCTTGAGAAAGGACTACACACATGTAAGCTGAACCTTTCAAAATTAGCACACACCTAACACTGTCGGACATATACGTAAATGGGCATGTAGATATAATTTGTACACCAGCCTTGCAGTACAATGCTGAACATGTAAGTCGTTTAGGACACATTTCACATGTGTCACCACTACAATGATGGCACAGCATGGGGTTATTCTCCAGTTTGTCCTAATATGTATATGGCACACATAAACTGGCACATCAATGGATGAGATGTGCACAGAATTGTAGCTGCCTGTCCTGCAGCACTGGACAGATGGAAGTGACCTAAGTCTGCCAGCGTATGATGTCATGGCGGTAGGCAGTTGCTCCCGCTGTGCAACTTGTCATTGGTTAATATTGCTGCCTATGAGGGATGACCTGAGACGCTGGGCCCGGAAGACCACAGAGGCCCAGCTGGAGATGTCCTCCCAACGAGGAGGAGGTGCCCGTTGGACCCTGACCCCCTCTAATGGCTTGCATATTGGCGGTGGCCTACCCTGAAGTGGATGGGCATTTGAGGGCAGCACAGCAGCCACAAGAGGTTAAGTACTGACTGTAACCTAGGACTTACATAGAGTATATGGGATTAGCTGCCTAACTGTGGCTATAGTGAAAATGTAGTCAATGCTACATGAAAACAGACTTAGGGGTAATAGGTAGTAACCACCCGGCTGGAGCATTAGCTATAGATGTGTCTTGATGGTTTGCTGTCAGTGGATGCACTTCTCCCATATCCAGTATTCTCCATGTCTGCATTGTGGAGTTGGTCTAATCAGACTGGCATATGTGTGACTCCATCCTGCCCTTACTATGGAGGTGAGCTTGTGTACCCCCTAGCCATTGGGTATGATCTGTAACATCCCTCAGCATTTGGGCATTTGTGGCTCTAAGGTGTCAGTTCTCTCCCATACGTATAGCACACCAGTATATGCAACAGTGTGACTCTGCTTTTATCATAGGGACAAAAGTGATCAGGCACTGGTAATGATGTTTACTTCTTGTGAGTCAGTCATTACATTTCCACCACACATATGGCTTGTGTATGACTAGACTAATGGCTTGGCACTTGTATCCCCATATATTGGGGATCTTCTATCTATTGGATATGTGAAGGTTAGTCAAGTAGGCTCATTTGTAATGTAGATTGGAAATGGTCTGATTGCAAACATCATGCATTTGTAAGTACTAGGCCTGTGGGGATGAAACATTCAAACACAATGGGATGGTACTAGAGGTTGTAAGTGCCTACACAGACCCCTTCATTCACAATGTGTAGTGAAAATACCATGCATGCCAATGCCCTAGCAGTTACAGTGCTACATAGCTTATTGTCTGCCTGCATCATGTCCCAATTGTTGCTTGGGGGCATATCTGATGAAGGGTGTACATGTCAGCTAGCTGTGGCCTCACTGAAGTGGGTGATTAGGACAGGACTGGGTATTGTATTACTAATGATATGTTGATGTGAGATGAATGTTACATTTCCACTGCTGAGACAGCCCTCTGTAGTAGTGTGATGTGTTGTCAGTGCTAAGGTGGGGCTGTTGGGCCATGTATGCATATTGCAACCATGTATTGAGCGTCAAAGAAGTGTGTTGTCAGGACTTAGATACAGGTAATCGCTAGTTAGTAATGGTGTGATTGAGGGTGGTGTTATGATTTTATGAAGTCCTACTGGTGAAAATGCATGTGTGGTGGTTTTGTCTGTGGACTATGATGTCATGTGTGTGTTCCTGATGTTCATCAGTTGTGACACTGCACTCAGTGAATGGGTATAGATGTATTATATGTGCAATATGGGCCACTGTAGATGCTCTTAGATGTACGGTTAGTTATGATAGGTATGTTATTGGTGTTTCAAGATATCACAGGCCGGTACCCATTACTTATAATGTACACATCATATGTCACCTGTATGGATGTTCAACTTGTAGTGGCTTAGTCAGTCATTAGTGAGAAATTACCATTATCGTACAGAGTGATATGTGAGCCATTTAATGTGACAGGCAGATGATATGTGGTGTGTAGTAGTAGTATTCATTGTCATGGATATCTCCCAAAGGTTATGGACTGATCAGCTGTTGTAATTGTACAGGCCTGATGTGTTAGGTTCATTCAGCTGCTCTTCCAATAGGAGATAGGGGTATGGAGAGCTCTTATGTGGATTCAGGTAAACATTAGTATTTCACCCATGACATGATATGCATGCAGACATCATGTGGATGACTCCAGTGGTGCAGGCTTACTTCGATGTTGATGTGGGTGTGACGGTTGGCACACAGGGGTGGGTATTGGTGACATGTTGGGACATGATGTAAGACATGTGTATTGGCACCTGAGATTGCCTAGGCAGGATATGTAAAGTCACAGATGTGCTTGCTTGCAAGTGTGTATGTGAGGTATGTGTTAACTCTCTCTCTCCCTAGCTCTCCACCTCCCTCTTTTACTCTCTTGATTTGGCAAAGAAGAAGGGGCACAGGCAAGTGGGGATGCTGCAGGCCAGGGGACCCAGACTGGATCATCCACATCATCTTCAGAATCCTTCTCCAGTGAACACTCCCTGGTGGTGGCGGACCCTTCTGGGACCACCCCAGCACCATCATTCTCGACCACCCCCCTTACTACCACCGCACTCCCTGTAGTTCTCTACCCAGTTCCCCATGCCCACTCATCCAGGAGGGTGGATGTTTCCTTGGCAGCAGACACCTCTGCCCCTGCCCCAGTCAGCCCTACTGCCTCAGTACGGAGGCTATTAACCTCCTGAGGTCGAGCTCTGTGGGTCAGTCGACCATTGTGAATGCCATCCAGGTACTGGCAGCTCCAGCCCAGCATAGCAATGCATTACTGGAGGGCATTCATGGTGCACTGGCTGGCCTACAAAGATCCTTTCAGGCTTTGGCCTCCATACTGACAGCAGCCAGTCAACCTTTGTCTACTATCCCCGCCACCTTCCTCTACCCAAATCCCTCTTCCCAAACCCAGCCAAAGCAAACAGACACACAAGCATGTGCCCACCTCAACAGCCAAAAGTACCACTGACAAACAGAAGAATCACAAGACCCGCCACCGACATGCACCCAAACAACACCCACCTGCAGACACACCAACATCCACTACCTGTGCTGACTTCCCCTCCAACCCTCCTTCACATACACTAAACCAGACACACCTGCACCCACCACACCAACTTTGACAGATCCAGCCTCAACTCCCATCTTACCCACAGTCAGCACAATAGCAGACCCTCAGACATCCACCCCAGCCACCACATCCGCACCCACCAAAACCACTGATACACCCACATGCAGCACATCTACCATACCTGCAGTTACCACCCCAACAGACAGTCACCTATCCAGCATGGCATCTCCCAGCACCTCCTACCCCATCCTCCAAAAACACATAAACACCCACACTCACCCATCCAATGGACACCCACCAACCACAAGCATTTATTGCATGTAATTACACTCAAGACATCCACACCTACACCTTCTACAACCACTCCCCTTTTGCCATGACCGCCCATGTGTCTAAAAAGCATTTCCTCTCAGAGTTTATCCTGTACCCTACTCCCCTCCCACCCCGTGATACCCCAAATGATCTGGGTCCATCCCTAAATCCAGCCCTTCCACCTCCATGTCCTCCCCTGCAATCCCTGACAATACCCATGCCCCATCCCCTGCCAAGAAGTCGACCCCTCCCAAGCCCAAGCCCAAACCTAAAGACCCCCCTACCAAACCCAATCCCCCCTCCCAACCCTCCAAACCCCTGAGGGGCCTGTCTGGCCTCTTGATGCCCCTACCCTGTGGAGGTAATTTAGCAGTCAGGAGTCAAGCAGAGGTGCCATTCGTGCCTTTGGCATATTGGACATTGGACTGCCCTATGGGCTGATATTTGTATATAGTTATTTATTTTCTTGCCAAAAAAATGCTTTTAATACATCTGGCCCAACCTGTTATTGGCTTCAATGATAACATACTTATCTTGCCTTTCTTTCCACATGGCTGTACAGAATTTGGCCCCTTTGGTTTGTTTGTTTGTGACGTGTGTAGTTTGTGCTATCTATAGTGTCTGGCTTGCGTGTGGCCCTGGCTTTTGTGATGCTGTGATGGCTGTGTATTGTGTGTAGGATATGGTTGTGTTTGGTACATGCATGTGTGTTGATAAATTGTGTATTGTTTGTGTTGAGATGTGTAATGGTGGTGCTGTCTGTCCTTATGTGGTTGTTGTGTGTGCCTGCATGTGTGTGGTGATGGATGTGTCAGATGCGTTGTGTGTTGTGTTAGCGTGGTATGACGTATGTTTCGTTGTATGGCTGTGTGATTGTGTATATTGTATGTCAGGTGTTGCTGCGTGTTGTAGTATGTATGTTGTGTCATGTGGAGATTTGTACGGAAAGCGTTTGTTTAGTTACAGTTGTGGTTTTGTTGTGTGAATCAGTGCTGTTGTGTATTGTTGTGCTGGTGCTGTGTATCTGTGAGTTGCTGTGTCTTGCTCGTGTGTTTGTGGGCCGTTGTGTGCGTATTTTGGGTGTGCATGTGTGTTGTGTGGGTGTGCAAGTGTGTTTGTAGGT